>NC_142443.1:113977307-114292115 GCF_059453495.1 Arachis ipaensis | reverse complement strand
GTAAAGTGTCAATGTGTGAGTTGAGGATGGCTTGATGTGGATTTTGGTACATTTTGATTGATTTCAAAAAGGGTTGAAATTGGCATGTTTTGGTTGATTTTGAAAAGAGTTGAAAATGGCTTGTTTTGAAAATGGCACCTAGTGGTTTTGTATGAAAACATGGTTTTTGGGCATACTTTGACGGGACATAACTTGGACTACGGATCTCTGTTTTGTGCCAAATCTGTTTAGAAATGAAATTGGATCCGGGATGTCCATGCCGTTTGAAGAACGGGTGAAAAATGATTTAAAATGAGAAAGTTATGTCCGTCGGAAGATTGGGGGTTGAATCTGTAAATTCTGCAGCTTTTAACTTTGAAAATTTTTAGCAGAATGACCCTCCACGCGTAGGCGCACTTGGCGCGTACGCGTCGTTCTTCAAGAAGGCACTATCCACGCGTGCGCGTGGTGTGCGCAGGCGCGTCGATGCGCTGCACCAAATGCCCAGCTATTTTCCCAAGAGTTGTGCCAGAGTTGTGCCAGTTTTGTGCCTGGGGTGCAAGAGCACCCACGCGTACGCGTGGCTGACGCTTGTGCGTCGTTTGGCTATTTTTCAACCTGCGCGTCCGCGCGTATGACGCTTGCGCGTTGATGAGTTTTGTGGCCATCCACGCGTGCGCGTGGAGTGCGCGTATGCGTGGCCCTGTTTTCATGCCAAAGTTGATTTTTGAGTTTTAAAAGCCAAATCTCATACTTCTAAGCCTCCGATCTCACCTCTTATGTATTAAATCATTCTGATATGCCTAGCAATGAGCTAGGGGATGTGGTAACTTGCGAGTGAAGCAAGGGGAAAAGTTATGATCAATGATGATCAAAGATGATTATATGAGATATGGAGGATGACGGTGGAAGTACCGTGTATGCCATGAGCCGGAGGGCTATATTTATTGATAAATGGCCCGTTCTTGATTGGACCATGAGCCGGATGGCTGAGTTATTGCCGGGTTACGGCAAAGCCATTATTGTTTATGGCTGAGTATAAATGCATATATGATTAATGAATGAATATGTTAAATGGATAATAATGAAAAAATATTGAAATGTGATGTGCGACCCCGGGTAGTAGGCAGTGGCGTTGTCCACTTGCTCCGGGTATGAGACGGAAAAGGAGGATTATGATAAACGAGTTTAATCGTGGGGTTTTGAATAAATGTGTATTTGTGATACCTGGGTAATAGCAAGGGTCGTGGTTCGTCCCGCTTGCTCCGGGTCATTGTCTGAGGATTGATAATAATGAAGGGTGATTATGAATAAATGTTTATTTGTGATACTTGGGTAGTAGCAAGGGTTGTGGTTCGTCCCACTTGCTCCAAGTTAATGTTTGAGATTTGGTAACAATGAATGTTGATAATATGAATTGAGATTGAATGAATATATGTTTGAGATGCCTGGGCAGTAGCAATGGTTGTGGTTCGTCCCACTTGCTCCGGGCCAATGCTTGAGATACCTGGGTAGTAGCAAGGGTTGTGGTTCATCCCACTTGCTCCAGGTCAGAGATTGCGACGCCTGGGTAGTAGCGGCAGTAGTGGTGAATCCACTCGCTCCAGGTTGAGCTTTTAGACACCCGCCTGGGTAGTAGCCGCAGTAGTGATTATTTCACTGGCTCTGGGTTGAGCGGGCAGTAGCAAGGGGGTTGTAGCTCAAACCTACTTGCTCCGCAAGGGGTGTTTCTGTCCAATGGTTAGCTACCAGGACATGTCGGGTTGGCTATATAACCGACAGATGATATCATCAGCCATAGGGCAGGCATTCATCATTTGCATATGTTTGAATTGTTTGGGTTTGCCATTTGTCTTGGATTTCTACATCATATATGCTATGTTACCTGACTATATGCTACTTGTTCTACTTGTATCATGTTTGTGTATTACTTGCCTGTATTGCTTGTGTTTGTACAACTGAGAGGCCCCTCATGCTGGTGTTGGTGGGTGTGAGGGCTGTTCTTGATGGGATGAATTGATGATGCGATTGCATGATGATGTATTGATATAGAACTGCTGAGGCAGAACAACTGGTGATGGTTTTGCTTATGATTCTGAGTCTGATTCGTGGAAGAGTCAGCGAGTTGGGAAACATGTGAAACATGAATTGAATTTAGCACTCCCTTATGACAGTTGCCTATTCATGGATTAGTGAGAACCTAGGATGAATAATTAGTGAAGAAGTTTAGGATGCTTAGTGAGTTTTTGTTGCAGTACATTGAATTTATTTGGCACTTTTACCGTACTGGGAACCCATGGGCCCGGGGTTCTCATTCCGTATATATCTCTTGTTTTTCAGATACAGGTCCAGATGCTCAGAAGTGAGTTGTGGGTCGTCTGAGAGACGGCGAAGATCTTTATTTCCTCTACCTTGTGTTTTGATTAGAATCTCTCCACCTTTGTTTTGGAAAGTTTATATTATGTATTGAACTCTTTGAATTTTCCTATAGAGGCTCTCATGTTTCCTTCGGGAGAGATTAGGATATACTGTTGTCAACTAATTTCATAATGTACTCTAGCCGACCTAAACTTCGCGGGTCGCGACTAGTAGCTACTTACTTATGTTATATATCTATCTATTATCTATCTCTTAATCTCCTCTACGCCTTGTCCGTATATTGTTTTCGGCTTCACGGTTTATCTTTTGTTGTCAAAACGTGAGAGATACGTCTTCGCGATTTTATTTCTACTCTTTTCAGGCTTCTCGATTAATACTCCTTTCGAAATTACCTATATTTATTTATTAAAAATCCACCTGAGAGTCGTACCACTGTAATATCATTGACTTATGACTCGAGCATAAGGATTTGAATATTAGGGTGTTACATTATGGTATCAGAGCAGTTCGTCCTCGTGAGCCTGAGGGATGGAACTGCTTATGCTTCAATGCATACTCTGAGTCTGTGCCTGTGCTAGTTAGGGTATCTAACCGATACATCTAGCATGAAGTCCATGAGTGTACCTTTGGTACTTTGAAGCACTATACTTCCGATATTGAGACTGATCAACTTGATATCGATTGTTTGGTGTGTATAGGAACCAGATGGCACCTCGTGGACCCGGTCGGGGACGTGGAAGAGATCGTACTAATACGCAGAAACCGGAAATCAACCCGAATAACCCGGTAAACCTTATGGCGGCGTTGGAGAATATGGCTGCTGCTATGCAGGCCACTATGGAGGCTCTTGGGCAACAGATGAACAATAATGGCAATGGCGGAAGGGAAGCTCAGGGCCCGATGACACTGGCAACCTTCTTAAAGGTTAATCCACCTAAGTTCAAGGGAACCACCAATCCGACTGAAGATGATACTTGGTTTCCGGCCATGGAGCGAGCACTGCAAGCACAGTTAGTGCCTGAAGAGCAGCGTGTTGAATTCGCTACCTATCTACTCACGGGGGAAGCATCGCATTGGTGGCAAGGGGCTCGACGTCTCCTGCAATAGGGGAATGATCATATCACTTGGGATGCCTTCCAGGTGGAATTCTATAAGAAGTACTTTCCGAATTCCGCCAGGACAGCCAAGGAATTGGAGTTACTGCAGCTAAAGCAAGGTGCTATGTCCATATCTGAGTATACAGACAAATTTGAGGAGCTATTCAAGTTTTCCCGCATGTGTCAAGGAGCTCCGGGAGACTTCGAGGAATGGAAATGCATTAAGTATGAAGGAGGGCTCCGGAGCGACATCTTAAGTTCAGTGGGACCAATGGAGATCCGAACTTTTTCAGAGTTAGTGAATAAGAGCAGAATTGCTGAAGAGTGTGTGAAGAGGAGGGTTGCAGAGAAGGGAAGTCATAGAGAGCACAACCAAGGATTCGCACCAAGGGGTCGAGAGTTTAAGGAGAGAGGATACGTACAACACTTTCTCCAAGGACAGAATAACTTTGCGACGAGTAAGGAGTCCCAAAGGAATGGTAAGGGAAAACGGGCAGCGGCTGCTTCTGATGTTTCAAGCTGTCAGAGATGTGGAAGTCATCACCCAAATAGGCCGTGCCGATTGGGGTTAGGTGTATGTTACAAGTGCGGGTTACCAGGGCATGTATCAAGAAATTGCCAACAAGGAGAGAGTCAGGATGCGGGCCGATTGCGACAGTAAGATTGAGGTAATTGCCTTAATACAAATGGATAAATGCCTGTGATGTAAATGACTTTTTGTTGAGAATGATGTGTTGTGTTTGTTATGTAGTTGGTTGATTTCTGGATTTTTGGTGAAATGGATTGAACTCGTGACTTTTAGTTCCTTTGATTTAAATAGATAAGGGATGGTCCTAAATGATGGATTTGGAAACGTTAATTCGAATTGTCGGTCAAGTTAAGTGGTGGTTTAGTACTTGAGGAAATAAGTGATGGAACTAATACTTGACGAGAAATCAAGGTGGCATAGCGGAAGCTTGCTAAAGCGTTAGCATAGTATGGTAATAATAAGGAAAAGTAGAGCATGATTGGAAATGCTTTATGCTTTGAGTACTTAAAAGTTTAGTGAGCTTATGCAGATAATGATTCTAGGTAATTGGAATTAATTGCGGCTGTGAGCCTTGATGGTTCTGAAACGGATGAGGAAATTATCATTGATGCATAATTGGATTTAGATGATGAGAGAGTGCGAGTTGTCGTGTTTGAGAGATGAGTACCATGATGTTTGGTTATAGTGACCTTAGAATTAGATTGAGATTTATAATGATTGGTTTTGAAAGACGAATGTGAAAGCCACTAAATTGAAATACAGATGCAGTACTGAGATTGGTTTGAGGGAGCCCGTGACGGGTGGTAAACTCCAATTTTTGGGGAGGTACTGTTGAAAATTTTTCTCCAAAAAATTTGAAAGAGTGCTGGTTATGGTTTTGAGGATAATTTTTTATATGAGTAACTTTAACGAAAGAGATGTGTCTCGAATGCTTTTATAGATTATTAAAGGAAGGCGGATTCTCATGATTTTTGTTAAATTGTTATTTCAAACTCATTTGCTTTCTAGAAATGAAAGGGGTTTTTGATTGATGAATCAGAGACTTTATAACAGCAAGTCATGTAGAAATTCGAAGGTTTGAGAATAAGAAAGTAAGTTTGGAGGTTATGCTTGGAGTTGAGCTGTAATTAGTGGTAATTGGCTTGGCAGAGGGAAAGGATAGTGATGGATGGAATTTTCGAGGGCGAAAATTTCTGTTAGGGGGGTAGAATGTAATACCCGGTCTAACCGAAATTTAGTAAATAATAAGTTAAATAGGAGCGAATATGGTTGGAATATTTGGCAATTCAAATTTGATAATTTAAATACGATATTTGGATTCAGTGAATTTTTCCGAGTCGAAAAATATAGTTTTCTGCGTAAAAGTGCGCAGTGAAATTTTGACCGGCAGTACCGGCTGAGATCTGTCTGGTACTACAACTGAGGAAATTGATTATGGGTAAATAAGATTAAGAAATGAGGAATTATAATTAGGGAAGGTAGAAATATTTAAAGTGCGATTTAGAGCGCTAATCTTAAAGGTTTTGGCCCAAAATTAGGCCAATGGGCAAAAATAAGTGAACCGAGCCTAAGTGGGCCCAAGACCCAACATATATAAATATTAGTTGTGAGCATTTCAGCTCATTTTACCCTAAAAAGAAGGGTTGGGGCGCTGATTTGAGAAGAGAGAAGAGAAGAGAGAAAACCTAACTCTCTTTGATCTTCAAACCACCATAACTTGAGCTACGGAGCTCCGATTGACGAGCCGTTTGCGGCCACGCGTTGCTCTTCTCATCCTCTACAATGCTATCTAAGTTTAGTGGTGAGTATTTCATTCATCTCTGCCCAGTTTTCGAAATTCCCCACTGTTACACGTTTTTGGGTAGTTAGTGTTGAAATCTTGTGATTTTGGGTGTCTAGGGATACTCCAACATAGATTCTAAGTGGGTTCTATCCCTACTTCATATGGGCTGAGGTAAGAAGTGCTCAAACCCTTGTGATTTGTCATTTTTATGAGCCCTAGGTTGATGTATGTATGTGACATTGGTTATGTTAGTGTATTTGGTGATGTTGGTGCACAATTGGGAGATTGGTATTGCTTGAGGAGCTTTGGTAAGGCTTGGAGCTAAGGTTGGTGAAGAATTCCAAAGAAGAGGCTCAATTGGTTTGGCTACAAGAGGTACGGTTTAAGTTTCATTTAAATACCGTGTGTTGTGATGAGAATTCCTAGGCTAGATGCCCCTAGGATTAAGTTTGGATTGTGTAAATAGTTGGTGCTAATATGCATAGTTGATATGTAATGTGAATTAATGATTGGGTTGAGAATTGTGTGACCTTGTATGCTTGGTGTATTGAGAATTTGATGTACTGGGTAATGAGTATTGATTTGTGGTTTATGCATTTAAATTGTGAAAATTGGGCCGGAGGCCGTGAATTTTGGGCCGGAGGCCGGAAAGAGGTAAGAAAGGTAAGTCGATGTGTGCATTGTATGATGGCACAAGTGATTGGATGAATTTCAGATAATGAATATATGAATGATTAGGTTGGTTATTGAATAATAAGGTTTGAGAAGTTGAAGTGTGGAATTTGGTAATTTGGGTGAAATTATGTAGACGAAGTATGTTTGGTTCGGTTGAAATATATTATGTGATCATATATGTGATTATGATTATTGATGCATTGATGGTATGATGATGCATTAGAGATATGTATGTTGTGATATATGCTTGGGGAATGATTAAGGTTGATTTGTGGGTGAAATCACGTGATAGTGAGTATGATATTGATTACGTATAATGATGGTTGATTGGAAATGGTATTATTGGAAATTGGGATGAGGAAGGATGTATGACATGATATTGTGTTTGTCCTTTAGCCATTGGATTGAGAAGTGTTAAAATGGTTAGATGTGGTTTTGGGAATTTTTGGTAAAGTGTCAATGTGTGAGTTGAGGATGGCTTGATGTGGATTTTGGTACATTTTGATTGATTTCAAAAAGGGTTGAAATTGGCATGTTTTGGTTGATTTTGAAAAGAGTTGAAAATGGCTTGTTTTGAAAATGGCACCTAGTGGTTTTGTATGAAAACATGGTTTTTGGGCATACTTTGATGGGACATAACTTGGACTACGGATCTCTGTTTTGTGCCAAATCTGTTTAGAAATGAAATTGGATCCGGGATGTCCATGCCGTTTGAAGAACGGGTGAAAAATGATTTAAAATGAGAAAGTTATGTCCGTCGGAAGAATGGGGGTTGAATCTGTAAATTCTGCAGCTTTTAACTTTGAAAATTTTTAGCAGAATGACCCTCCACGCGTAGGCGCACTTGGCGCGTACGCGTCGTTCTTCAAGAAGGCACTATCCACGCGTGCGCGTGGTGTGCGCAGGCGCGTCGATGCGCTGCACCAAATGCCCAGCTATTTTCCCAAGAGTTGTGCCAGAGTTGTGCCAGTTTTGTGCCTGGGGCGCAAGAGCACCCACGCGTACGCGTGGCTGACGCTTGCGCGTCGTTTGGCTATTTTTCAACCTGCGCGTCCGCGCGTATGACGCTTGCGCGTTGATGAGTTTTGTGGCCATCCACGCGTGCGCGTGGAGTGCGCGTACGCGTGGCCCTGTTTTCATGCCAAAGTTGATTTTTGAGTTTTAAAAGCCAAATCTCATACTTCTAAGCCTCCGATCTCACCTCTTATGTATTAAATCATTCTGATATGCCTAGCAATGAGCTAGGGGATGTGGTAACTTGCGAGTGAAGCAAGGGGAAAAGTTATGATCAATGATGATCAAAGATGATTATATGAGATATGGAGGATGACGGTGGAAGTACCGTGTATGCCATGAGCCGGAGGGCTATATTTATTGATAAATGGCCCGTTCTTGATTGGACCATGAGCCGGATGGCTGAGTTATTGCCGGGTTACGGCAAAGCCATTATTGTTTATGGCTGAGTATAAATGCATATATGATTAATGAATGAATATGTTAAATGGATAATAATGAAAAAATATTGAAATGTGATGTGCGACCCCGGGTAGTAGGCAGTGGCGTTGTCCACTTGCTCCGGGTATGAGACGGAAAAGGAGGATTATGATAAACGAGTTTAATCGTGGGGTTTTGAATAAATGTGTATTTGTGATACCTGGGTAATAGCAAGGGTCGTGGTTCGTCCCGCTTGCTCCGGGTCATTGTCTGAGGATTGATAATAATGAAGGGTGATTATGAATAAATGTTTATTTGTGATACTTGGGTAGTAGCAAGGGTTGTGGTTCGTCCCACTTGCTCCAAGTTAATGTTTGAGATTTGGTAACAATGAATGTTGATAATATGAATTGAGATTGAATGAATATATGTTTGAGATGCCTGGGCAGTAGCAATGGTTGTGGTTCGTCCCACTTGCTCCGGGCCAATGCTTGAGATACCTGGGTAGTAGCAAGGGTTGTGGTTCATCCCACTTGCTCCAGGTCAGAGATTGCGACGCCTGGGTAGTAGCGGCAGTAGTGGTGAATCCACTCGCTCCAGGTTGAGCTTTTAGACACCCGCCTGGGTAGTAGCCGCAGTAGTGATTATTTCACTGGCTCTGGGTTGAGCGGGCAGTAGCAAGGGGGTTGTAGCTCAAACCTACTTGCTCCGCAAGGGGTGTTTCTGTCCAATGGTTAGCTACCAGGACATGTCGGGTTGGCTATATAACCGACAGATGATATCATCAGCCATAGGGCAGGCATTCATCATTTGCATATGTTTGAATTGTTTGGGTTTGCCATTTGTCTTGGATTTCTACATCATATATGCTATGTTACCTGACTATATGCTACTTGTTCTACTTGTATCATGTTTGTGTATTACTTGCCTGTATTGCTTGTGTTTGTACAACTGAGAGGCCCCTCATGCTGGTGTTGGTGGGTGTGAGGGCTGTTCTTGATGGGATGAATTGATGATGCGATTGCATGATGATGTATTGATATAGAACTGCTGAGGCAGAACAACTGGTGATGGTTTTGCTTATGATTCTGAGTCTGATTCGTGGAAGAGTCAGCGAGTTGGGAAACATGTGAAACATGAATTGAATTTAGCACTCCCTTATGACAGTTGCCTATTCATGGATTAGTGAGAACCTAGGATGAATAATTGGTGAAGAAGTTTAGGATGCTTAGTGAGTTTTTGTTGCAGTACATTGAATTTATTTGGCACTTTTACCGTACTGGGAACCCATGGGCCCGGGGTTCTCATTCCGTATATATCTCTTGTTTTTTAGATACAGGTCCAGATGCTCAGAAGTGAGTTGTGGGTCGTCTGAGAGACGGCGAAGATCTTTATTTTCTCTACTTTGTGTTTTGATTAGAATCTCTCCACCTTTGTTTTGGAAAGTTTATATTATGTATTGAACTCTTTGAATTTGCCTATAGAGGCTCTCATGTTTCCTTCGGGAGAGATTAGGATATACTGTTGTCAACTAATTTCATAATGTACTCTAGCCGACCTAAACTTCGCGGGTCGCGACTAGTAGCTACTTACTTATATTATATATATCTATCTGTTATCTATCTCTTAATCTCCTCTACGCCTTGTCCGTATATTGTTTTCGGCTTCACGGTTTATCTTTTGTTGTCGAAACATGAGAGATACGTCTTTGCGATTTTATTTCTACTCTTTTCAGGCTTCTCGATTAATACTCCTTTCGAAATTACCTATATTTATTTATTAAAAATTCACCTGAGAGTCGTACCACCGTAATATCATTGACTTATGACTCGAGCATAAGGATTTGAATATTAGGGTGTTACAGTTCCTAAACCCCAAACCCCACCACTCCTTTGTCACTCTCAAAGCAAATAATTAAAACTATCACAGCCCTACCACCATTTTATAATACATCCGCTGCTAACCCCCAACGTCCCACATTAATGGCTGCTATTCCCGGTGCGGGGCCTCCCTCTTGCGACGTGACACGTGGCAACACGCATGTAGCGTGCTGATGCATGTGCGACATATGGACGGCCGAGATCAACACGCAGCGTGCATGCTGCGCAGGATGCTGACACGTGGACGATCGAGACCAACACGTAGCTTGCGTGCTACATGGATGTTGGGCACGTGGCTGGACCAGCACTACAAGGTTTTTGTTTATTTGCGTCAGTTTTTTCTCTTATTTGTGGAGGTTTATAACCCCCACCAAATGGTTTGTGGGGGGTTTCCAAAACTCCCAAAATTTGAGGTGCCACGTGGTCTTTTTTGGGAGTTTTGAAAAACCTCTACAATCTATTTAGTGATGGTTTTGTGTGTGTTTAGTGGGAGATTTATATTGAATTTTTGTGATATTTTTAAATCACTTTTGTGGCAGTTTAATACCCCACAAATTAATTTTTTAATTTAACAAAAATTAACTTTTATGAGATTTTCAAACCTCCATAAAACTGTAATTATTTATTTATTTTTAATTTCAAATCATTCATTAATCTCATCTTATTTACATACTCTCATCTCATTAATTAGCTACTTATCAATTACATAATTTTCTATCAAAATTCAACACTAATGGTGAGTTTTGCACGTGGGTCAAAATACACATGGAGCTTCCATTCATAATTTCTTACCCCAATACAACCAAGAGGTATATATTACAAGAACAAACATAAATCTAGATTTAAATTGCACTACATGAGAGTTACAACCTTATCCAGATTGGGAGTGCTCTTCAAAAATTGAGCAACTGAAGCAGGTTTGTTTTCCACTAACTTACAATAATATCCACAAAAAACAAGGCAGATGTATACCCAATATGAAAGTTCAATGAAACTATAAAGAATTTTAAAGTAACTAAACCTCGAATGAACTACTTGCTTCCCATATAATTAAAGCTGTTTGAGAAACAGCAACAGCATTTGGATCAGTATTTTGAGTACCCTGAGCTATTTTTGATAGAAATGTAACCTACATGTTAAATTGAAAGACGATATAGATTATTGTATTTACCAACATACACATAAATACTAATTGTTATATCAGAAAAACAGAACTTAGTTGCATCACACTTTGGAAAATAAATCCAATTTTCAAAATGAAGCAAAAATGTAAATGAAACATAAATGTGGTGTA
The DNA here is from genome assembly GCF_059453495.1 of Arachis ipaensis. Taxonomy (NCBI): domain Eukaryota; kingdom Viridiplantae; phylum Streptophyta; class Magnoliopsida; order Fabales; family Fabaceae; genus Arachis; species Arachis ipaensis. Next base: position 114,281,065 of record NC_142443.1, on the reverse strand, counting down.
AATAAATACTAATATGATAAGATTCATACATAAAATACTAACCTTATATAGATTTAATTTGTTAAATTAAGCCAAATGTAAGTGAAAAAAATACACATACCTGTTTCCTATAGCTGCATGAAGGTTAATAATGAGCTCTTCTTGGGAGTGAAATTGTCATGCTTGAGATCCGGTCTGAGGTAGTTAGTCTATCTTAGCTGGCAGCTATTTCCACATCGGTTCAGTCCTAAAAACACATTTAAACGCAGAAAAAAAAACAAAAGCGTAATCTCAAACCATTTGAAATTATGCACCATGATTCCAATTTCAACTATCTTCATAAAGAAAGTTATGAACAAATTAGAATCTGCTTTCTTCTTGGGAACCAATGTTCAGTTTCCAATTCTGTAGTTGGAGACATAAGCAAGTATCTTAGCATCTTCCTCAGGAGTCCAAGACCCCTCTTCACATTGGTTTTGTCACAGCAAGGAGGTGCTCCCATTCTTGAATAAACAAAAATTGAATAAATAGAGAAAAATGTGTAGACTCAATCATAAATAGAGTGAGTATAAATAATACGTTTTGTTCAATTTAGGTAAGGTTAACAAGGATTCTTGATACCTTACAAGAGGTTTCTCCATTTTGGCAATGCCAACTTGTATAAGGGATACAGTCAACATATGGGCACCCCTGTGCAATAACTATTGATATTGATCCCGTGAAGAACTGCCACAAGACAACCGGCCAATCTGCAAACATAAGAAACTTCTAGTCACAATATTTTGACTCATGCCAGAAAGCAGTAATAATATAAGACAGCTAGCCATGCAAATTGAATTCAAGGATAAAGAAACAAGTAACATACATCAGGCTAAAGAGGATAAAAGAAACAATCCTGAGAACCGGTCTGTCCATGTTTTGCTTCAACTTTAGCTTGATGTAACTCTTGACACCATAATAAACGAGAGTTCCTTTGATTGGAACCTTTGGCAATTCAAGCTTTCTGCTGAGTAGAAGTACAGATCCAAGAAGGAACCCTGATATGAAACCTCAAATGCTTGCAAAGTTGTCGACATAAGGAAGAAAGCCAAGGATGAAATTGGAAACAAATACAAAGACAAAAGAGACTATTGCTGAAACTTGCATTCAATCAAAGAAAATTAATCCATATGCTGGCACCAAGAAACAAGAAAAAAGAAATGCCAATGAAGAAACCCAAATCGTACCCTTTTGGTTTGTAATTTCCAATTCCAAATGAGCACTAACGAAATCATAGGATTGATAACAAGTCATATTAACGAAATCAACATTCTCTTCATCCAGTTTCTACCATACTGAATACACAGGGTAGAAAAATCAAACAAATTACATCAATAACTTAGGTAACAGATAACCATTCTTTTCAAATAAAAATTGAATAACTTATACAATCAACTATTTATATTACTAAAAGGATGAAATACATAAATTCCATGATAAAGAATTTCAAGATGGATACCTAGAGTTGTAAATTCAGGATCTATTCTTGCTCTGGTCAAAAGTGTTTTCACAACTTCATATTTATTCATATATAATTGTAGGCACCTTTCTATCAAATTCTGCATCTGTAAACAAATTTTGTTTTAAGGTTTTATTTTATTTCTTTAAATTAGCTTCCCAACAAGCTAGTAGGATTTGCTTACAAGCTCAATATCTTGGCATGAAACGTTCTTGCTATCATTAATTATAGCAGATGCTGATCTTGAATCCACAATGAGAGCATCAGTTGTGTGATTGCTTGGTTATCGATCACTTTAGAAGTTGTGAAAAGCTTGAGTTGAGGATTGCAATTCTTGCATTCTCTGCAATTCAGTTCAAGAAATCCACAGAAGAAGTGCAGAAATAGCAATCTGGAATCATTGAGATGATAGAAGCAAGTGAGAAAGTATCCGTATGAAGCTGAACTAGGCACAAATTGGAGTTAATAGAGATATCAAATTCAATTCACCTCTCTCATAAACACAGAGATTGTCTGAACAAATTCTGAACGGAAGTGAGTGAGAAAATTTAAGTCCCAAACTAAACAAGAACAAATTAGGAAGACATTCTCACCACAATGACTTGAAACGACATGAGAATTAGTTCCACGAGATCTGATAGTCTCAAAAGCAGCTTCAATCGAAGCTTCCAGAGACTCCTGCTCGCTCGCCTTCCAGATCTGCTCTGCCAGTGCCACTGCGTCCACGCCGAAACTATGCTCTGAGTGCTTCAAGCCACCGGAGCAAAACCAGAACCAGCGGAAAAACCCGCCATGGAAGACGATGCAGAAGCAGAGGAGAGGCTCGACGATCACCTTCTCCTTCATTCATAACTCCAGCGGTGACGTGTCGACGAAGGAGACAATAATGGCAACAATGGCAAAGAGATGAATGGCGGTGGCGGTGGTGGTGGCGATGGCCATGGCGATGGCGATGACATTAGATTCTAGGGTTCAGAGAGATCTCACTCTCCTTCGTCTTCTCTCTCTTGAAGCCTTGTTTTGATTTTTTTTTTTTTTTTTTTTGGTATGGGCTGAGTGAATATTTGTTTGGGTTGAATTATTTTATAATTGATTGAATTAGGAGCATTATAATAGAGGGAGTTTTTGTTAATTATTTAGGAAGTCTTATAATTTTCCAAAATAAAATATATTATGGAGGTTTATAGTAACTCCCATTAAAAAACTACCACAAATAAATACAAATTTTGTAGTACAGGCTTACACGCAAACTGTGTGCTAAGTTGGCATTGACATGTTGCGCTCGTGTCTTTGGTGGACACGTTAACACGTTACGTGTGTGTTGATCAACATGTTACCTGTGTGTTAGCTCCCTTTTCTGATAGATACATAATTCTGTAAAATACCTCAAACACCCATATTCAAGTAAAGCACTACTCATTTCTCTATATGTAAAATAATTTCTGACAAAACAACATACAATAGCCAGTTTCATTAATTTATTTTACTAAACAATGAACTACACATAACGAAAGCAATAATAATAATAATAACAACTAAATTCAAGTTAATAAATTAGATAAATTAATAAATTTGTGATAAAAATAATAATAACAAAAGCAATAATGGTAACGAAAGCAATAATAATAACAACTAGTGTTAAAAATATATAATAAATTTGTTATCAGTTTAAATTTATTATCTTGTTTAACTAAGATTTATATTCAATAATAATAACGAAAGTAATAACAATAACAAAACTATATCATAATCATACAACTATTAAACTAATATTAATCAAGTAAGTACTAATAAATTAAAAAAAATAATAAACTTACATAATTAGGATGCCTCAGATAATTAATAACATGATCTTCAAGAGACGTATAATTGATGACATGTCACCATGTCATGTTTTTCTATGCTTTTTCATACAAGTAATTGATAATTACTGCTTAAATATTGCATTCTTTTGTGCTTAAATGGTATATTTCCTTGATCTTTTGATTTTATAAATTTTGCAGGAAATAAGTTGAAAAAGAAGCAAAATAGCACAAAATAAGCTTAAAAGAAGAAAAGAGGAATTTTGGGGCACACTTTGAAGTTGGAGCACACTTTGGAGCCTTAGGCCACGCTTTTAAAAGCGTGGCCCATGACCAAATCAAGGAAGCTTCATCAGCACAGCCACCCATGAGCTCAACGTTTGCGCCAACGTTTGCCTCAAACGTGAGGTCAAACGTTGGCTAAGGAATACCTTGGGAAATGTTGCTCCCCACAGCCTGAAGGGGTATACTTCCAACAAGAATAACTTGAGCTACAGAGCTCCAAATGAGGTGATTCAAAAAGCAATAGAAAGTAGGAATCGAGAGCTTTCCAAGCATATATGGCACTACATGGTGGACACTAAAATTGAGGGAGAAAACTGCCCCGAAATGTGCATAAACGAACATGGTGGCAACCTGCAGTGAGGCCAACTGACCTCTACACCTTCGACGGAGTATAACTCGAGCTGTGGAGCTCCAAATGATGCGCTTCCAATTGCATTGGAAAGTAGACATTCAGGACTTTCCAATAATATATAATAGTATGGGGTGGATAGCACGTTTGAGCTTCCGAATCTGGCAATGTTCCCAACGTTTGCGTTCACATTTGACCTCAAACGTGGGGTCAAACGTGAGTGACAGCAACACCAGCAACCTTGTCCCCTTCAAAGGAGCATAACTTGAGTTGTAGATGTCCGATTAAGATGATTCCAGTTGGGTTAGAAAGCTGACATTTAGAGCTTTCCAACAATATATGGCAATTCATATTTGGCACGAAATTGAGGCATGAGTGAAAGGCATCTTTAAGGACCAAATGTTGCTAGATGGATGCCCTGGAGGGGAGCCCACGTTTGCGCCAACGTTTGCCTCAAACGTGAGGTCAAACGTTGGCCAAAGAATGACTTGGAGGAGATCACGTTTGAGCTCACGTTTGACCTCAAACGTGAACCCAGACGTGAGTGACAGCAAAATGGCCATTCTGCATAATGCCTTCACGAAGACGTTTCAGTCAACGTTTGCCTCAAACGTTGACTCAAACGTGAATATTCCAAAGTCCAAATTTCAAGCGGATTTCTTCTCAAGACCAATGCCATCCGGATCCATCTTCAACCCAATTCCACTCCAAAGCAAGCAAAGCCCACATGACTCAAAGGCACACAGAGAAGCTAGATTAGGAATTTTATTTTGTAAATACTATTTTCATTTTTCATTTTCATTTTGTAAAAGCCTATATAAAGGCATTAATTTCATTTCAAAAGGAGGCTGGCTCCACTAGGGAGCATTAGGATTGGAGAGCTTTCCCTCTTCTAGTTTTTCTTTCTTTGAATTTGAATCTTGGATTGAGGGGAGAAGGAATTCTGTATCCCTCTCGGTCTAAGATTTCTCTTGTTCTTCTTCTGCAATTTTAATTTCTCCTCTACTACAAGTTCCTTTGCTGCAAGTTTATAATTTAATTTACATTGAGCTTGATTTTGATCTTTGGTTCTCATTGCTTTCTGTTCTCACTGAATTCAATTTACTTTTAAGCAATTTAATTCTTCTGCAAGTGCTCTGCATTTTACATTTCTGTTCATGATCTGATTTACTTTTCCTGCAAGTTTAATTTTCTCTAAGCTTTGATCTATTGCTCTCTTTAATTTCCAGCACCCACTCCCCTTTACATTTAATACAATTTACATTTCTTGCAATTTAAGTTTCAGCTATTTTACTTTCTTGTTCTTTAAGTTACTGTCCAATTTACTTTCTGCACTTTAATTTTCCTTGTCATTTACTTTCTGCTGCATCAATTATCACTCAAATGTTAGCTTGACTAAACTAATCACCCACTAAAGTTGCTTGATCCATCAATCCCTGTGGGATCGACCTCACTCACGTGAGTTTTACTACTTGATGCGACCCGGTATACTTGCCGGTGAGTTTTGTGTCGGATCGTTTTCCGCACATCAATAATCATGTACTATTACAAATATATTAATCCTACTCTCAACATTAAAACTAATTCAAAATATTCCTAATCCCCAAATCCCACTACTACATTGTCACACTCAAAGCAAATAATGAAAACTATCATATCTCCACCACCATTTTATAATACATCCACTGCCAACCTCCAACGTCCCACATTAATGCTGCTGTATTCGGTGCGGGTCTCCCTCTCCCGACACAACACGTGGCAACACGCATGTAGCGTGCTGATGCATACACGACATGTGGACGGCCGAGACTAACACGCAGCTTGCGTGCTGCGCAGGATGCTGACACGTGGACGGCCGAGTCCAACATGCAGCTTGCGTGCTACACGGATGTTGTACACGTGGCTGAACCAGGCTTACACGCAAACTGTGTGCTGAGTTGGCATTGACATGTTGCGCTCGTGTCTTTGGTGGACACGTTAACACGTTATGTGCGTATTATCAACATGTTACCTGTTTGTTAGCTCCTCTTTCTGACAGATACATAATTCTGAAAAATACCTCAAACACCCATATTCAAGAAAAGTACCACTCATTTTTTCATATGTAAAATAATTTCTAACAAAACAACATACAATAGCCAGTTTCATTAATTTATTTTACTAAACAATGAACTACACACAACGAAAGCAATAATAATAATAACAACTAAATTCAAGTTAATAAATTAGATAAATTAATAAATTTGTGATAAAAATAATAACAACAAAAGCAATAATAGTAACGAAAGCAATAATAATAACAACTAGTGTTAAAAATATATAATAAATTTGTTATCAGTTTAAATTTATTATCTTGTTTAACTAAGATTTATATTTAATAATAATAATGAAAGTAATAACAATAACAAAACAATATCATAATCATACAGCTATTAAACTAATATTAATCAAGTAAATACTAATAAATTAAAAAAATAATAAACTTACATAATTAGGATGCTCCAGATAATTGATAACATGATCTTCAAGAGACGTATAATCATGTACTATTACAAATATATTAATCCTACTCTCAACATTAAAACTAATTCAAAGTATTCCTAAAGCTCAAATCCCACCACTCCATTATCACCCTCAAAGCAAATAATGAAAGCTATCATATCCCCACCACCATTTTATAATACATCCGCTGCCAACCCCCAACGTCTCACATTAATGGCTGCTGTTCTCGGTGCGGGGCCTCCCCCTCCCGACACGACACATGAGAACACGCATGTAGCGTGCAGATGCATGCACGACATGTGGACGGCCGAGACAAACAAGCAGCATGCGTGCTGCGCAGGATGCTGACACGTGGACGGACGAGTCCGACATGTAGCTTGCGTGCTGCACAGATGTTGTAGACATGGCTGGACTAGACTTACACGCAATTTGTGTGCTGAGTTAAAATTTACATGTTGCACTCGTATCTTTGGTGGACACGTTAACATGTTACGTGCGTGTTGATCAACATGTTACCTGTGTGTTAGCTCCCTTTTCTAACAGATATATAATTCTGTAAAATACCTCAAACACCCAAATTCAAGTAAAGCATCACTCATTTCTCCATATGTAAAATAATTTCTGTCAAAACAACATACAATAACCATTTTCATTAATTTATTTTACTAAAAAATGAACCACACATAACGAAAGCAATAATAATAATAACAACAACATTCAAATCAACAAATTAGATAAATTAATAAATTTATGTTAAAAATAATAATAACAAAAGCAATAATAATAACGAAACAATAATAATAACAACTAGTGTAAAAAATATATAATAAATTTGTTATCAGTTTAAATTTATTATCTTGTTTAACGAAGATTTATATTTAATAATAATAACAAAAGAAATAACAATAACAAAACTATATCATAATCATACAAACTATTAAACTAATATTAATCAAGTAAATACTAATAAATTAACAAAAATAATAAACTTACATAATTAGGATGCCCCAGATAGTTGATAACATGATCTTCAAGAGACTTATAATCACGTACCATTATAAATATAATAATCTCACTCTCAACTTTAAAACTAATTCAAAACATTCATAAATCCCAAACCCCACCAATCCTTTGTCACTCTCAAAGCAAATAAAGAAAACTATCACAGCCGAACCACCATTTTATAATACATCCGCTGCCAACCCCCAACGTCCCACATTAATGGCTGTTGTTCCCGGTGCGATGCCTCCCTCTTGCGACGCGTCACGTGGCAACACGCATGTAGCGTGTTGATGCATGTGTGACATGTGGACAGTCGAGACCAAAACACAGCTTGCGTGCTGCGCAGGATGCTGACACGTGGATGGCCGAGTCGAACATGCAGCTTGCGTGCTACACGGATGTTGGACACGTGGCTGGACCAGGCTTACACGCAGCCTGCATGCTGAGTTAGCATTGACACGTTGCACTCGTGTCTTTGGTGGACACGTCAACACGTTACCTGCGTGTTAGTTCCCTTTTTTTACAGATACATAATTCTGTAAAATAGCTCAAACACCCATATTCAAATAAAGCACCACTCATTTCATCATGTGTAAAATAATTTCTGACAAAACAACATACAATAGCGAGTTTCATTAATTTATTTTACTAAACAATGAACCACACATTACGAAAGCAATAATAATAATAATAATAATAATAATAATAATAATAACTACATTAAAATTAATAAATTAAATAAATTAACAAATTTTTGTTAAAATTAATAATACCAAAAGCAATAATAATAACGAAAGCAATAATAATAACAACTAGTGTTAAAAATATATAATAAATTTGTTATTAGTTTAAATTGATTATCTTGTTTAACTAAGATTTATATTTAATAATAATAACGAAAGCAATAAAAATAACAAAACTATATCATAATCATACAAACTATTAAACTAATATTAATCAAGTAAATTCGAATAAATTAATAAAAAATAATAAACTTACATAATTAGGATGCCACAGATAATTGATAACATGATCTTCAAGAGACGTATAATCACGTACCATTTTAAATATATTTATCACACTCTCAACTTTAAAACTAATTCAAAACATTTATAAACCCCAAATTCCACCACTCCATTATCACTCTCAAAGAAAATAATGAAAACAATCAATACCCACCACCATTTTAAAATACATCCGCTACCAACCGCCAACGTCCCACATTAATGGCTGCTGTTCCTGATGCGGGGCCTCTCTCTTGCGACGCGACACATGGACGGCCGAGATCAACACGCAGCTTGCGTGCTGCGCAGGATACTGACACGTGGACGACCGAGACCAACACAAATCTTGCATGCTCCACGGATGTTGGACACCCGGCTGGACCAGGCTTACACGCAGCCTGTGTGCTAAGTTGGCATTCATATGTTGTGCTCGTGTCTTTGGTGGACACGTCAACACGTAATCTGCATGTTGATAAACACGTTACCTGCGCATTAGCTCCCTTTTCTGACAGATACATAATTCTGTAAAATACCTCAAACACCCAAATTCAAGGAAAGCACCACTAATTTCTCCATATGTAAAATAATTTCTGACAAAAGAACATATAATAGCCAGTTTCATTAATTTATTTTACTAAACAATGAACCAAACATAACGAAAGCAATAATAATAATAATAACTACATTCAAATTAATAAATTAGATAAATTAATAAATTTGTGTTAAAAATAATAATAACAAAAGAAATAACAATAACGAAAGCAATAATAATAACAACTAGTGTTAAAAATATATAATAAATTTGTTATCAGTTTAAATTTAATATCTTGTTTAACTAAGATTTATATTTAATAATAATAACAAAAGAAATAACAATAAAAAAACTATATCATAATCATACAAACTATTAAACTAATATTAATCAAGTAAATACTAATAAATTAACAAAAATAATAAACTTACATAATTAGGATGCCCCAGATAATTGATAGCGTGATCTTCAAGAGACTTATAATCACATACCATTATAAATATATTAATCCCACTCTCAACTTTAAAACTAATTCAAAACATTCCTAAACCCCAAACCCCACCACTCCTTTGTCACTCTCAAAGCAAATAATGCATACTATCAAAGACCCACCACCATTTTATAATACATCCGATGCCAACCCGTAACGTCCCACATTAATGGTTGCTGTTCCTGGTGTGTTGCCTCCCTCTTGCGATGCGACATGTGGCAACATGCAGCTTGCGTGCTGCGCAGGATGCTAACACATGGACGGCCGAGTCTAACACGCAGCTTGCATGCTGCATAAATGTTGGACACGTGGCTGGACTAGGCTTACACCCTGCCTGCGTGCTGAGTTAGCATTGACATGTTGCGCTCGTGTATTTGGTGGACACGTCAACACGTTACCTACGTGTTGATCAACTCGTTACCTGCGTGTTAGCTCCCTTTTATGACAGATCTATTATTCTGTAAAATACCTCAAACACCCATATTCAAGTAAGGCACCACTCATTTCTCCATATGTAAAATTATTTCTGACAAAACAACATACAATAGCTAGTTTCATTAATTTATTTTACTAAACAATGAACCACACATAACAAAAGCAATAATAATAACAACACCTACATTCAAAAAAATAAATTAGATAAATTAATAAATTTGTGTTAAAAATAATAATAACAAAAGCAATAATAATAACGAAAACAATAACAATAACAACTAGTGTTAAAAATATATAATAAATTTGTTATCAATTTAAATTTATTATCTTGTTCAACTAAGATTTATATTTAGTAATAATAACAAAAGCAATAACAATAAAAAAAACTATATCATAATCATACAAACTATTAAACTAATATTAATCAAGTAAATACTAATAAATTAACAAAAATAATAAACTTACATAATTAGGATGCCCCAGATAATTGATAACGTATGTAGCACCCTACCATACAGAGTCTTATGCTTAAGTCATAATTCAGAGATGGCAAGGTATTATGACCTCTAAAACAAAAATTTAGTACGTATAGTAGTATGAATAATTGATTATAACTTGGAGCCTTTGTAGAAAAGCGGGTAAACAAAAACCGTAACTCGAACGCGCAACACTTCGATCGATAACGTAACGAGCAAAGGATAAGCTAGCGCAAGATCATAAATATATAAAGAGTATCAAAAACGGGAATATCAAGACTCAAAATCTGGCTGCGAAGATAACGGGTCCGAGCATAGCAATATATACATATAAGAAAATAAAGAAAACCCAAAGGAAACCCAAAGGGACACAAATACAGAAATCTAATCTCCAAAATCCCCTATAGAAGGATTCATCACAGTTTCTATTATTTAATGGAGATAAAAGTATCTATGAAAAACATATAAACCAAAACAGAGCCCCGAGAACAAAGATCTTCGCTAATCCGGAAGTCTCCAGCATTCCTTAACGAGAAGCCTCGCGTCCTGCATCTGAAAACCACAAAATCCGCATGGGTGAGAACCAAAGGTCCCCAGCACGGTAGCAGCTTCCACATATATAATACATAATAATAGAGGAAAGCCGAAGGCAATCCTAGAACTTCCTCCAGGTAATATCAAAGCTTATAAACAAACTAAACCGTAAGTGGCAACTGACAAAAGATCCTTCAGTCTAACTAATACTTCCCTTTCCAATTCCTTCAGACCTCCCAACCACCAGCAGGAGTATAATATAGCAAACACAGTTATATCAGACAAGAGATTCACAAATAGGAACAAATAAGGCATTTAGACAATTAGCAAGTAATATGCAGTCAAATAGGCAATCTCAAACAATTCATGTAGTATGCTTATGATGCATGCCTGTCCCTAGTGGCTGATGATATCATCTGTCGGTTATAGAGCCAACCCGACAAGTCCTGGTAGCTAACCATTGGACTGTCCCTCTGTCGCGCATCCCCAACTCGAGTTATACACATCATAAACTTGATCATAATCATGATCCATATCCATCACCCTCACTGGTGAATATTTACGGGGACGAGCTCATCCGAGCCTTTCACAGTGCCCGGCCACACTTACGACATAGGGTAAAAAGAGCTTCGAGTCTCAACCTGGAGCAAATGGTGGCTAGCCACTGCTTCCTCCCAGGGAAACCCTCATCTCCGATGGTGGAAGTGCAAACATTCACAATTAATTCAACATCATATATGCATTTATACTTAGCCATAATCATGGCTCCGCCGTAACACGGCAATAATCTAGCCATCCGGCTCACGGTTAAATCAATAACCAGCCAATTCATTAACAATTACGGACCTTCGGCCCATGGCACAACAAGCACTTCCACCGCCATCCTCCGCATCTCACATAATCATCTTTGATCCTCAATGATCATTCATTTTTCCCCTTGCTTCACTCGCAAGTTACCACATTCACTAGCCCTTTTTCTCATGCTAGGCATATCATAATGATTCAAGACATAAGTAGTGAGATCGGAGGCTTAGAAGTATGAAATTTGGCTTTTAAAACTCAAAAATCAACTTTGGGATGAAAATAGGGCCACGCGTACGTGCACTCCACGCGCACACGTGGATGGCCACAAAATCTCATCGACGCGCAAGCGTCATATGCGCGGACGCGCGGGTTGAAAATAGCCAAACGACGCGCGAGCGTCAACCACGCGTACGCGTGGGTGCTCTTGCGCCCCAGGCACAAAACTAGCATAACTCTGGCACAACTCTCTGGAAAATGGCTGGGCATTTGGTGCAGCGCATCAACGCACTCGCGCACACCACGCGCACGCGTAGATGGTGCTTTCTCGAAGAACGGCGCGTACGCGCCAAGTGCGCCTACGCGCGGGGGTCATTCTGCTAAAAATTTTCTAAGTTAAAAGCTCCAGAATTTACAGATTCAACCCCCAATCTTCCGACGGACATAACTTTCTCATTTTAAATCGTTTTTCACCCGTCCTTCGAACGGCATGGACGTCCCAGATCCAATTTCATTTCTAAATAGATTTGGTACAAATCAGAGATCCGTAGTCCAAGTTATGTCCCGTCAAAGTATGCCCAAAAACCGTGTTTCCATACGAAACCATAAAGTGCCATTTTCAAAACAAGCCACTTTCAACTCTTTTCAAAACCAATCAAAACATGCCAATTTCATCCCTTTTCTTTGAAATCAATCAAAATGTACCAAAATCAACATCAAGCCATCCTCAACTCATACATTGACATTTTACCAAATTTCCAAAATCACCATCCAACCCTTTTAACACTTCTCAATCAAATGGCTAAAGGACAAACACAATATCATGTCATACATCCTCCCTCATCCCAATTTCCAATAATACCATTTCCAATCAACCATCATTATACATAATCAACATCATACTCACCATCAACATGGTATCACCCATCAATTCAACCTCAATCATCCATCAAGCATATATCACAACATGCATTTCTCATATATCACACAATCAATGCATCAATATTTATAATCACATATATGATCACATCATATATCTCAACCATTCAACAACATCATCAATTCAATGCCTATCTTAGGGCCTCTAGCCTAAGTATTTCCTACCACATTACATATTAGATACGGAAAACCGAAACCATACCTTAGCCGATTTCCCAAGCTCAACCGGAGCACTTCCAAACCACTTGTCCACAAGCTCTCAAGGTATCAACACCTCCAAAAACAGATTTTATCACACCAAACCCTCTCCCAAGCTTTCCAAAATCACCAATCAAGCTCCAATATTCACATATACACAACCTAAGCCACAATCATCATACCCATACACAACATCTCAATACCCAAACATCATAGAACAACAAATTACACTAGAGTTGAGAATCTTACCACACCCAAGGTCCAAGGAGAGAAGATTAACCTTCTCCTTCAAGAGAGTTGGGTCCTATAACATCAAAGAACCCAAAATCTTAACATTTCACCCATGAAACTCGAAAACAAGGGCTGGAATTTCGAAGAGAAAAACGTGGCTTACCTCAAGATTGATTGTATGGGTTTTTGTAGAGATCTCCGCGGTGAATGCGTGGCCGCAAACGGTGCGGCGATCAGAGCTCAAGATCAAAAGTTATGGTGGTTTGAAGATCAAGTGTGAGATAGAAGTTTGAGAGAGTGTTCTTTCCCTCCCTTACTCCATTTCAGCGTGTTTGAGTGATAAGTGAGGAGAGAGAGTGCTGAAAACTAGGGTTTTGGTTTAGTTTAGTTGAGCCAAGGGCCCATTTTGGGTCTGGTTGGACCGGTTTGGCCCGTTCAGTCCAATCTTGGTCCGTTTTCTATAAAATTGGTACCGAAATTCTCGTCTCACTTTCGTCTATCACATTTAGCCATAAAAATAACATTTTTGGCTTTCTAGAATAAATTCTTATTTATGGGTTAATTAGATGTTAATTAACCGGGTCTTACATTCTACCCACCTAATTGGGAATTTTGCCCACAAAATTCAAATTTAATTACCTGAGAATAAGTGCGGATAATCTGTTCGCATCTCCGACTCAAGTTTCCAAGTGTGTTCCTCAACACCGCCTCGACTCCAAGCCACTTTGACTAATGAAACTTCTTTTCCATGCAACCGTTTGGTACTTGTATCGTCAATCCTAACTGGAGCTACTGGAAGCGTCAAATCTTCCCTCAACTGAACCGATTCAGGTTCTAACACATGGCTAGCATTAGGAGTATACTTACGAAGCTGTGACACGTGAAACACATCCTACAGATTCGAAAGATGAGGTGGTAGAGCCATCCGATACGCCATCGGTCCAATCCTCTACAGGATCTGAATTGGACCAATGTATCAAGGATTCAACTTCTTCGCTTTAATCGCCCTACCTACTCCTGTGGTCGAAGTAACCTTAAGGAAAACATGATCTCCTTCCTCAAATTCCAAGGGCTTCCGCCTCTGATCGGCGTAACTCTTCTGGCGACTCTGCGCCGTAAGCATCCTATCTCAGATTTTCTTGACTTGTTCAGTGGTCTCGGCTATCATCTCCGGCCCCAACAAGCCTTTCTCTCCAACTTCATACCAACATAGTGGAGATTGACATTTCCTCCCATACAATGCCTCATACGGAGCCATTCCGATGCTCGCATGGTAACTATTATTGTATGCAAACTCCACTAACGGCATATACCGATCCCAACTCGCCGGTTGGTCCAAAACACAAGCTCTCAACATATCCTCTAGTGTTTGGATCGTCCTCTCGGATTGACCATCAGTTTAAGGATGGTACGCTGTACTCAAGCTTAATCGGGTTCCAAAAGCTTTCTGAAATGCACCCCAGAGCCTCGAAGTGAAACGAGGATCTCTATCAGAGATTATAGTAGCAGGTACACCATGAAGTCTCACAATTTCCTTTATGTATAACCGAGCTAGCTCCTCAAGGGTGTAAGTCATCCGAATGGGCAAAAAGTGAGCTGACTTCGTCAGTCGGTCCACAATCACCCAGATAGCATCAAAACCAGTCCTAGTCCTTGGCAATCCCGACACAAAATCCATTGCAATACTTTCCCACTTCCATTGCGGAAACTCTAAAGGTTGCAACATCCCAGAAGGTCTTTGATGTTCAATCTTTACCTTTTGGCAAGTTAAGCACTTTGAAACATATTCCGCCACATCATTCTTCATACCCGGCCACCAAAATATCGCCTTTAAATCATGGTACATCTTAGTACTTCCCGGGTGAATGGAGAATCCGCTTTTGTGTGCCTCCTTTAAGATATCTTGCCTCAAAGTGCCAACATCCGACACAATGATCCTACCCTTGAATCTCCATAACCCATCTTTTTCTTCCGACACTCTCCACTGTTTTCCTTGCTCGATAGCCGGTAACACCTTCCATAACGCTTCATCATTTCATGAGCCTTCAGGAGTTCGGACTTAAAGTCACTCGAGATTTCTAATCGGCTCAAACACAAGGTTCCAGATACTTCTCGAACACCAATTTTTAGACTCTCGAATCCCTTGAGCAACTTCTCCTCTTGAAGCATCATCCAAGCCGCATATAACGACTTCCGACTTAACGCATCCGCCACTACATTCGCCTTTCCCGGATGGTAATTCAACTCAAAGTCGTAGTCCTTCAACAATTCCATCCACCTCCTTTGCCTCATATTAAGCTCTTTCTGATCAAAGAGATATTTCAAGCTCTTATGATCGGAGAAGACTTGGAACTTAACCCCATAGAGATAATGCCTCCACACCTTCAAGGCAAACACAACCGCAGCAAGTTCCAAATCGTGCATAGGGTAACTAACTTCGTGAGGTCTTAACTGTCGTGAGGCATAAGCCACCACATTATGATGCTGCATCAGCATGCACCCTAGACCCTTTAGTGAGGCATCACAGTACACCTCAAAAGGCTCGTTCGGCTCAGGTAACACTAACACAGGTGCAGTGGTCAACTTTTTCTTCAATGTCTGAAAGCTCTCCTCGCACTCAGGAGTCCAAACAAACGGAGTATCTTTGCGGGTTAACCTTGTCAACGGCAAGGCTAATTGCGAAAAGCCTTTGATGAACCTTCGGTAATAGCCAGCTAAACCCAGAAAACTCCTTATCTCAGTTACTGTGGTTGGTTTCTTCCAATCTATCACAGCCTCCACCTTAGTTGGATCTACGGCTATTCCCTTCTTACTCACCACGTGACCCAAAAACTTCACCTCACTCTTCCAAAACTCACACTTAGACAGTTTTGCATAGAGTTTCTTCTCCTTTAGAATCTGCAACACGGTCCTCAGGTGTTCCACATGCTCTTCTTCAGTCTTGGAGTAAATCAGTATGTCGTCAATGAAGACAACAACGAATTTATCCACAAACGGACGGAACACTCTATTCATGTAATCCATGAATACTGCAGGAGCGTTCGTCAACCCAAAGGACATTACAGTGTACTCGTAATGACCATAACGAGTCCTGAAAGTGGTCTTAGGGATATCCTCACCCCTCACCCTTATCTGGTGATAACCGGATCGCAAATCGATCTTAGAGAAAACCCCAGCTCCTTGTAACTGATCCATGAGATCATCAATTCTCGGCAACGGGTACTTATTCTTTATGGTGACCTTGTTCAGCTACCTGTAATCCACACAGACTCGCATACTTCCATCTTTCTTCTTTACCAGCAACACTGGAGCACCCCACGGGGAAACACTTGGTCGGATAAAGTTCTTACCCAACAATTCCTCTAACTGAGACTTTATCTCGGCCATCTCTAACGGTGACATTCTATAAGGAGCACTTGAGATTGGTCCCGCCCCAGGCACCAATTCAATAGCAAACTCGACCTCTCGGTTAGGTGGAAATTCTTCAATATCATCGGAAAACACTTCCGGAAACTCACACACTACCGGGATCTGATCCAACCTTTGATCATCACCCGAAACACCCGCGGTTAACAACAGGATACCCTGACATTCGATTCCGGAACAGTTCACCATCATCGAATTCAAGTAATAATTATTCACCATGACCGGCCCTTCTGTATCCTCCGGCATAAAGTACACCGACTTTGTAGAACAATCAAGCAAGACATGGTTCTCAGATAACCAGTCCAATCCCAAGATAAGATCAAGACCGATCATCGGTAAGCAGATTAAATTATGGACAAAATCACGCAGCTTGAACCTAAACGAAACTTTCGGGCATCCTAGCCTAGTTACCATGGCTTCATGGGTAGCATTATATACTTTTAGGTCATAACCTAAGGTTACGATCTTCAATCCTAACTCATGGGCTTTCTCAAATGCAATGAATGAATGCGATGCTCCCGAATCAAATAAAGCATTTAAAGTTTGACCAGTCATTTCACAGTTACCTCGAATGAGTGTCTCGGATCCCTCTGCACCCACAGCTGAGGTGGTGAACACCCGACCAGTTTGTTGTGCTTTCCCAGCACCTTGCTTCTGCCGCTCTGAACAACTTGCGGCTTTATGCCCCTCCTTTCCACAATTATAGCACAAACCCCATCCGGCCTTGCATGGTACTCCCGGATGGTGACTTCCACACCTAGTACAAGCTTGATCATTCTGAGGCTACTTCCCAAACCTTTTTCCTTGGGAGTAGTTGTTGTTGGGCCTCCTAAAAGAACCTCCCCTCTTGAAAGGCAGACCTCTAGGTGCAAAGCTCTTCCCTCGGTTCTGTAGAAATGATCCTTTGTGACTCCCTTTCTCAGTGGCTGCCCTCTTCACACACTCTTCAGTAACCCTACACTTGTTCACCAACTCGGAGAAAGTCCTAATCTCCATTGGCCCCACCGAACCAAAAATATCGCTCCGGAGTCCTCCTTCGTACTTAACACACTTTCATTCCTCATATTCCACCGGAGTCCCTTGACACATACGAGAGAATCTGAACAGCTCCTCAAACTTGTCAGTATACTCAGATACGGACATAGTACCCTGCTTTAGCTGCAACAATTCAAGCTCTATGGCCATCCTAGCAGAAGTCGGAAAGTACTTCTTATAGAACTCCTCTTGGAAGACATCCCAGGTGATATAATCATCACCCTGCTGCAAGAGGCGTCGGATACCCTGCCACCAATGCGATGCTTCACCAGTAAGCAAATAGGTAGCGAACTCCACACGCTGCCCTTCAGGTACCACCTACGCTTGCAGTGCTCGTTCCATAGCTTGAAACCATGTATCGGCTTCAGTCAGGCTAGTAGTTCCCTTGAACTTCGGGGGATTAACCTTCAAAAAGTTCGCCAGTGTCATCGGGCCCTGAACTCCACCTCCGTCATTACCATAGTTGTTCATCTGTTGACCAAGAGCTTCAGCAGTGGCTTGCATAGCAGCAGCCATGTTCTCCAACGCAGTCATAAAGTTCACCGGGTCATTAGGGTTATTCTCCGGCGCACGAGCATTATTACGACTCCTCCCACGACCTCTACCGCGTCCACGAGGCGCTATCTGGTTCCTATACACACCAAACAATCGATATTAAGTTGATCAGTCTCAATATCGGAAGTCTAGTGCTTCAAAGTCCCAAATGTATGCTCATGAACGTTTATGCCAATTATATCAAGTAGATATACTAACAGCATATAACACACATACAGAGAATGCACAGAAGCATAGTCAGTCCGTCCCTCAGGCTCTACAGGAACGAACTGTTCTGATACCATAATGTAACACCCTACCATACAGAGTCTTATGCTTAAGTCATAATTCAGAGATGGCAAGGTATTACGACCTCTAAAACAAAAATTTAGTACGTATAGTAGTATGAATAATTGATTATAACTAGGAGCCTTTGTAGAAAAGGGGGTAAACAAAAACCGTAACTCGAACGCGCAACACTTCGATCGATAACGTAACGAGCAAAGGATAAGCTAGCGCAAGATCATAAATATATAAAGAGTATCAAAAACGGGAATATCAAGACTCAAAATCCGGCTGTGAAGATAACCGGTCCGAGCATAGCAATATATATATATATATATATATATATATATATATATATATATATATATATATATATATATATATATATATATATATATAATAAAATAAGGAAAACCCAAAGGGACACAAATACAGAAATCTAATCTCCAAAATCCCCTCTAGAAGGAGTCATCACAGTTTGTATTATTTAATGGAGATAAAAGTATCTATGCAAAACATATAAACCAAAACAGAGCCCCGAGAACAAAGATCTTCACTAATCCGGAAGTCTCCAGCATGCCTTAACGAGAAGCCTCGCGTCCTGCATCTGAAAACCACAAAATCCGCATGGGTGAGAACCAAAGGTCCCCAGCACGGTAACAGCTTCCACATATATAATACATAATAATAGAGGAAAGCCGAAGGCAATCCTAGAACTTCCTCTAGGTAATATCAAAGCTTATAAACAAACTAAACCGTAAGTGGCAACTAACTAAAGATCCTTCAGTCTAACTAATACTTCCCTTTCCAATTCCTTCAGACCTCCCAACCACCAGCAGGAGTATAATATAGGAAACACAGTTATATCAGACAAGAGATTCACAAATAGGAACGAATAAGGCATTTAGACAATTAGCAAGTAATATGCAGTCAAATAGGCAATCTCAAACAATTCATGTAGTATGCTTATGATGCATGCCTGTCCCTAGTGGCTAATGATATCATCTGTCAGTTATAGAGCCAACCCGACAAGTCCTGGTAGCTAACCATTGGACTGTCCCTCTGTCGCGCATCCCCAACTCGAGTTATACTCATCATAAACTTGATCATAATCATGATCCATATCCATCACCCTCACTGGTGAATATTTACGGGGGCGAGCTCATCCGGGCCTTTCACAGTGCCCGACCACACTTACGACATAGGGTCAAAAGAGCTTCGAGTCTCAACCTGGAGCACGTGGTGGCTAGCCACTGCTTCCTCCCAGGGAAACCTCATCTCCGATGGTGGAAGTGCAAACATTCACAATTCATTCAACAGCATATATGCATTTATACTTAGCGATAATCATGGCTCCGCCGTAACACGGCAATAATCTAGCTATCCGGCTCACGGTTAAATCCATAACCAGCAAATTCATTAACAATTACGGCCCTTCGGCCCATGGCACAACAAGCACTTCCATCGCCATCCTCCGCATCTCACATAATCATCTTTGATCCTCAATGATCATTCATTTTTCCCCTTGCTTCACTCGCAATTTATCACATTCACTAGCCCTTTTTCTCATGCTAGGCATATCATAATGATTCAAGACATAAGTAGTGAGATCGGAGGCTTAGAAGTATGAAATTTGGCTTTTAAAACTCAAAAATCAACTTTGGGATGAAAACAGGGCCACGCGTACGCGCACTCCACGCGCACGCGTGGATGGCCACAAAATCTCATCGACGCGCAAGCGTCATACGCGCGGACGCGCGGGTTGAAAATAGCCAAATGACGTGCGAGCGTCAACCACGCGTACGCGTGGGTGCTCTTGCGCCCCAGGCACAAAACTGGCACAACTCTCTGAAAAATGGCTGGGCATTTGGTGCAGCACATCGACGTGCTCGCGCACACCACGTGCACACGTGGATGGTGCTTTCTCAAAGAACGGCGTGTACGCGCCATGTGCGCCGACGCGCGGGGGGTCATTCTACTAAAAATTTTCTAAGTTAAAAGCTGCAGAATTTACAGATTCAACCCCCAATCTTCTGACGGACATAACTTTCTCATTTTAAATCATTTTTCACCCGTTCTTCGAACGGCATGGACGTCCCGGATCCAATTTCATTTCTAAACAGATTTAGTACAAATCAGAGATCCGTAGTCCAAGTTATGTCCCGTCAAAGTATGCCAAAAAACCGTGTTTCCATACGAAACCATAAAGTGCCATTTTCAAAACAAGCCACTTTCAACTCTTTTCAAAACCAATCAAAACATGCCAATTTCATCCCTTTTCTTTGAAATCAATCAAAATGTACCAAAATCAACATCAAGCCATCCTCAACTCATACATTGACATTTTACCAAATTTCCAAAATCACCATCCAACCCTTTTAACACTTCTCAATCAAATGGCTAAAGGACAAACACAATATCATGTCATACATCCTCCCTCATCCCAATTTCCAATAATACCATTTCTAATCAACCATCATTATACATAATCAACATCATACTCACCATCAACATGGTATCACCCATCAATTCAACCTAAATCATCCATCAAGCATATATCACAACATGCATTTCTCATATATCACACAACCAATGCATCAATATTTATAATCACATATATGATCACATCATATATCTCAACCATTCAACAACATCATCAATTCAATGCCTATCTTAGGGCCTCTAGCCTAAGTATTTCCTACCACATTACATATTAGATACGGGAAACCGAAACCATACCTTAGCCGATTTCCCAAGCTCAACCGGAGCACTTCCAAACCACTTGTCCACAAGCTCTCAAGGTATCAACACCTCCAAGAACGGATTTTATCACACCAAACCTTCTCCCAAGCTTTCCAAAATCACCAATCAAGCTCCAATATTCACATATACACAACCTAAGCCACAATCATCATACCTATACACAACATCTCAATACCCAAACATCATAGAACAACAAATTACACTAGGGTTGAGAATCTTACCACACCCAAGGTCCAAGGAGACAAGATTAACCTTCTTCTTCAAGAGAGTTAGGTCCTATAACATCAAAGAACCCAAAATCTCAACATTTCACCCATGAAACTCGAAAACAAGGGCTGGAATTTCGAAGAGCAAAATGTGGCTTACCTCAAGATTGATTGTATGCATTTTTTAGAGCTCTCCGCGGTGAACGCGTGGCTGCAAACGGTGCGGCGATCGGAGATCTAGATCAAAAGTTATGGTAGTTTGAAGATCAAGAGAGAGATAGAAGTTTGAGAGAGTGTTCTTCCCCTCCCTTACTCCATTTCAGCGTGTTTGAGTGATAGGGTTTTGGTTTAGTTTAGTTGGGCCAAGGGCCCACTTTGGGTCCGGTTGGACCGGTTTGGCCCGTTCGGTCCAATCTTGGTCCGTTTTCTATAAAATTAGTACCGAAATTCTTGTCTCACTTTCCTCTATCACATTTAGCCATAAAAATAACAATTTTGGCTTTCTAGAATAAATTCTCATTTATGGGTTAACTAGCCGTTAATTAACCGGTTCTTACAACGTGATCTTTAGGAGACTTATAATCACGTACCATTATAAATATATTAATCTCACTCTCAACTTTAAAACTAATTCAAAACATTCCAAAACCCCTAACCCTACCACTACATTGTCACTCTCAAAGCAAATAATAAAAACTATCACAGCCCCACCACCATTTTATAATACATCTGCTGCCAACCATCAATGTCCCAGATTAATGGTTGCTATTCCCGGTGCATGCCCTCCCTCTTGCGACGTGACACGTAGCAACATACAGCTTGTGTGCGGCGCAAGATGCTTACACGTGGACAGCCGAGTCTAACACGCAGCTTGCGTGCTACACGGATGTTGGACACGTGGCTAGATCAAGCTTACACGCAGCCTGCGTGCTGAGTTAGCATTGACATGTTGCGCTCGTGTATTTAGTGGACACGTCAACATGTTACCTACGTGTTGATCAACACATTACCTGCGTGTTAGCTCCCTTTTCTGACAGATCCATAATTCTGTAAAATACCTCAAATACCCAAATTCAAGTAAAGCACCACTCATTTCTCCATATGTAAAATTATTTCTGACAAAATAACATACAATAGCCAGTTTCATTAATTTATTTTACTAAACAACGAACCCCACATAACGAAAGCAATAATAATAATAACAACTACATTCAAATTAATAAATTAGATAAATTAATAAATTTGTGTTAAAAATAATAATAACAAAAGCAATAATAATAACGAAAGCAATAATAATAACAACTAGTGTTGAAAATATATATATATTAAATTTGTTATCAGTTTAAATTTATTATCTTATTCAACTAAGATGTATATTTAATAATAATAACGAAAGCAATAACAACAACAAAACTATATCATAATCATACAAACTATTAAACTAATATTAATAAAATAAATACTAATAAATTAATAAAAAATAATAAACTTACATATAATTAGAATTCCTCAGATAATTGATAACATGATCTTCAAGAGACGTATAACCACATACAATTATAAATATATTAATCCCATTCTCAACTTTAAAACTACTTCAAAACATTCCTAAACCTTAAACCCCACGACTCGTTTGTCACCCTCAAATCAAATAATGAAAACTATCACAATCCAACTACCATTTCAAAATACATCCCTGCCAACCCCTAATGTCGCACATTAATGGCTGTTGTTCCTGGTGCGGGGCCTCCCTCTTGCGATAGTACCTGATGCATGTGCAACACGTGGACAGATGAGATCCACACGCGGCTTGCATGCTACGTAGGATGCTGACATGTGGACGGCCGAGACCAACACGCAGATTGTGTGCTGCATGGATATTGGACACGTGGCTTGACCAGGCTTAGACGCAGTCAGCGTGCTGAGTTGGCATTGAAATGTTACGCTCGTGTCTGTGGTGGACACGTCAACACGTTACCTACATATTGGCTCCCTTTTTAGATAGATCCATAATTTTGTAAAATACCTCAAACCCCCATATTCATGAAAATCACCACTCATTTCTCCATATGTAAAATAACTTTTGATAAATCAACATACAATAGCCAGTTTCTTTAATTTATTTTACTAAACAATGAACTACACATAACGAAAGCAATAATAATAATAACAACTATAGTCAAATTAAAATTAGATAAATTAATAAATTTGTGTTAAAAATAATAATAACAAAAGCAATAATAATAACGACTAGTGTTAAAAATATATAATAAATTTGTTATCAGTTTAAATTTATTATCTTGTTTAACTAAGATTTATATTTAATAATAATAACGAAAGCAATAACAATAATAAAACCATATCATAATCATACAAACTATTAAACTAATATTAATCAAGTAAATTCGAATAAATTAATAAAAAATAATACACTTACATAATTAGGATGCCCCAGATAATTGATAACATGATCTTCCAGAGACATATAATCACGTACCATTATAAATATATTAATCTCACTCTCAACTTTAAAACTAATTCAAAACATTCCTATACCCGAAACCACACCACTCTTTTGTTACTTTCAAAGCAAATAATGAAAACTATCACAGCCCCACCACCATTTTATAATACATCTGCTGACAACTCAAACGTCCCACATTAATGGCTACTGTTCCTGGTGCGTAACCTCCCTCTTACAACGAGACACGTGGCAACACGCATGTAGCGTGCTGATTCATGTTCGACACGTGGACGGCCGAGATCAACACGCAGCTTGCGTGCTGCACAGGATGCTGACACGTGGACGGTAGAGACCAACATGCAGCTTGCGTGCTGCACGGATGTTGGACACATGGCTGGACCAGGCTTACACGCATCTTGCCTGCTTAGTTGGTATTGACATGTTGCGCTCGTGTCTTTGGTGGACACGTCAACACGTTACCCGCGTGATGATCAACATGTTACCTGCGTGTTAGCTTCCTTTTCTGACAGATCCATAATTCTGTAAAAATACCTGAAACGCCCATATTCAAGTAAAGCACCACTCATTTCTCTATGTAATATAATTTCTGACAAAACAACATACAATAGGCAGCTTCATTAACTTATTTTAATAAAAAATGAACCACACATAAGGAAAGCAATAATAATAATAACTATATTCAAATTAATAAATTAAATAAACTAATAAATTTGTGTTAAAAATAATAATAACAAAAGCAATAATAACAACTAGTGTTAAAAATATATAATAAATTTGTTATCAGTTTAAATTTATTATCTTGATTAACTAGGATTTATATTTTATAATAATAACGAAAGCAATAACAATAACAAACCTATATTATAATCATACAAACTATTAAACAAATTAATGAAGTAAATACTAATAAATTAATAAAAAATAATAAACTTACATAATTAGGATTCCCCAAATAATTGGTAACATGATCCTCAAGAGACATATAATCACGTACCATTATAAATATATTAATCCCATTATCAACTTTAAAACTAATTCAAAACATTCCTAAACTCCAAACCCCACCATTCCTTTATCACCCTCAAAGCAAATAATGAAAACTATCACATCCCAACCACCATTTTATAAAACATCTAATGCCAACCCCAAACGTCCCACAATAATGACTGCTCTTTCCGGTGTGGGGCCTCCCTCTTGCGACGCGACTCGTCGCAACACGCATGTAGCGTGCTGATGCATGTGCAACACGTGGACGGCCGAGATCAACACACGGTTTGCGTGATGCGTAAGATGCTGACACGTGGAGGCCAAGACAACACGCAGCTTGCGTGCTGCACGGATGTTGGACACGTGGCTGGACCAAGCTTACACGCAGCCTACGTGCTGAGTTGCCATTGATAGGTTGCACTCGTGTCTTTGGTGGACACGTCAACATGTTACCTACGTATTAGCTACCTTTTCTAACAGATCCATAATTCTATAAAATACGTTAAACACCCATATTCAAGTAAAGCACTACTCATTTCTCCATATATAAAATAACTTCTGACAAAATAGCATACAATAGCCAGTCTCATAAATTTATTTGAATAAACAATGAACCACAAATAATAAAAGCAATAATAATAATAACAACTACATTCAAATTAATAAATTAGATAAATTAATAAAATTTGTGTTAAAAATAATAAGAACAAAAGCAATAATAATAACGAAAGCAATAATAATAACGACTAGAGTTAAAAATATATAATAAATTTGTTATCAGTTTAAATTTATTATCTTGTATAACTAAGATTTATATTTAATAATAATAACGAAAGTAATAACAATAACAAAACTATATTAGAATCATACAAACAATTAAACTAATATTAGTCAAGTAAATACTAATAAATTAACAAAAAATACTAAACTTACATAATTAGGATGCCCCAGATAATTGATAACATGATCTTCAAGAGACGTATAATCATATACCATTATAAATATATTAATCATACTCTCAACTTTAAAACTAATTCAAAACATTCCTAAACCCCAAACCCCACCACTTCTTTGTCACTTTCCAAGCAAATAATGAAAACTATCACAGCCCCACCACAATTTTATAATACATCCGCTGCCAACCCCCAATGTCCCACATTAATTTCTGCTGCTCCCGATGCATGGCCTCCCTCTTGCAATGCGCAGGATGATGACATGTCAACAGCTGAGACCAACACGCAGCATGCGTGCTGCATAGATGTTGGACATGTGGCTGGACCAGGCTTACACGCAGTCTGCGTGCTGAGTTGGCATTGACACGTTGTGCTCGTGTCTTTTATGGCCACGTCAACACATTACCTACATGTTGATCAACACGTTACCTGCGTGATAACTCCCTTTTCTGACAGATCCATAATTTTGTAAAATACCTGAAACACTCGTATTCAAGTAAAGCACCATTCATTTCTCCATATATAAAATAATTTTTGACAAAACAACATACAATAGCCTGTTTCATTAATTTATTTTACTAAACAAAGAACAACACATAACGGAAGTAATAATAATAATAACAAATACATTCAATTTAATAAGTTAAATGAATTGATAAATTTGTGTTAAAAATAATAATAACAAAAGCAATAATAACAACGAAAGTAACGATAAAAACAGTTAGTGTTAAAAATATATAATAAATTTGTTATCAGTTTAAATTTATTATCTTGTTTTACTAAGATTTATATTTAATAATAATAACGAAAGCAATAACAATAACAAAAATATATCATAATCATACAAACTATTAAACTAATATTGATCAAGAAAATAAAAATAACTTAATAAAAATAATAAACTTACATAATTAGGATGCCCCACATAATTGATAATAGTATCTTCAAGAGACGTATAATCACGTACCATTATTAATATATTCATCTCACTCTCAATTTTAAAACTAATTCAAAACATTTCTAATCCCCAAACCCCACCACTCCTTTTTCACTCTCAAAGTAAATAGTAAAAACTATCATAGCCCCACCACCATTTTAAAATACATCAACTGCCAACCCCCAACATCCCACATTAATGGCTGCTGTTCCCGGTGTGGCGCATCCCACTTGCAACGCGACATGTGGATGGCAGAGATCAATATGCGGCATGCGTGCTGTGCAGAATACTTACACGTGGGTAGACGAGGCTTACACGTAGCCTGCTGGCTGAGTTGGCATTGGCATGTTGCGCTCGTGTCTTTAGTGTACACGTCAACACGTTATCTGTGTATTGATCAACACATTACCTGCGTGTTAACCCCCTTTTTCTGACAGATCCATAATTTTGTAAAATACCTGAAATACTCGTATTCAAGTAAAGCACCACTCATTTCTCTATATATAAAATAATTTTTGACAAAACAACATACAATAGCCTGTTTTATTAAATTATTTTACTAAACAAAGAACAACACATAACGAAAGCAATAATAATAATAACAACTACATTCAATTTAATAAATTAAATAAATTGATAAATTTGTGTTAAAAATAATAATAACAAAAGCAATAATAACAACAAAAGCAACGATAATAACAGTTAGTGTTAAAAATATATAATAAATTTGTTATCAGTTTAAATTTATTTTCTTGTTTTACTAAGATTTATATTTAATAATAATAACGAAAGCAATAACAATAACAAAACTATATCGTAATCATACAAACTATTAAACTAATATTGATCAAGTAAATACTAAAAACTTAATAAAAATAATAAACTTACATAATTAGGATGTCCCAAATAATTGATAACATGATCTTCAAGAGATGCATAATCATGTACCATTATAAATATATTAATCCCACTCTTAACTTTAAAACTAATTCAAAATATTCCTAAACTCCAAACTCCACTACTCCTTTGCCACTCCCAAAGCAAATAATGAAAACTATCACAGCCCCACCGCCATTTTATAATACATCCGTAGCCAACCCCCAACGTCCCACATTAATGGATGCTGTTCCCGGTGCGGGGCCTCCCACTTGCAACACGTGGACTGCAGAGATCAACACACGGCATATGTGCTGCGCAGGATACAGACACGTGGCTGGACTAAGCTTACACGCAGCTTGCTTGCTGAGTTGGCATTGACACATTGCGCTCGTGTCTTTGGTGGATACATCAACACGTTACCTGCGTCTTAGCTCCTTTATCTGACAGATCCATAATTCTGTAAAATACCTTAAATATCCGTATTCAAGTAAAGCACCACTCATTTCTCCATATGTAAAACAACATACAATAGCCAGTTTCATTAATTTATTTTACTAAACAATGAACTACACATAAAGAAAGCAATAATAATAATAATAACAACTACATTCAAATTAATAAATTAGATAAATTAATAAATTTGTGTTAAAAATAATAATAACAAAAGCAATAATAATAACGAAAGCAATATTAATAACAACTAGCATTAAAAATATATAATAAATTTGTTATCAGTTTAAATTTATTATCTTGTTTAACTAAAATTTATATTTAATAATAATAACGAAAGCAATAACAATAACAAAACTATATCATAATCATACAAACTATTAAACTAATATTAATCAAGTAAATACTAATAAATTAATAAAAAATAATAAACTTTGATAATTAGGATGCCCCAGATAATTGATAACATGATCTTCAAGAGATGTATAATTACGTACCATTAAAAATATATTAATCTCACTCTCAACTTTATAACTAATTCAAAATGTTCTTAATCCCCAAACCCCACCACTCCCTTGTCACTCTCAAAGTAAATAATGAAAACTATCAGAGCCCACCTCCATTTTATAATACATCCGTTGCCAACTCCCAACATCCCACATTAATGGCTGCTGCTTCCGGTACGCGGTCTCCCACTTGCAATGCGACACGTGGCAACACGCATGTAGCGTGCTAATGCATGTGCGACACGTGGATGACAGAGATGTTGGACACGTGGACGGCCGAGACCAAAATGCAGCTTGCGTACTTGATGGATGTTGGACACGTGGCTGGACTAGGCTTACACGCAGCCTCCGTGCTGAATTGGCATTAACGCGTTGCGATCGTGTTTTTGGTGGACACGTCAACACGTTAACTGTGTATTGATCAACACGTTACCTGCGTGTTAGCTCCATTTTCTAACAAATCCATATTTCTGTAAATTACCTCAAACACCCATATTCAAGTAAAGTACCACTCATTTCTCCATATGTAAAATAATTTTTAACAAAACAACATATAATAGCCTGTTTCATTAATTTATTTTACTAAACAATGAACAACACATAACGAAAGCAATAATAATAATAACAACTACATTCAATTTAATAAATTAGATAAATTAGTAAATTTGTGTTAAAAATAATAACAAGAAAAGCAATAATAATAATAACGAATGCAATAATAATAACAACTAGTTCTAAAAGTATATAATAAATTTGTTATCAGTCTAAATTTATTATCTTGTTTAACTAAGATTTATATTTAATTATAATAACAAAAGCAATAACAATAACAAAACTATATCACAATCATACAAACTATTAAACTAAAATTAATCAAGTAAATACTAATAAATTAATAAAAAATAAAAAACTTACATAATTAGGATGCCCAAGATAATTGATAACCTGATCTTCAAGAGACGTATAATCATTTACCATTATAAATATATTAATCCCACTCTCACCTTTAAAACTAATTCAAAACATTCCTAAACCCCAAACCCCACTACTACATTGCCACTCCCAAAGCAAATAATGAAAACTATCACAGCCCCACCACCATTTTATAATACATCCGCTGCCAACATCCAATGTCCCACATTAATGGCTACTGTTTCCGGTGCGGGGCCTTCCTCTTGTGACGCGACACGTGGCAACATGCATGTAGCGTGATGATGCATGTGCAACATGTGTACGGACGAGATCAACCCGCTGCTTGCGTTCTGCGCAGAATGCTAACACGTGGACGGCCGAGACTAACACGCAGCTTGCGTGCTGCACGTATGTTGGACACGTGGTTGGACCAGGATTACACGCAACCTGTGTGCTGAGTTGGCATTGACACGTTGCGCTCGTGTCTTTGATGGACACGTCAACACGTTACCTGCGTGTTGATCAATACGTTACTTGCGTGTTTGCTCCCTTTTCTGTCAGATCCATAATTCTGTAAAATACCTCAAACACCGATATTCAAGTAAAGCACCACTCATTTCTCCATACGTAAAATAAATTCAGACAAAACAATATACAATAGCGAGTTTTATTAATTTATTTTACCAAACAATGAAACACACATAACGAAAGCAATAATAATAATAATAACAACTACATTCAAATTAATAAATTTAATAAATTAATAAATTTTTGTCAAAAATAATAATAACAAAAGCAATAATAATAATGAAAGCAATAATAATAACAACTACTGTTAAAAATATATAATAAATTTGTTATCAGTTTAAATTTATTATCTTGTTTAACTAAGATTTATATTTAATAATAATAACGAAAGCAATAACAATAACAAAACTATATCATAATGATACAAACTATTAAACTAATATTAATCAAATAAATACTAATAAATTAATAAAAAATAATAAACTTACATAATTGGGATGCCCCAGATAATTAATAATATGATCTTCAAGAGACGTATAATCACGTACCATTATAAATATATTAATCGCACTCCCAACTTTAAAACTAATTCAAAACATTCCTAAACCCAAAATCTCATCACTCCTTTCTCACTCTGAAAGAAAATAATGAAAACTATCACAGCTCCACCACCATTTTATAATACATCTGCTGCCAACTCCAACGTCCCACATTAATAGTTGTTTTTCCCGGTACAGGGCCTCCTTCTTGCGACATGACACGTGGCAACACGCATGTAGCATGCTGATGCATGTGCGACACGGTCGAGAGCAACATGCAACTTGCGTACTGCACGAATGTTGGACACGTGGCTGGACCAGTTACACGCAGCCTGCGTGCTGAGTTGGCATTGACACATTGTGCTCATGTCGTTGGTGGACACGTCAACATGTTACCTACATGTTGATCAACACGTTACCTACGTGTTAGCTCCCTTTTCTGACAGATCCATAATTCTGTAAAATATTTCAAACACCCATATTCAAGTAAAGCAGAACTCATTTCTCCAAATGTAAAATAATTCTTGACAATACAACATACAATGGCCAGTTTAATTAATTTATTTTACTAAACAATGAACCACACATAACGAAAGAAATAATAATAATAACAACTACATTCAAATTAATAAATTAGATAAATTAATAAATTTGTATTAAAAATAATAACAAAAATAATAATAATAACGGAAGCAATAATAATAACAACTAGTGTTAAAAATATATAACAAATTTGTTATCAGTTTAAATTTATTATCTTGTTTAACTAAGATTTATATTTAATTATAATAACGAAAGCAATAACAATAACAAAACTATATCACAATCATACAAACTATTAAACTAAAATTAATCAAGTAAATACTAATAAATTAATAAAAAACAAAAAAATTACATAATTAGAATGCCCCAAATAATTGATAACATGATCTTCAAGAGACGTATAATTATATACCATTATAAATATATTAATCCCACTCATAACTTTAAAACTAATTCAAAATATTCTTAAACCCCAAACTCCACTACTCCTTTGCCACTCCCAAAGCAAATAATGAAAACTATCACATCCCCACCACCATTTTATAATACATCCGCGGCCAACTCCCAACGTACCACATTAATGGCTGTTGTTCCCGGTGCGGGGCCTCCCTCTTGCGACGCGACACGTGGCAACACGCATGTAGCATGATGATGCATGCAACACGTGGACGGAAGAGATTAACACGCTGCTTGCATACCGCGTAGGATGCTAACACGTGGACGGCCGAGACTAACACGCAGCTTGCGTGCTGCACGAATGTTGGACACGTGGCTGGACCAGGATTACACACAGCCTGCGAGCTGAGATGGCATTGACACGTTGCGCTCGTGTCTTTGATGGACACGTCAACACGTTACCTGTGTGTTGATCAATACGTTACTTGCGTGTTAGCTTCCTTTTTTGTCAAATCCATAATTTTGTAAAATACCTCAAACACCAATATTCAAGAAAAGCACCACTCATTTCTCCATACGTAAAATAAATTCTGACAAAATAATATACAATAGCGAGTTTTATTAATTTATTTTACCAAACAATGAAACACACATAACGAAAGCAATAATAATAACAACTACTGTTAAAAATATATAATAAATTTCTTATCAGTTTAAATTTATTATCTTGTTTAACTAAGATTTATATTTAATAATAATAACGAAAGCAATAACAATAACAAAACTATATCACAATCATACAAACTTTTAAACCAAAATTAATCAAGTAAATACTAATAAATTAATAAAAAATAAAAAACTTACATAATTAGGATGCCCCAGATAATTGATAACATGATCCTCAAGAGACGTATAATCATGTACCATTATAAATATATTAATCCCACTCTCAACTTTAAAACTAATTCAAAATATTCCTAAACCCCAAACTCCACTACTCCTTTGCCACTCCCAAAGCAAATAATGAAAACTATCACAACCCCCCCACCATTTTATAATACATCCGCTGCCAACCCCCAACGTCCCACACTAATGGCTGCTGTTCCCGGGGCGGAGCCTCACTCTTGTGACGCGACACGTGGCAACACGCATGTAGCGTGATGATGCATGTGCGACACATGGACAGACGAGATCAACACGCTGCTTGCGTACTGCGCAGGATGCTAACACGTGGACGGCCGAGACTAACACGCAGCTTGCGTGCTGCACGTATGTTGGACACGTGGCTGGACCAGGATTACACGCAGCCTGCATGCTGAGTTGGCATTGACACGTTGCGCTCGTGTCTTTGATGGACACGTCAACACGTTACCTGCGTGTTGATCAATACGTTACTTGCGTGTTTGCTCCCTTTTCTGTCAGATCCATAATTCTGTAAAATACCTCAAACACCGATATTCAAGTAAAGCACCACCCATTTCTCCATACGTAAAATAAATTCAGACAAAACAATATACAATAGCGAGTTTTATTAATTTATTTTACCAAACAATGAAACACACATAACGAAAGCAATAATAATAATAATAACAACTACATTCAAATTAATAAATTTAATAAATTAATAAATTTTTGTCAAAAATAATAATAACAAAAGCAATAATAATAATGAAAGCAATAATAATAACAACTACTGTTAAAAATATATAATAAATTTGTTATCAGTTTAAATTTATTATCTTGTTTAACTAAGATTTATATTTAATAATAATAACGAAAGCAATAACAATAACAAAACTATATCATAATGATACAAACTATTAAACTAATATTAATCAAGTAAATACTAATAAATTAATAAAAAATAATAAACTTACATAATTGGGATAACCCAGATAATTAATAATATGATCTTCAAGAGACGTATAATCACGTACCATTATAAATATATTAATCTCACTCTCAACTTTAAAACTAATTAAAAACATTCCTAAACCCAAAATCCCATCACTCCTTTCTCACTCTCAAAGCAAATAATGAAAACTATCACAACTCCACCACCATTTTATAATACATCCGCTGCCAACCCCCAAAGTCCCACATTAATAGTTGCTGTTCCCAGTGCGGGGCCTCCTTCTTGCGACGTGAAACGTGGCAACACGTAGCTTACGTGCTGCGCAAGATGCAAACACGTGCACGGTCGAGACCAACACGCAGCTTGCGTGCTGCACGAATGTTGGACGCGTGGCTGGATCAGGCTTACACGCAGCCTGCGTGCTGAGTTGGCATTGACACGTTGCGCTCGTGTCATTGGTGGAGACGTCAACACGTTACCTACATGTTGATCAACACGTTACCTACGTGTTAGCTCCCTTTTCTGACAGATCCATAATTCTGTAAAATACTTCAAACACCCAAATTCAAGTAAAGCACAACTCATTTCTCCATATGTAAAATAATTCTTGACAATACAACATACAATTGCCAGTTTCATTAAATAATTTTACTAAATAATGAACCACACATAACGAAAAAAATAATAATAATAACAACTACATTCAAATTAATAAATTAGATAAATTAATAAATTTGTATTAAAAATAATAATAACAAAAGCAATAATAATAACGGAAGCAATAATAATAATAACTAGTGTTAAAAATATATAATAAATTTGTTATCAGGTTAAATTTATTATCTTGTTTAACTAAGATTTATATTTAATTATAATAACGAAAGCAATAACAATAACAAAACTATATCACAATCATACAAACTATTAAACTAAAATTAATCAAGTAAATACTAATAAATTAATAAAAAATAAAAAACTTACATAATTACGATGCCCCAGATAATTGATAACATGATCTTCAAGAGACGTATAATCATGTACCATTATAAATATATTAATCTCATTCTCAACTTTAAAACTAATTCAAAATATTCCTAAACCCCAAACTCCACTACTCCTTTGCCACTCCCAAAGCAAATAATGAAAACTATCACAACCCCACTACCATTTTATAATACATCCGCTGCCAAACCCCAACGTCCCACATTAATGGCTGTTGTTCCCGGGGCGGGGCCTCCCTCTTACGACGTGACACGTGGCAACACACGTGGCATGATGATGCATGTGCGACACGTGGACGGACGAGATCAGCACGCTGCTTGCATACTGCGCAGCATGCTAAGCTAACACGGATTTTGGACACGTGGCTGGACCAGGATTACACGCAGCCTGCGTGCTGAGTTGGCATTGACACGTTGCGCTCGTGTCTTTGATGGACACGTCAACACGTTACCTGTGTGTTGATCAATACGTTACTTGCGTGTTATTTCCCTTTTCTGTCAGATCCATAATTCTGTAAAATACCTCAAACACCGATATTCAAGTAAAGCACTACTCATTTCTCCTTACGTAAAATAAATTTTGACAAAACAATATACAATAGCGAGTTTCATTAATTTATTTTACCAAACAATGAACCACACATAACGAAAGCAATAATAATAATAATAACAACTACATTCAAATTAATAAATTTGATAAATTAATACATTTTGTTAAAAATAATAATAACAAAAGCAATAATAATAACAACTACTGTTAAAAATATATAATAAATTTGTTATCAGTTTAAATTTATTATCTTGTTTAACTAAGATTTATATTTAATAATAATAACAAAAGCAATAACAATAACAAAACTATATCATAATGATACAAACTATTAAACTAATGTTAATCAAGTAAATACTAATAAATTAATAAAAAATAATAAACTTACATAATTGGGATGCCCCAGATAATTAATAATATGATCTTCAAGAGACGTATAATCACGTACCATTATAAATATATTAATCCCACTCTCAACTTTAAAACTAATTCAAAATATTCCTAAACCGAAATCCCCATCACTCCTTTCTCACTCTCAAAGCAAAAAATGAAAACTATCACAGCCCCACCACCATTTTATAATGGAAAAGTATAGGGTACCAACACATTATCTGCCAACTTCTACCAATTCTTATATATAATTGTATTTTATGAAAGTGTGTTCGTGGATGTGTTTAATAATTAATATATTTTAAATACATATATAAAGAGACACATCCAGAAAATATATCTATAAAGACACTTCTATTAAACACAGCTAGAAAAAAGACATTTTTATTAGATACATCCACAAATACACTTTCATAAAACAATTATAAATAAGAGTTGGCTGAAGTTGGCAGATATGTTGTTGGTAACGTAGCAGAACCGTTTTATAATACATCCGCTGCCAACCCCAACGTCCCACATTAATAGTTGCTGTTCCCAGTGCGGGGCCTCCTTCTTGCGACGTGAAACGTGGCAACACGTAGCTTGCGTGCTGCGCAGGATGCTAACACGTGCACGGTCGAGACCAACACACAGCTTGCGTGCTGCACGAATGTTGGACGCGTGGCTGGACCAGGCTTACACGCAGCCTGCGTGCTGAGTTGGCATTGACACGTTGCGCTCGTGTCATTGGTGGAGACGTCAACACGTTACCTACATGTTGATTAACACGTTACCTACGAGTTAGCTCCCTTTTCTGACAGATCCATAATTCTGTAAAATACTTCAAACACCCATATTCAAGTAAAGCAGAACTTATTTCTCCATATGTAAAATTATTCTTGATAATACAACATACAATGGCTAGTTTCATTAATTTATTTTACTAAACAATGAACCACACATAACGAAAGAAATAATAATAATAACAACTACATTCAAATTAATAAATTAGATAAATTAATAAATTTGTATTAAAAATAATAATAACAAAAGCAATAATAATTACGGAAGCAATAATAATAACAACTAGTGTTAAAAATATATAATAAATTTGTTATCAATTTAAATTTATTATCTTGTTTAACTAAGATTTATATTTAATTATAATTACGAAAGCAATAACAATAACAAAACTATATCATAATCATACAAACTATTAAACTAATATTAATCAAGTAAATACTAATAAATTAATAAAAAATAATAAACTTACATCATTAGGATGCCCCATATAATTGATAACATGATCTTCAAGAGGCGTATAATCACGTACCATTATAAATATATTAATCCTACTCTCAACTCTAAAACTAATTCGAAATATTCCTAAACCGCAAACCCCACTACTCCTTTGTTACTCTCAAAGCAAATAATGAAAACTATCACAGCCCCACCACCATTTTATAATACATCCGCTGCCAACCTCCAACATCGCACATTAATGGCTGATGTTCCCGGTGCGGGACCTCCCTCTTGCAACGCGACACGTAGCAACACGCATGTAGCGTGCTGATGCATGTGCGACACATGGACGGCCAAGACCAACACGCAGCTTGCGGGTGGCATGGATGTTGGACACGTGGCTGGACCAGACTTACTGGCATTGACAAGTTGCGCTCGTGTCTTTGGTGGACACGTGAACACGTTACCTGCGTGTTGATCAACACGTTACCTGTGTGTTAGCTCCCTTTTCTGACAGATTCATAATTCTGTAAAATACCTCAAACTCCCATATTCAAGTATAGCACCACCCATTTCTCCATATGTAAAATAATTTCTGTGTATTAGTAGCTAACGGTTTTTAATTTTATGAATATATATTCAATTCGACCTTTGTCCATTTTTAGAATAGTAGGACAATGTTTGTTTAAAAAAATGTTTATTTAAAAAAGAGGGATATTTCGATCCTTAATTTTTTATTTTGAGATAGTACAATTTTTCTGTTAAAAAATCCGTTAAATAGTAATAAAAATTTATAATTAATAAATTTTTAAATAAAATTTAAATTCATAATAAATTAATGTTTGATCTACTAAATTAAAAAAATAAAAATATATTTTAATGCTTAACGAATCAAGATTAATAATTGAATTTGACAATAATTTCGAAGCTCTCTCGTAAATATGGATTTTTACCATGAGAACCCAGTTACACTCATCAACGCGTTTTGTTCTTCAATGCCGTCAACGACGGCGGCGCCATTGATAAAGATTTCCCCGTCAACGTTGGTGAGCCCAAGAGAGAGACAAACCATGAAGAGGGATTAGCGAATAAGCGATGACGTGGGCGGCAGAGCTCTAGGCGCGACCACATCCATTCGTCATCAACCATGCAATGGGGCAGCGCCGCTCATGGGAAGGTGGTTCACGAACTCTGGATGAGGCATGGAATGTAGACGCTAGTGGAGTCGTCGGGTGCTGCGTGCGGGTGTGGGTTTTGCCTTTGGGCTTTGGGTATCTTGACCCTGACCAGGCCCAGTGATGAATGCTTATTGCAAGCTGCAACTTTGAACATGATTCATAGCCTCTCCATCCCTTTCCTCTCTTCCAACTTCCATCATTAAGCAAGCTGTTGCTGCTGCTGTTGTCGTCCCATTCCATCCTTTAATTTGACCTTCTCATAAACCATTAAAACAAATTATAAAAGTTGGATAAAGAATGAATATCAGCCACACATATGGTCAGTATACTTTAATTTTTCCACCGTAGACAAATCTTTCAAAAAGTCCTCATTACAATGATACAGAAAATTCGAACTCTCTCATCCTTATGAGATACATTTCAATCTTTTACGGCATTTTCTAAACGATTCATGATTGTAATTTTAAGTTTTCAACTAGACATTTATATTAAGACTAAAAAA
Source organism: Arachis ipaensis (assembly GCF_059453495.1). Lineage (NCBI taxonomy): Eukaryota > Viridiplantae > Streptophyta > Magnoliopsida > Fabales > Fabaceae > Arachis > Arachis ipaensis. The sequence goes on along the minus strand of NC_142443.1, from coordinate 114,242,728 downwards.
AAAACTAATAAACGTAAGTTTAACAAAATATATAATTAGACATATATACAAATTAAATTACCAAAAAGAATTGGTACATGCAGAAAAAATTTTAGTAAAAATTATAATATTATTATATATAATAATTTTTTTAATATAAACTAATTTGAGTTGATATTGTAGCTAATTTAATCTGTCTATGTAAATATAGTATTGGAGGTTCGGATTTTATTTTTTGTATATAGTCATTTGGTGACCAATAATAAAATTTTAAATAGAATTTTGATTTATTATAAATTAGTATTTAATCTATTAAATTAAAAGATACAGTAATTTTTTTATATGTAATTAATAAATACTCCTATAAATACTCATAGAGCTTGAAATTAGTTCTCCTAATTTGGTGAGGTGACTTGATGCCAAACCCCACCATAATATTTTATCATTCCGAAAAGGAAAAAAAAAAGAGAATATATAATTTCTTTGAGTTATAAAGTGGGCAGTGGAGAGCTATAGTAGTGAGAGAAGAGAAGCAGGGAGAATCACATAAAAAAAGTGTTTGTCTGCGTCCAATAGCTTATTGACAAGTTACATTAAATGCTTCGGTCGGTTATGTAGGGTAAGGTTTACACTCACATACTTATTATTACAATTGTATGACAAATGCAGGAGCTCAAACTTAGTGCAGCCACTCAATTTGGCATTGCACCACTCTTCATGGGATTAAAGTTTATCTGAAAATGACAAATCACAGGCTTTCGATGAAAATACCATGCATTATTAATTGAAGTTTGTGTTTATAGATCACTAAAAGATATCTTTACGTTCAACCCACTTAATACGCTCATCACATGAATAATTAATATTTAAGAGAGCTAAGCTTTTTCCCTATATTTGTATTACTCTCTCTCTCTCTCTCTCTCTCTCTACTTTAGACGACATATATACTAAAATTAGTTATTAAAATGAGTCACTAATATAAAATATATATTAAAATATATATACATATTAAAAAAAATTAAATTATATATATATATATTAATAATTAATTTTAATAATTAACATTAGTATATAAATAGAATTTTTAATATATTTTTTATTAATATAAAAATTAAGAGAAAGGCGCGAGAGTTGAATATTGCATAACCAATATTACAGTTAATATTTAATATAAAAAATATTTAAAATTTAAATTTAATAAAAATTTATTTTTAGTAGACTTTATACTAAACTTGTTTACAATCTTATTGATTGAAATTAAATGTTATAGTGCTAATTTCTTAATATTACACAAAAATAAATATTTTATTCTTTTTCATTTTTTATTAATTACTTTTAAATATCAAGTGTGAAAGATATATAAATATATATGCGAAAATAGTACATACAACTTCTTTTTAAAAAATTGTTTTAAAATAATTATCCACAAAAAAAATGTTAGCACCTGGTGTATTTAATTGATTAGAGAAGTTAGTCAGTTAGTTAGCTAAGTTGGTAGAGTTAGTTCTCAACAATTAAGTGTGTGCTTGGATAGATTGTCTTTTGTCAAATTAGAGTTTAAATTAAAGTAATTTTGTAGAATTAGATTTTGGGTAGAAATAAGTTTATGTCAACATAATTTATATTTGTCAACTCTATATACCAAAATTGATTTTGATAAAATAAATATTATTTGAATAATATTAGTTAAAATCACTTTTAAATAGATAATTACTAAAATGGACATAATATTAAAATATAATGTTATTTTTCTATGCATGTTTATTTTTTTTTATATTTTTTATATGTTTTTTATATAGTATATTTTTAACACTCTTAATACTCTTTTTTAGTACGCTATAATTTTTTACTATTATCATTATTTATGGTTAATTTTTTGTTTAATTTACTTTACTGGTATGCGAAATTGTTACTCAGGTTGTGAATTATTGTTCGAAATTGATTCCCTGGCGATGGCACCAAAAACGGATGCACAGAACCATGGTCTCAACATATCTTCACAACTTTGCATAACTAACCAGCAAGTGCACTGGGTCGTCCAAGTAATACCTTACGTGAGTAAGGGTCGAATCCCACGGAGATTGTTGGTATGAAGCAAGCTATAGTCATCTTGTAAATCTCAGTCAGGCGGATATAAAATAGTTATGTAGTTTTCGAAATTTAGTAATAAAAGAAGGATAGAAATACTTATGTAAATCATTTGTGAGAATTTCAGATAAGCGTATGGAGATGCATTCGTTCCTCTGAACCTCCGCTTTCCTGCTGTCTTCATCCAATCAGTCTTACTCCTTTCTATGGCTGGCTTTATGTAAGGATGTCACCGGTGCCAATGGCTACTTTCAATCCTCTCGGAAAAATGGTCCAAATGCTCTGTCACAGCACGGCTAATCGTCTGGAGGCATCACCCTTGTCGTTGGTTGCATCCTATTCCTCTCTGTGAAAATGGTCCGATGCGCTGTCACTGCATGGCTAATCATCTTGGAGGTTCTCGATCATACTGGAATAGAATTTACTATCCTTTTGCGTCTGTCACTACGCCCAGCACTCGCGAGTTTGGAGTTCGTCACAGTCATTCAATCCCAGAGTCCTACTCGGAATACCACGGACAAGGTTTAGACTTTCCGGACTCTCATGAATGCCGCCATCAATCTAGCTTATACCACGAAGATTCTGATTAAGAGATCTAAGAGATACTCATTCAATCTAATGTAGAACGGAAGTGGTTGTCAGGCACGCGTTCATAGGGAATGATGATGATTGTCACGTTCATCACATTCAGGTTGAAGTGCGAATGAATATCTTAGAAGCGAAATAAGATGAATTGAATAAAAAACAGTAGTACTTTGCATTAATTTTTGAGGAACAGCAGAGCTCCAGAATGGACGCCAGAATTGGGCAGAAAGCTGGCGTTGAACCCCAGTTTGCGTCGTCTAAACTTGGGCAAAGTATAGACTATTATATATTGCTGGAAAGCTCTGGATGTCTACTTTCCAACGAAATTGGAAGCGCGCCTGTTTGAGTTCTGTAGCTCCAGAAAATCCATTTTGAGTGCAGGGAGGTCAGAATCCAACAGCATCAGCAGTCCTTCTTCAACCTCTGAATCTGATTTTTGCTCAAGTCCCTCAATTTCAGCCAGAAAATACCTGAAATCACAGAAAAACACACAAACTCATAGTAAAGTCCAGAAATGTGAATTTAACATAAAAACTAATGAAAACATCCCTAAAAGTAACTAGATTCTACTAAAAACATACTAAAAACAATGCCAAAAAGCGTATAAATTATCCGCTCATCACAACACCAAACTTAAATTGTTGCTTGTCCCCAAGCAACTAAAAATCAAATAGGATAAAAAGAAGAGAATATATTATAAATTCCAAACTATCAATGAAATATAGCTCCAATCAAATGAGCGGGACTTATAGCTTTTTGCCTCTTGAATAGTTCTGGCATCTCACTTTATCCATTGAGGTTCAGAATGATTGGCATCTATAGGAACTCAGAGTTCAGATAGTGTTATTGATTCTCCTAGTTCAGTATGATGATTCTTGAACACAGCTATTTTATGAGTTTTGGCCGTGGCCCTAAGCACTTTGTTTTCCAGTATTACCACCGGATACATAAATGCCACAGACACATAATTGGGTGAACCTTTTCAGATTGTGACTCAGCTTTGCTAAAGTCCCCAATTAGAGGTGTCCAGAGTTCTTAAGCACACTCTTTTTTTGCTTTGGACCTTGACTTTAACCGCTCAGTCTCAGGTTTTCACTTGACATCTACACGCCACAAGCACATGGTTAGGGACAGCTTGGTTTAGCCGCTTAGGCCAGGATTTTATTCCTTTAGGCCCTCCTATCCACTGATGCTCAAAGCCTTGGGATCCTTTTTATTACCCTTGCCTTTTGGTTTTAAGGGCTATTGGCTTTTTGCTCTTGCCTTTTGGTTTTAAGAGCTTTGGTTTTTTCTGCTTGCTTTTTCTTTTTCTTTCTATTTCTTTTCGCTATTTTTTTTTCTGCAAGCTTTGTTCTTTGCTGCTTTTTCTTGCTTCAAGAATCATTTTTATGATTTTTCAGATTATCAAATAACATGTCTCCTTGTCATTATTCTTTCAAGAGCCAACATATTTAACATTCTTAAACAACAACTTCAAAAGACATATGCACTGTTCAAGCATACATTCAGAAAATAAAAAGCATTGTCACCACATCAATATAATTAAACTAAGTTCAAGGATAAATTCAAAACTCATGTACTTCTTGTTCTTTTGAATTAAAACATTTTTCATTTAAGAGAGGTGATGGATTCATAGGACATTCATAACTTTAAGACAAAGTTACTAACTACTAATGATCATGTAATGAAGATACAAACATAGATAAGCACTTAACATAGAGAAAACGAAAAACAGAGAAAGTAAGAACAAGGAATGAGTCCACCTTAGTGATGGTGGCATTTCCTTCTTGAGGAACCAATGATGTCCTTGAGCTCTTCTATGTCTCTTCCTTGTCTTTGTTGCTCCTCCCTAATTGCTTTTTGATCTTCTCTTATTTCATGAAGGATGATGGAGTACTCTTGATGTTCCACCCTTAGTTGTCCCATGTTGGAACTTAATTCTCCTAGGGAGGTGTTGATTTGCTCCCAATAGTTTTGTGGAGGAAAATGCATATGAGGCATCTCCGGGATCTCATGGTGATGAGCTTCCTGCGCCTCTTGAGCTCCATGAATGGGCTCTCTTGCTTGCTCCATCTTTTTCTTAGTGATGGGCTTCTCTTCCTCAATGTGAATGTCTCCTTCTATGGAAGCTCCAGCTGAGTAACATAGATGGCAGATAAGATGAGGAAGAGCTAGCCTTGCCCCAGGAGAGGGCTTTTCGGCTATTTTGTAGAGTTCAAGGGAGATGACTTCATGAACCTCTACTTCTTCTCCAATCATGATGCTATGGATCATGATGGCCCGATCCACAGTAACTTCAGATCGGTTGCTAGTGGGGATGATGGAGCGTTGGATGAACTCCAACCATCCTCTAGCCACAGGCTTGAGGTCCAATCTTCTTAGTTGAACCGGCTTGCCTTTGGAGTCAATCTTCCATTGAGCTCCTTCCACACATATGTCCATGAGGACTTGGTCCAACCTTTGATTAAAGTTGACCCTTCTAGTGTAGGGGCGTTCATCTCCTTGCATCATAGGCAAGTTAAACGCCAACCTCACATTTTCCGGACTAAAATCCAAGTATTTCCCCCGAACCATTGTAACATAGTTCTTTGGATCCGGGTTCTTACTTTGATCATGGTTCTTGGTGATCCATGCATTGGCATAGAACTCTTGAACCATTAGGATGCCGACTTGTTGGATGGGATTTGTTAGAACTTCCCAACCTCTTCTTTGAATTTCATGTCGGATCTCCGGATACTCATTTCTTTTGAGTTTGAAAGGGACCTCAGGGATCACCTTCTTCTTGGCCACAACATCATAGAAGTGGTCTTGATGAGCTTTGGAGATGAATCTTTCCATCTCCCATGACTCAGAGGTGGAAGCTTTTGTCTTCCCTTTTCCTTTTCTAGAGGATTCTCCGGTCTTAGGTGCCATCAATGGTAATGGAAAAACAAAAAGCTTATGCTTTTACCACACCAAACTTAGAATATTGCTCGCCCTCGAGCAAAAAAGAAAGAATTAGATGAAGAAGAAGAAGAAAATATGGAGAAGAAGGGGAAGGTGTGGTTCGGCCAAGAAGGGAAAGAGAGGGTTGTGTTGTATGAAAATGAAGAAGAATGGAAGGCTTTATATAGGGAAGGGAGGGGGGTTTAAGGTTCGGCCATATGGGTGGGTTTGGGTGGGAAATTGATTTTGAATTTTGAAGGTAGGTGGAGTTTATTGGGTAGGTTTATAGGGAAGAGTGGGTGGATGTGAGTGGTGAAGGGTTAATAGGGAAGAGAGATGGAGGTGATAGGTGAGGGTTTTGGGGAAGAGTGTTTATTGGGAATAGAGGATGATTGAGAAGAGAGAAGAGCGTGAGTGGAGGTAGGTGGGGATCCTGTGGGGTTCACAGATCCTGAGGTGTTCAAGAATTTACAACCTTGCACCAAATTAGGCATGTAAAATGCCCTTGTACACAACTCTGGGTGTTCAGCGCCAGGTTGGTGCCCATTTTGGGTGTTCAACGCCCATTTGTTGCCCATTTCTGGCGTTGAACGCCAGAACCATGCTTGTTCTGGGCGTTCAGCGCCAGCTCTTCTCCAGGGTGAAATTCTGGCGTTCAGCGCCCAGATACTGCCCATTTTGGGCGTTCAGCGCCAGAACCATGCTCTATTCTGGCGTTGAACGCCAGACAGTTGCTTCCTCCAGGGTGTGATTTTTCTTCCGCTATTTTTTATTCTGTTTCTAAATTTTTCGTTTATTTTGTGACTCCACATGACCATGAACCTAATAAAACATGAAAATCAATGAAAATTAGATAAATAAACATTGGGTTGCCTCCCAACAAGCGCTTCTTTAATGTCAATAGCTTGACAGTGGGCTGTCATGGAGCCTCACAGATGTGCAGAGCTTTGTTGAGACCTCCCAACACCAAACTTAGAGTTTGGATATGGGGGTTTGACACCAAAATTAGAGTTTGACTGTGGGGGCTTTGGTTGACTCTGCTTTGAGAGAAGCTTTTTCTGCTTCCTCTCCATGGATGCAGAGAGAGATCCTTGAGTTGTAAACACAAGGTTGTCCTTATTTAATTAAAGGATCAATTCTCCTCTGTCCACATCAATCACAGCTCTTGCTGTGGCTAATAAAGGTCTTCCTAGGATGATGGATTCATCCTCTTCCTTTCCAGTATCCAGGACTATGAAATCAGCAGGGATGTAAAGGCCTTCAACCTTTACTAACACGTCCTCTACTTGTCCATAAGCCTATTTTCTTGAATTGTCTGCCATCTCTAATGAGATTTTAGCAGCTTGCACCCCATAGATTCCCAGTTTCTCTATTACAGAGAGGGGCATGAGGTTTATCCCTGAACCAAGGTCACACAGAGCCTTAAAGATCATGGTGCCTATGGTACAAGGTATTATGAACTTTCCAGGATCCTGTCTCTTCTGAGGCAATGTCAGTTGATCCAGATCACTTAGTTCATTGGTGAACAAGGGAGGTTCATCTTCCCAAGTTTCAATACCAAATAATTTGGTATTTAGCTTCATGATTGCACCAAGGAACTTGGCAGCTTGCTCTTCAGTGACATCCTCATTCTCTTCAGAAGAGGAATACTCATCAGAGCTCATGAATGGCATAAGGAGGTTCAATGGAATCTCTATGGTCTCTAGATGAGTCTCAGATTCCTTAGGTTCCTGAGAGGGAAGCTCCTTATTGATCACTGGACGTCCCAGGAGGTCTTCCTCCTTGGGATTCACGTCCTTCTCCTCTCTTGTTGGTTCAGCCATGGTAATTAATTCAATGGCCTTGCACTCTCCTTTTGGATTCTCTTCTGTATTGCTTGGGAGAGTACTAGGAGGGATTTCAGTGATCCTTTTACTCAGCTGGCCCACTTGTGCTTCCAAATTTCTAATGGAAGAACTTGTTTCATTCATGAAACTCACAGTGGCCTTAGATAGATCAGAGACTAAATTTGCTAAGCTAGATAGATTCTGCTCAGAATTCTCTGTCTGTTGCTGAGTGGATGATGGAAAAGGCTTGCTATTGCTAAACCTGTTTCTTCCACCATTATTAAAGCCTTGTTGAGGCTTTTGATCCTTCCATGAGAGATTTGGGTGATTTCTCCATGATGGATTGTAGGTGTTTCCATATGGTTCACCCATGTATTTTAACTCTGCTATTGCAGGGTTCTCAGGATCATAAGCTTCTTCCTCAGAAGATGCATCTTGAGTACTGTTGGATGCAGCTTGCATTCCATTCAGACTCTGAGAAATCATATTGACTTGCTGAGTCAATATTTTATTCTGAGCCAATATGGCATTCAGAGTATCAATTTCAAGAACTCCCTTCTTCATAGGCGTCCCATTACTCACAGGATTCCTCTCAGAAGTGTACATAAACTGGTTATTAGCAACCATGTCAATGAGTTCTTGAGCTTCTGCAGGCGTTTTCTTTAGGTGAATGGATCCACTTGCAGAAGTATCCAATGACATCTTTGATAGCTCAGATAAACCATCATAGAATATCCAGGATGGTCCATTCTGAAAGCATGTCAGAAGGACACTTTTTGGTCAGCTGCTTGTATCTTTCCCAAGCTTCATAGAGGGATTCACCTTCTTTCTGTCTGAAGGTTTGAACATCAGCTCTAAGCTTGCTCAGCTTTTGAGGAGGAAAGAACTTGGCTAAGAAAGCCGTGACCAACTAATCCCAAGAGTTCAGGCTGTCTTTGGGTTGAGAGTCCAACCATATTCTAGCTCTGTCTCTTACAGCAAAAGGGAAAAGCATGAGCCTGTAGACTTCAGGATCTACTCCATTAGTCTTAACAGTATCACAGATCTGTAAGAATTCAGTTAAGAACTGAAAAGGATCTTCAGATGGAAGTCCATGAAACTTGCAGTTCTGTTGCATCAGAGAAACTAGCTGAGGTTTCAGCTCAAAATTGTTTGCTCCAATGGTAGGAATGGAGATGCTTCTTCCATGTAAATTGGAATTAGGTGCAGTAAAGTCACCCAGCATTCTCCTTGCATTATTGTTGTTGGGTTTGGCTGCCATCTCCTTTACTTGTTCGAAATTTTCAATAAGGTTGTCTCTGGATTGTTGTAATTTAGCTTCTCTTAGTTTTCTCTTCAAAGTCCTTTTAGGTTCTGGATCAGCTTCAACAAGAATGCCTTTTTCTTTGTCCCTGCTCATAAGAAAGAGAAGAGAAAAAGAAAAAAAGAGGAATCCTCTATGTCACAGTAAAGAGGTTCCTTATTGTTAGTAGAAGAAGAAAAGGAATAGGGGTGAAGAAGAATGAAGAATCCAAACACAAAGGTGATGACAGGAGCAGAGATGTGAGATGAAGAGAAGTTTTAGTAAATGAATAAATAAATAGAAGGGGATGAGAGGAGGAGAGAATTTTCGAAAATAATTTTTGAAAGAGTTAGTGATTTTCGAAAATAGTTTTTGAAAAAGGTTAGTAGTTTTTCGAAAATTCAAATAAAAAATAAAATAATTAGTCTAATTAAAAAGAAATTTTGAAAAAGAGGGAGGATTTTTTTCGAAAATTAGAGAGAGAGAGTTAGTTAGGTAGTTTTGAAAAAGGTAAGAAACAAACAAAAAGTTAGTTAGTTAGTTGAAATAAATTTTGAAAAGATAAGAAGTTAGGAAGTTAGAAAAGATAGTTTGCAATCACTTTTTTTGAAAAAGGTAAGATAAGAAGATATTTTTGAAAAGATATGATAGAAATTAGTTTTTTTTGAAAAAGATTTGATTTTTAAAAAAGATTTTGAAAAAGATAAGATTTTTTTTTTAAATTGAAAATTTGATTTGACTCATAAAAACAACTAGATTTTTAAAAATTTTTGAAAAAGTCAAATATAATTTTCAAAATTTTAAGAGAGAAAAAGGAAAAGATATTTTTTTGATTTTTGAATTGTTATGATGAGAGAGAAAAACAAGAAAAATGATGCAATGCATGAAAGTTATGGATCAAAACAATGAATGCATGCAAGAATGCTATGAATGTCAAGATGAACACCAAGAACACTATGAAGATCATGATGAACATCAAGAACACATTTTTGAAAAATTTTTAATGCAAAGAAAACATGCAAGACACCAAACTTAGAATTCTTTAATGCTTAGACATAAAGAATTCAGGAACGCATATGAAAAACAAGAAAAGACACAAAACATGCAAATGCAAAGATCAAACAAGAAGACTTACTAAGAACAACTTGAAGATCATGAAGAACATTATGAATGCATGAATTTTTTTCGAAAAATGCAGGATGAACATGCAATTGACACCAAACTTAGAACATGACTCAAGACTCAAACAAGAAACACAAAAAATATTTTTGATTTTTTTTTATGATTTTCTAATTTTTTTGTATTTTCTTTTAATTTTTTCGAAAATCATTTTGAAAAAGAAAAATAAGGATTCCAAAATTTTTAATATGAATTCCAGGAATCTTATGCTCTTTAGTCTAAAGCTCCAATCAAAAGGTCAGGCATGGCTTAATAGCCAGCCAAGCTTTAGCATATAATCCAGACATGACACGCCTGACATTCCCTACAGACATGGCTTTACTGCCAGCCAGGCCTCAACATGCTTCATGAAACACTAGAGTTCATTCTTAAAAATTCTGAAGAAAAATATATTTTTGAAAACATTTTTATTTTAAGAATTTTTTTCAAAAACAAAGGAGAACTTTTTGAAAATTTTTTTTAAAAAATTTTTGAAAACAAAACAAAAAGAAAATTACCTAATCTGAGCAACAAGATGAACCGTCAGTTGTCCAAACTCGAACAATCCCCGGGAACGGTGCCAAAAACTTGGTATGCGAAATTGTTACTCAGGTTGTGAATTATTGTTCGAAATTGATTCCCTGGCGATGGCACCAAAAACGGATGCACAGAACCATGGTCTCAACATATCTTCACAACTTCGCATAACTAACCAGCAAGTGCACTGGGTCGTCCAAGTAATACCTTACGTGAGTAAGGGTCGAATCCCACGGAGATTGTTGGTATGAAGCAAGCTATAGTCATCTTGTAAATCTCAGTCAGGCGGATATAAAATAGTTATGTAGTTTTTGAAATTTAGTAATAAAAGAAGGATAGAAATACTTATGTAAATCATTGGTGAGAATTTCAGATAAGCGTATGGAGATGCATTTGTTCCTCTGAACCTCCGCTTTCCTGCTGTCTTCATCCAGTCAGTCTTACTCCTTTCTATGGCTGGCTTTATGTAAGGATGTCACCGGTGCCAATGGCTACTTTCAATCCTCTCGGGAAAATGGTCCAAATGCTCTGTCACAGCACGACTAATCATCTGGAGGCATCACCCTTGTCGTTGGTTGCATCCTATTCCTCTCTGTGAAAATGGTCCGATGCGCTGTCACTGCATGGCTAATCATCTTGGAGGTTCTCGATCATACTGGAATAGAATTTACTATCCTTTTGCGTCTGTCACTACACCCAGCACTCGCGAGTTTGGAGTTCGTCACAGTCATTCAATCCCAGAGTCCTACTCGGAATACCACGGACAAGGTTTAGACTTTCCGAACTCTCATGAATGCTGCCATCAATCTAGCTTATACCACGAAGATTCTGATTAAGAGATCTAAGAGATACTCATTCAATCTAATGTAGAACGGAAGTGGTTGTCAGGCACGCGTTCATAGGGAATGATGATGATTGTCACATTCATCACATTCAGGTTGAAGTGCGAATGAATATCTTAGAAGCGATATAAGATGAATTGAATAGAAAACAGTAGTACTTTGCATTAATCTTTGAGGAACAGCAGAGCTCCACACCTTAATCTATGGAGTGCAGAAATTCTACCGTTGAAAATACATAAATAATGAAGGAGTTCATTGGTCTCGGCCCCAGGGGGGAACCGGAGTAACCAAGACTACGAATACAATGATAAAAAGTTCTATTTATAATAAACTAGTCACTAGGGTTTACAGAAGTAAGTAATTGATGCATAAATCCACTTCCGGGGCCCACTTGGTGTGTGCTTGGGCTGAGCTTGAAGTCTACACGTGGAGAGGTCATTCTTGGAGTTGAACGCCAGCTTTTGTGCCATTTTGGGCGTTGAACTCCACTTTGCAACTTGTTTCTGGCGCTGGACGCTGATGAGCGGATAATTTATACGCTTTTTGACATTGTTTTTAGTATGTTTTTAGTAGGATCTAGTTACTTTTAGGGATGTTTTTAATAGATTTTGTGTTAAATTCACATTTCTGGACTTTACTATGAGTTTGTGTGTTTTTCTGTGATTTCAGGTATTTTCTGGCTGAAATTGAGGGACTTGAGCAGAAATCAGATTCAGAGGTTGAAAAAGGACTGCTGATGCTGTTGGATTCTGACCTCCCTGCACTCAAAGTGGATTTTTTCTGGAGCTACAGAACTCGAAATGGCGCGCTTCCAATTGCGTTGGAAAGTAGACATCCAGGGCTTTCCAGCAATATATAATAGTCCATACTTTGGCCAAGAATTGACGACGTAAACTGGCGTTCAACGCCAGCTTTCTACTCAAATCCGGCGTCCAGCGCCAGAAAAGGATCCAAAACCAGAGTTGAACGCCCAAACTGGCACAAAAACTGGCGTTCAACTCCACAAATGGCCTCTGCACGTGCAACACTTAAGCTCAGCCCAAACACACACCAAGTGGGCCCCAGAAGTGGATTTATACATCAAATACTTACTCATGTAAACCCTAGTAGCTAGTTTATTATAAATAGGACCTCTTACTATTGTATTAGGCATCTTTGGACGTCTGGTTCTTAGATCATAGGGGGCTGGCCACACGGCCATGCCTGGACCTTCACTTATGTATTTTCATACGGTAGAGTTTCTACACTCCATAGATTAAGGTGTGGAGCTCTGCTGTTCCTCAAAGATTAATGCAAAGTACTACTGTTTTCTATTCAAATCATCTTATTTCGCTTCTAAGATATCCATTCGCACCCAAGAACGTGATGAAGGTGATGATTATGTGTGACGCTCATCACCATCTCCCCTATGAACGCGTGCCTGACAAACACTTCTGTTCTACATGAATTAAGCTAGAATGAGTATCTCTTAGATCTCCTAACCAGAATCTTCGTGGCGTAAGCTAGAATGATGGCGGCATTCAAGAGAATCCGGAAGGTCTAAACCTTGTCTGTGGTATTCTGAGTAGGATTCAATGATTGAATGACTGTGACGAGCTTCAAACTCGCGATTGTTGGGCGTTAGTGACAGACGCAAAAGGAGGGTGAATCCTATTCCAGCATGATCGAGAACCGACAGATGAATAGCCGTGCCGTGACAGGATGCGTGAGCATATGATTCACTGAGAGGAGGGGATGTAGCCACTGACAACGGTGATGCCCTTGCATATAGCCAGCCATGGAAAGGAGTAAGACTGATTGGATGAAGATAGCAGGAAAGCAGAGGTTCAGAGGAACGAAAAGCATCTCCATTCGCTTATCTGAAATTCCTGCCAATGAATCTACATAAGTATCTCTATCCCTATTCTTTATGTTTTATTTACATAATATATTGTAGCCCATATGAGTCAACTTAACTGAGATTTGCAAGGTGACCATAGCTTGCTTCATACCAACAATCTCCGTGGGATTCGACCCTTACTCACGTAAGGTATTACTTGGACGACCCAGTGCACTTGCTGGTTAGTTGAACGGAGTTGTGTCCACACATAGTAAAGAGCCATAATAATGATTCCATACAACAACAAAGAGTACTACATTAATGTGATCACAATTTCATCCACCAAGTTTTTGGCGCCGTTGAGCAAGTACTTTCCTCCTCAAAAGCTGAGCAAGTACTTTCTTAGCCAAGTACTTTCCTCCTCAAAAGCTGAGCAAGCTTAGAGCTGATGTTCAAACCTTCAGACAGAAAGAAGGTGAATCCCTCTATGAAGCTTGGGAAAGATACAAACAGTTGACCAAAAAGTGTCCTTCTGACATGCTTTCAGAATGGACCATCCTAGATATATTCTATGATGGTTTATCTGAGCTATGAAAAATGTCACTGGACACTTCTGCAGGTGGATCCATTCACCTAAAGAAAACGCCTGCAGAAGCTCAAGAACTCATTGACATGGTTGCTAATAACCAGTTCATGTACACTTCTGAAAGGAATCCTGTGAGTAATGGGACGCCTATGAAGAAGGGAGTTCTTGAAGTTGATACTCTGAATGCCATATTGGCTCAGAACAAAATATTGACTCAGCAAGTCAATATGATTTCTCAGAGTCTGCATGGAATGCAAGCTGCATCCAACAGTAGTCAAGAGGCATCTTCTGAAGAAGAAGCCTATGATCCTGAGAACCCTGCAATAGCAGAGGTAAATTACTTAGGTGAACCTTATGGAAACACCTATAACTCAACATGGAGAAATCATCCAAATTTCTCATGGAAGGATCAAAAGCCCCAACAAGGCTTTAATAATGGTGGAAGAAACAGGTTTAGCAATAGCAAGCCTTTTCCATCATCAACTCAGCAACAGACAGAGAACTCTGAACAAAATGCTTCTAATTTAGCAAATCTAGTCTCTGATCTATCTAAGGCCACTGTAAGTTTCATGAATGAAACAAGGTCTTCCATTAGAAATCTGGAAGCACAAGTGGGCCAGCTGAGTAAAAGGATCACTGAAATCCCTCCTAGTACTCTCCCAAGCAATACAGAAGAGAATCCAAAAGGAGAGTGCAAGGCCATTGACATAAGCGCCATGGCCGAACCTGTGAGGAGAAGAGAGGACGTGAATCCCAAGGAGGAAGACCTCCTGGGATGTCCAGTGGTCAATAAGGAGCTTCCCTCTGAGGAACCAAAGGACTCTGGGGCTCATCTAGAGACCATAGAGATCCCATTGAACCTCCTTATGCCCTTCATGAGCTCTGATGAGTATTCCTCTTCTGAAGAGAATGAGGATGTTACTGAAGAGCAAACTGCCAAGTTTCTTGGTGCAATCATGAAGCTGAATGCCAAATTATTTGGCATTGATACTTGGGAAGTTGAACCTCCCTTGTTCATCAATGAACTAAGTGATCTGGATCAACTGACATTGCCTCAGAAGAGACAGGATCCTGGAAAGTTCATAATATCCTGTACCATAGGCACCATGGTCTTTAAGGCTCTGTGTGACCTTGGTTCAGGAATAAACCTCATGCCCCTCTCTGTAATAGAGAAACTGGGAATCTATGGGGTGCAAGCTGCTAAAATCTCATTAGAGATGGCAGACAGCTCTAGAAAACAGGCTTATGGACAAGTAGAGGACGTATTAGTAAAGGTTGAAGGCCTTTACATCCCTGCTGATTTCATAGTTCTGGATACTGGAAAGGAAGAGGATGAATCCATCATCCTAGGAAGACCTTTCCTGACCACAGCAAGAGCTGTGATTGATGTTGACAGAGGTGAAATAGTCCTTCAATGGAATGAGGACTCCCTTGTGTTTAAAACTCAAGGATCTCCCTCTGCAACCATGGAGAGGAAGCAGAAAAAGCTTCTCTCAAGGCAGAGTCAACCAGAGCCCCCACAGTCAAACTCTAAGTTTGGTGTTGGGAGGCCACAACCAAACTCTAAGTTTGGTGTTGAACTCCCATATCCAAACTCTAAGTTTGGTGTTGGAGAGTCTCAACAAAGCTCTGCACATCTGTGAGGCTCCATGAGAGCCCACTGTCAAGCTATTGACATTAAAGAAGCGCTTGTTGGGAGGCAACCCAATGCTTATTTATC
Source organism: Arachis ipaensis (assembly GCF_059453495.1). NCBI lineage: Eukaryota > Viridiplantae > Streptophyta > Magnoliopsida > Fabales > Fabaceae > Arachis > Arachis ipaensis. Next base: position 114,227,381 of record NC_142443.1, on the reverse strand, counting down.
TAACTATATTTTTCTTAGTTATGTGTCTTTATAGGTACATGATCATGTGGAGTCACAAAATAAATATAAAAATTGAAAACGGAGTCAAAAACAGCAGAAGAAAAACCACACCCTGGAGGAGCATCTGCCTGGCGTTCAACGCCAGAACAGAGCATAATTCTGGCGCTGAACGCCCAGAATGGGAGCATCCTGGCGCTGAACGCCCAGAACAAGCATGGTTCTGGCGTTCAACGCCAGAAATGGCAGCAAAGGGGCGTTGAACGCCCAAAATGGGCACCAACCTGGCGCTGAACGCCCAGAGTTGTGTGCAAGGGCATTTTACATGCCTAAATTGGTGCAGGGATGTAAATGCCTTGACACCTCAGGATCTGTGGACCCCACAGGATCCCCACCTACCTCATCATCTCTCTTTCCATTCATGATCATCCCTTCTTTTTTTCCACTTACCACTCACATCCATACACCCACTACCTTCAAAAATTCAACATCTCTCTCCCACCCAATCCCACCCATATGGCCGAATACACACTCCCATATCTTCTTCTTATTCTTCTATTCTTTCTTCTTTTGCTCGAGGGCGAGCAACATTCTAAGTTTGGTGTGGTAAAAGCATAGCTTTTTTGTTTTTTTCCATAACCATTGATGGCACCTAAGGCCAGAGAAACCTCTAGAAAGAGGAAAGGGAAGACAAAAGCTTCCATCAAGGGTCTATAGCTCAGTGGTAGAACATTTGACTGCAAATCAAGAGATCCCTGAGATACCTCAAGGGATACATTTTCTTCCACACAATTATTGGAAGCAACTAAGGGTGGAACATCAAGAGCACTCCATCATCCTTCATGAAATCAGAGAAGATCTAAAAGCACTGAAGGAGGAGCAACAAAGGCAAGGAAGAGACATAGAAGAGCTCAAGGACATCATTGATTCCTCAAGAAGGAAACGCCATCATCACTAAGGTGGATTCATTCCTTGCTCTTATTTCTTCTGTTTTTCGTTTTTATATGTTATGTGCTTATATATGTTTGTGTCTTCATTACATGATCATTAGTAGTTACTAACTATGTCTTAAAGATATGAATGCCCTATGAATCCATCACCTCTCTTAAATAAAAAAAAACTGTTTTAACTTAAAAGAACAAGAAGTACATGAGTTTCGAATTTATCCTTGAACTTAGTTTAATTATATTGATGTGGTGACAATGCTTCTTGTTTTCTGAATGTATGATTGAACAGTGCATATGTCCTTTGAAGTTGTTGTTTAAGAATGTTAAATATGTTGGCTCTTGAAAGAATGATGACTAGGAGACATGTTATTTGATAATCTGAAAAATCATAAAAATGATTCTTGAAGCAAGAAAAAGCAGCAAAAAAAAACAAAGCTTGCAGAAAAAAAAAAAAAGAAAAAAAATTAGGCGAAAAAAAAATAGAAAGAAAAAGAAAAAGCAAGCAGAAAAAGCTAAAAGCTCTTAAAACCAAGAGGCAAGAGCAAAAAGCCAATAACCCTTAAAACCAAAAGGCAAGGGCAAATAAAAAGGATCCCAAGGCTTTGAGCATCAGTGGATAGGAGGACCTAAAGGAATAAAATCCTGGTCTAAGCGGCTAAACCAAGCTGTCCCTAACCATGTGCTTGTGGCGTGTAGGTGTCAAGTGAAAACTTGAGACTGAGCGGTTAAAGTCAAGGTCCAAAGCAAAAAAAAAAAAAGAGTGTGCTTAAGAACCCTGGACACCTCTAATTGGGGACTTTAGCAAAGCTGAGTCACAATCTGAAAAGGTTCACCCAATTATGTGTCTGTGGCATTTATGTATCCGGTGGTAATACTGGAAAACAAAATGCTTAGGGCCACGACCAAGACTCATAAAGAAGCTGTGTTGAAGAATCATCATGCTGAACTAAGAGAGTCAATAACACTATTCGAAATTTGAAGTTCCTATAGATGCTAATCATTCTGAACCTCAATGGATAAAGTGAGATGCCAAAACTATTCAAGAGGCAAAAAGCTATAAGTCCCGCTCATATGATTGAAGCTCTGTTTCATTGATAATTTGGAATTTATAGTATATTCTATTCTTTTTATCCTATTTTGATTTTCAGTTGCTTGGGGACAAGCAACAATTTAAGTTTGGTGTTGTGATGAGCGGATAATTTATACGCTTTTTGACATTGTTTTTAGTATGTTTTTAGTAGGATCTAGTTACTTTTAGGGATGTTTTTAATAGATTTTGTGTTAAATTCACATTTCTGGACTTTACTATGAGTTTGTGTGTTTTTCTGTGATTTCAGGTATTTTCTGGCTGAAATTGAGGGACTTGAGCAGAAATCAGATTCAGAGGTTGAAAAAGGACTGCTGATGCTGTTGGATTCTGACCTCCCTGCACTCAAAGTGGATTTTCTGGAGCTACAGAACTCGAAATGGCGCGCTTCCAATTGCGTTGGAAAGTAGACATCCAGGGCTTTCCAGCAATATATAATAGTCCATACTTTGGCCAAGAATTGACGACGTAAACTGGCGTTCAACGCCAGCTTTCTACTCAAATCCGGCGTCCAGCGCCAGAAAAGGATCCAAAACCAGAGTTGAACGCCCAAACTGGCACAAAAACTGGCGTTCAACTCCACAAATGGCCTCTGCACGTGCAACACTTAAGCTCAGCCCAAACACACACCAAGTGGGCCCCAGAAGTGGATTTATACATCAAATACTTACTCATGTAAACCCTAGTAGCTAGTTTATTATAAATAGGACCTCTTACTATTGTATTAGGCATCTTTGGACGTCTGGTTCTTAGATCATAGGGGGCTGGCCACACGGCCATGCCTGGACCTTCACTTATGTATTTTCATACGGTAGAGTTTCTACACTCCATAGATTAAGGTGTGGAGCTCTGCTGTTCCTCAAAGATTAATGCAAAGTACTACTGTTTTCTATTCAAATCATCTTATTTCGCTTCTAAGATATCCATTCGCACCCAAGAACGTGATGAAGGTGATGATTATGTGTGACGCTCATCACCATCTCCCCTATGAACGCGTGCCTGACAAACACTTCTGTTCTACATGAATTAAGCTAGAATGAGTATCTCTTAGATCTCCTAACCAGAATCTTCGTGGCGTAAGCTAGAATGATGGCGGCATTCAAGAGAATCCGGAAGGTCTAAACCTTGTCTGTGGTATTCTGAGTAGGATTCAATGATTGAATGACTGTGACGAGCTTCAAACTCGCGATTGTTGGGCGTTAGTGACAGACGCAAAAGGAGGGTGAATCCTATTCCAGCATGATCGAGAACCGACAGATGAATAGCCGTGCCGTGACAGGGTGCGTGAGCATATGATTCACTGAGAGGAGGGGATGTAGCCACTGACAACGGTGATGCCCTTGCATACAGCCAGCCATGGAAAGGAGTAAGACTGATTGGATGAAGATAGCAGGAAAGCAGAGGTTCAGAGGAACGAAAAGCATCTCCATTCGCTTATCTGAAATTCCTGCCAATGAATCTACATAAGTATCTCTATCCCTATTCTTTATGTTTTATTTACATAATATATTGTAGCCCATATGAGTCAACTTAACTGAGATTTGCAAGGTGACCATAGCTTGCTTCATACCAACAATCTCCGTGGGATTCGACCCTTACTCACGTAAGGTATTACTTGGACGACCCAGTGCACTTGCTGGTTAGTTGAACGGAGTTGTGTCCACACATAGTAAAGAGCCATAATAATGATTCCATACAACAACAAAGAGTACTACATTAATGTGATCACAATTTCATCCACCAAATTTTTGGCGCCGTTGCCGGGGATTGTTCGAGTTTGGACAACTGACGGTTCATCTTGTTGCTCAGGTTAGGTAATTTTCTTTTTGTTTTATTTTCAAAAATTTTTCAAAAATCTTCTCACCTGTTTTCGAAAAAAAAAATGTTTTCAAAAATATATTTTTCTTCAAAAATTTTAAGAATGAATTCTAGTGTTTCATATAACATGTTTTAGCTTGACTGGCCATGAAGCCATGTCTAATTCCCAGGATTTTGATTGAGGACTATGAATTCATTACTTCCTTTTTCCCAATTGTTTTCAAAAAAATTATACAAAAATCCAAAAAAAATTAGAAAATCATAAAAATCAAAAAAAATATTTTTTGTGTTCTTGTTTGAGTCTTGAGTCATGTTATAAGTTTGGTGTCAATTGCATGTGCATCTTGCATTTTTTTCGAAAATTTCATGCATTCATGGTGTTCTTCATGATCTTCAAGTTGTTCTTGGTAAGTCTTCTTGTTTGATCTTGATGATTTTTTGTTTTGTGTCTTTTCATGTTTATCATATGCATTTTTGAATTCTTAGTGCCTAAGCATTAAAGAATTCTAAGTTTGGTGTCTTGCATGTTTTCTTTGCATTAAAAGTTTTTCAAAATTGTGTCTATGATGTTCATCTTGGCATTCAAAGTGTTCTTGGTGTTCATCTTGACATTCATAGCATTCTTGCATGCATCACATGTTTTGATCTAAAAATTTCATGCATTGCATAATTTTCATGTTTTTCATAAAAATTTCAAAAATCAAAAAATATCTTTCCTTTTTTTTCTCTCATCAAATTCGAAAATTTGGATTGACTTTTTCAAAAATTTTTAAAATCAAATTGTTTCTCATGAGTCAAATCAAATTTTCAATTTGAAAATCTTATCTTTTTCAAAATCTTTTTCAAAATTCAAAATCTTTTTCAAAATTCATGATTATTTTCGAAAATTCCAAAAAATAATTTTCAAAATCCTTTTTCTTATTTTATATCATAATTTTCGAAAATAACATAATCAATTAAAGTTTTGATTCAAAAATTTGAAGTTTGTTACTTGCTTGTTAAGAAAGATTCAAACTTTAAGTTCTAGAATCATATCTTGTGATTTCTTATGAATCAGGTCATTAATTGTGATTTTAAAAATCAAATCTTTTTCAAAAACTAATTTCTATCATATCTTTTCAAAAAAATATCTTCTTATCTTATCTTTTTCAAAATTTGATTTCAAAATATCTTCTCTAACTTCCCAACTTCTTATCTTTTCAAATTTGTTTCAACTAACTAACTAACTTTTTGTTTGTTTCTTAACTTTTTCAAAACTATCTAACTAACTCTCTCTCTCTAATTTTCGAAAATATCTTCCCTCTTTTTCAAAAATTTCTTTTTTATTAACTAATTATTTTTATTTTTTATTTAAAAAAAAAAAATTTTTTTCGAAAAAAATACTAACATTTTTCAAAAACCATTTTCGAAAATCACTAACTCTTTTTCAAAAATATTTTCGAAAATTCTCCCTCTCCCATCTCATTCTATTTATTCATTCAAATCCTAACATCTCATCTCACATCTCTAGCCTCCTCACAGTTGTGTTTCTGTCATTATACTACATTCTTTGTCTCCCCCTCTTCTTCTACTCACACAGGGATCCCTATACTGTGGTATAAAGGATCTTCATTATTATTATTATTTTTCTGTGCCTTCTTCTTTGTCATATGAGCAGGAGCAAGGATAAGAACATTCTTGTGGAAGCAGATCCAGAACCTGAAAGGACTCTGAAGAGAAAATTAAGAGAAGCTAAAATACAACAATCCAGAGATAACCTTTCAGAAATTTTCGAACAGGAAAAGGAGATGGCAGCCGAAAATAATAATAATGTAAGGAAGATGCTTGGTGACTTTACGGCACCTAATTCCAATTTACATGGAAGAAGCATCTCCATTCCTGCCATTGGAGCAAACAACTTTGAGCTGAAACCTCAATTAGTTTCTCTGATGCAGCAGAACTGCAAGTTTCATGGACTTCCATCTGAAGATCCTTTTCAGTTCTTAACTGAATTCTTGCAAATATGTGATACTGTTAAGACTAATGGAGTAGATCCTGAAGTCTACAGGCTCATGCTTTTCCCTTTTTCTATAAGAGACAAAGCTAGATTATGGTTGGATTCTCAACCCAAAGACAGCCTGAACTCTTGGGATAAGCTGGTCACGGCTTTCTTAGCCAAGTACTTTCCTCCTCAAAAGCTGAGCAAGCTTAGAGCTGATGTTCAAACCTTCAGACAGAAAGAAGGTGAATCCCTCTATGAAGCTTGGGAAAGATACAAACAGTTGACCAAAAAGTGTCCTTCTGACATGCTTTCAGAATGGACCATCCTAGATATATTCTATGATGGTTTATCTGAGCTATCAAAAATGTCACTGGACACTTCTGCAGGTGGATCCATTCACCTAAAGAAAACGCCTGCAGAAGCTCAAGAACTCATTGACATGGTTGCTAATAACCAGTTCATGTACACTTCTGAAAGGAATCCTGTGAGTAATGGGACGCCTATGAAGAAGGGAGTTCTTGAAGTTGATACTCTGAATGCCATATTGGCTCAGAACAAAATATTGACTCAGCAAGTCAATATGATTTCTCAGAGTCTGCATGGAATGCAAGCTGCATCCAACAGTAGTCAAGAGGCATCTTCTGAAGAAGAAGCCTATGATCCTGAGAACCCTGCAATAGCAGAGGTAAATTACTTAGGTGAACCTTATGGAAACACCTATAACTCAACATGGAGAAATCATCCAAATTTCTCATGGAAGGATCAAAAGCCCCAACAAGGCTTTAATAATGGTGGAAGAAACAGGTTTAGCAATAGCAAGCCTTTTCCATCATCAACTCAGCAACAGACAGAGAACTCTGAACAAAATGCTTCTAATTTAGCAAATCTAGTCTCTGATCTATCTAAGGCCACTGTAAGTTTCATGAATGAAACAAGGTCTTCCATTAGAAATCTGGAAGCACAAGTGGGCCAGCTGAGTAAAAGGATCACTGAAATCCCTCCTAGTACTCTCCCAAGCAATACAGAAGAGAATCCAAAAGGAGAGTGCAAGGCCATTGACATAAGCACCATGGCCGAACCTGTGAGGAGAGGAGAGGACGTGAATCCCAAGGAGGAAGACCTCCTGGGATGTCCAGTGGTCAATAAGGAGCTTCCCTCTGAGGAACCAAAGGACTCTGGGGCTCATCTAGAGACCATAGAGATCCCATTGAACCTCCTTATGCCCTTCATGAGCTCTGATGAGTATTCCTCTTCTGAAGAGAATGAGGATGTTACTGAAGAGCAAACTGCCAAGTTTCTTGGTGCAATCATGAAGCTGAATGCCAAATTATTTGGCATTGATACTTGGGAAGTTGAACCTCCCTTGTTCATCAATGAACTAAGTGATCTGGATCAACTGACATTGCCTCAGAAGAGACAGGATCCTGGAAAGTTCATAATATCCTGTACCATAGGCACCATGGTCTTTAAGGCTCTGTGTGACCTTGGTTCAGGAATAAACCTCATGCCCCTCTCTGTAATAGAGAAACTGGGAATCTATGGGGTGCAAGCTGCTAAAATCTCATTAGAGATGGCAGACAGCTCTAGAAAACAGGCTTATGGACAAGTAGAGGACGTATTAGTAAAGGTTGAAGGCCTTTACATCCCTGCTGATTTCATAGTTCTGGATACTGGAAAGGAAGAGGATGAATCCATCATCCTAGGAAGACCTTTCCTGACCACAGCAAGAGCTGTGATTGATGTTGACAGAGGTGAAATAGTCCTTCAATGGAATGAGGACTCCCTTGTGTTTAAAACTCAAGGATCTCCCTCTGCAACCATGGAGAGGAAGCAGAAAAAGCTTCTCTCAAGGCAGAGTCAACCAGAGCCCCCACAGTCAAACTCTAAGTTTGGTGTTGGGAGGCCACAACCAAACTCTAAGTTTGGTGTTGAACTCCCATATCCAAACTCTAAGTTTGGTGTTGGAGAGTCTCAACAAAGCTCTGCACATCTGTGAGGCTCCATGAGAGCCCACTGTCAAGCTATTGACATTAAAGAAGCGCTTGTTGGGAGGCAACCCAATGCTTATTTATCTAACTATATTTTTCTTAGTTATGTGTCTTTATAGGTACATGATCATGTGGAGTCACAAAATAAATATAAAAATTGAAAACGGAGTCAAAAACAGCAGAAGAAAAACCACACCCTGGAGGAGCATCTGCCTGGCGTTCAACGCCAGAACAGAGCATAATTCTGGCGCTGAACGCCCAGAATGGGAGCATCCTGGCGCTGAACGCCCAGAACAAGCATGGTTCTGGCGTTCAACGCCAGAAATGGCAGCAAAGGGGCGTTGAACGCCCAAAATGGGCACCAACCTGGCGCTGAACGCCCAGAGTTGTGTGCAAGGGCATTTTACATGCCTAAATTGGTGCAGGGATGTAAATGCCTTGACACCTCAGGATCTGTGGACCCCACAGGATCCCCACCTACCTCATCATCTCTCTTTCCATTCATGATCATCCCTTCTTTTTTTCCACTTACCACTCACATCCATACACCCACTACCTTCAAAAATTCAACATCTCTCTCCCACCCAATCCCACCCATATGGCCGAATACACACTCCCATATCTTCTTATTATTCTTCTATTCTTTCTTCTTTTGCTCGAGGGCGAGCAACATTCTAAGTTTGGTGTGGTAAAAGCATAGCTTTTTTGTTTTTTTCCATAACCATTGATGGCACCTAAGGCCAGAGAAACCTCTAGAAAGAGGAAAGGGAAGACAAAAGCTTCCATCAAGGGTCTATAGCTCAGTGGTAGAACATTTGACTGCAAATCAAGAGATCCCTAAGATACCTCAAGGGATACATTTTCTTCCACACAATTATTGGAAGCAACTAAGGGTGGAACATCAAGAGCACTCCATCATCCTTCATGAAATCAGAGAAGATCTAAAAGCACTGAAGGAGGAGCAACAAAGGCAAGGAAGAGACATAGAAGAGCTCAAGGACATCATTGATTCCTCAAGAAGGAAACGCCATCATCACTAAGGTGGATTCATTCCTTGCTCTTATTTCTTCTGTTTTTCGTTTTTATATGTTATGTGCTTATATATGTTTGTGTCTTCATTACATGATCATTAGTAGTTAGTAACTATGTCTTAAAGATATGAATGCCCTATGAATCCATCACCTCTCTTAAATAAAAAAAAAGCTGTTTTAACTTAAAAGAACAAGAAGTACATGAGTTTCGAATTTATCCTTGAACTTAGTTTAATTATATTGATGTGGTGACAATGCTTCTTGTTTTCTGAATGTATGATTGAACAGTGCATATGTCCTTTGAAGTTGTTGTTTAAGAATGTTAAATATGTTGGCTCTTGAAAGAATGATGACTAGGAGACATGTTATTTGATAATCTGAAAAATCATAAAAATGATTCTTGAAGCAAGAAAAAGCAGCAAAAAAAACAAAGCTTGCAGAAAAAAAAAAAAGAAGAAAAAAAATTAGGCGAAAAAAAAATAGAAAGAAAAAGAAAAAGCAAGCAGAAAAAGCCAAAAGCTCTTAAAACCAAGAGGCAAGAGCAAAAAGCCAATAACCCTTAAAACCAAAAGGCAAGGGCAAATAAAAAGGATCCCAAGGCTTTGAGCATCAGTGGATAGGAGGACCTAAAGGAATAAAATCCTGGTCTAAGCGGCTAAACCAAGCTGTCCCTAACCATGTGCTTGTGGCGTGTAGGTGTCAAGTGAAAACTTGAGACTGAGCGGTTAAAGTCAAGGTCCAAAGCAAAAAAAAAAAAAAAAGAGTGTGCTTAAGAACCCTGGACACCTCTAATTGGGGACTTTAGCAAAGCTGAGTCACAATCTGAAAAGGTTCACCCAATTATGTGTCTGTGGCATTTATGTATCCGGTGGTAATACTGGAAAACAAAATGCTTAGGGCCACGGCCAAGACTCATAAAGAAGCTGTGTTGAAGAATCATCATGCTGAACTAAGAGAGTCAATAACACTATTCGAAATTTGAAGTTCCTATAGATGCTAATCATTCTGAACCTCAATGGATAAAGTGAGATGCCAAAACTATTCAAGAGGCAAAAAGCTATAAGTCCCGCTCATATGATTGAAGCTCTGTTTCATTGATAATTTGGAATTTATAGTATATTCTATTCTTTTTATCCTATTTTGATTTTCAGTTGCTTGGGGACAAGCAACAATTTAAGTTTGGTGTTGTGATGAGCGGATAATTTATACGCTTTTTGACATTGTTTTTAGTATGTTTTTAGTAGGATCTAGTTACTTTTAGGGATGTTTTTAATAGATTTTGTGTTAAATTCACATTTCTGGACTTTACTATGAGTTTGTGTGTTTTTCTGTGATTTCAGGTATTTTCTGGCTGAAATTGAGGGACTTGAGCAGAAATCAGATTCAGAGGTTGAAAAAGGACTGCTGATGCTGTTGGATTCTGACCTCCCTGCACTCAAAGTGGATTTTCTGGAGCTACAGAACTCGAAATGGCGCGCTTCCAATTGCGTTGGAAAGTAGACATCCAGGGCTTTCCAGCAATATATAATAGTCCATACTTTGGCCAAGAATTGATGACGTAAACTGGCGTTCAACGCCAGCTTTCTACTCAAATCCGGCGTCCAGCGCCAGAAAAGGATCCAAAACCAGAGTTGAACGCCCAAACTGGCACAAAAACTGGCGTTCAACTCCACAAATGGCCTCTGCACGTGCAACACTTAAGCTCAGCCCAAACACACACCAAGTGGGCCCCAGAAGTGGATTTATACATCAAATACTTACTCATGTAAACCCTAGTAGCTAGTTTATTATAAATAGGACCTCTTACTATTGTATTAGGCATCTTTGGACGTCTGGTTCTTAGATCATAGGGGGCTGGCCACACGGCCATGCCTGGACCTTCACTTATGTATTTTCATACGGTAGAGTTTCTACACTCCATAGATTAAGGTGTGGAGCTCTGCTGTTCCTCAAAGATTAATGCAAAGTACTACTGTTTTCTATTCAAATCATCTTATTTCGCTTCTAAGATATCCATTCGCACCCAAGAACGTGATGAAGGTGATGATTATGTGTGACGCTCATCACCATCTCCCCTATGAACGCGTGCCTGACAAACACTTCTGTTCTACATGAATTAAGCTAGAATGAGTATCTCTTAGATCTCCTAACCAGAATCTTCGTGGCGTAAGCTAGAATGATGGCGGCATTCAAGAGAATCCGGAAGGTCTAAACCTTGTCTGTGGTATTCTGAGTAGGATTCAATGATTGAATGACTGTGACGAGCTTCAAACTCGCGATTGTTGGGCGTTAGTGACAGACGCAAAAGGAGGGTGAATCCTATTCCAGCATGATCGAGAACCGACAGATGAATAGCCGTGCCGTGACAGGGTGCGTGAGCATATGATTCACTGAGAGGAGGGGATGTAGCCACTGACAACGGTGATGCCCTTGCATACAGCCAGCCATGGAAAGGAGTAAGACTGATTGGATGAAGATAGCAGGAAAGCAGAGGTTCAGAGGAACGAAAAGCATCTCCATTCGCTTATCTGAAATTCCTGCCAATGAATCTACATAAGTATCTCTATCCCTATTCTTTATGTTTTATTTACATAATATATTGTAGCCCATATGAGTCAACTTAACTGAGATTTGCAAGGTGACCATAGCTTGCTTCATACCAACAATCTCCGTGGGATTCGACCCTTACTCACGTAAGGTATTACTTGGACGACCCAGTGCACTTGCTGGTTAGTTGAACGGAGTTGTGTCCACACATAGTAAAGAGCCATAATAATGATTCCATACAACAACAAAGAGTACTACATTAATGTGATCACAATTTCATCCACCAAATTTTTGGCGCCGTTGCCGGGGATTGTTCGAGTTTGGACAACTGACGGTTCATCTTGTTGCTCAGGTTAGGTAATTTTCTTTTTGTTTTATTTTCAAAAATTTTTCAAAAATCTTTCAAAAATCTTCTCACCTGTTTTCGAAAAAAAAAAATGTTTTCAAAAATATATTTTTCTTCAAAAATTTTAAGAATGAATTCTAGTGTTTCATATAACATGTTTTAGCTTGACTGGCCATGAAGCCATGTCTAATTCCCAGGATTTTGATTGAGGACTATGAATTCATTACTTCCTTTTTCCCAATTGTTTTCAAAAAAATTATACAAAAATCCAAAAAAAATTAGAAAATCATAAAAATCAAAAAAAATATTTTTTGTGTTCTTGTTTGAGTCTTGAGTCATGTTATAAGTTTGGTGTCAATTGCATGTGCATCTTGCATTTTTTTCGAAAATTTCATGCATTCATGGTGTTCTTCATGATCTTCAAGTTGTTCTTGGTAAGTCTTCTTGTTTGATCTTGATGATTTTTTGTTTTGTGTCTTTTCATGTTTATCATATGCATTTTTGAATTCTTAGTGCCTAAGCATTAAAGAATTCTAAGTTTGGTGTCTTGCATGTTTTCTTTGCATTAAAAGTTTTTCAAAATTGTGTCTATGATGTTCATCTTGGCATTCAAAGTGTTCTTGGTGTTCATCTTGACATTCATAGCATTCTTGCATGCATCACATGTTTTGATCTAAAAATTTCATGCATTGCATAATTTTCATGTTTTTCATAAAAATTTCAAAAATCAAAAAATATCTTTCCTTTTTTTTCTCTCATCAAATTCGAAAATTTGGATTGACTTTTTCAAAAATTTTTAAAATCAAATTGTTTCTCATGAGTCAAATCAAATTTTCAATTTGAAAATCTTATCTTTTTCAAAATCTTTTTCAAAATTCAAAATCTTTTTCAAAATTCATGATTATTTTCGAAAATTCCAAAAAATAATTTTCAAAATCCTTTTTCTTATTTTATATCATAATTTTCGAAAATAACATAATCAATTAAAGTTTTGATTCAAAAATTTGAAGTTTGTTACTTGCTTGTTAAGAAAGATTCAAACTTTAAGTTCTAGAATCATATCTTGTGATTTCTTATGAATCAGGTCATTAATTGTGATTTTAAAAATCAAATCTTTTTCAAAAACTAATTTCTATCATATCTTTTCAAAAAAATATCTTCTTATCTTATCTTTTTCAAAATTTGATTTCAAAATATCTTCTCTAACTTCCCAACTTCTTATCTTTTCAAATTTGTTTCAACTAACTAACTAACTTTTTGTTTGTTTCTTAACTTTTTCAAAACTATCTAACTAACTCTCTCTCTCTAATTTTCGAAAATATCTTCCCTCTTTTTCAAAAATTTCTTTTTTATTAACTAATTATTTTTATTTTTTATTTAAAAAAAAAAAATTTTTTTCGAAAAAAATACTAACATTTTTCAAAAACCATTTTCGAAAATCACTAACTCTTTTTCAAAAATATTTTCGAAAATTCTCCCTCTCCCATCTCATTCTATTTATTCATTCAAATCCTAACATCTCATCTCACATCTCTAGCCTCCTCACAGTTGTGTTTCTGTCATTATACTACATTCTTTGTCTCCCCCTCTTCTTCTACTCACACAGGGATCCCTATACTGTGGTATAAAGGATCTTCATTATTATTATTATTTTTCTGTGCCTTCTTCTTTGTCATATGAGCAGGAGCAAGGATAAGAACATTCTTGTGGAAGCAGATCCAGAACCTGAAAGGACTCTGAAGAGAAAATTAAGAGAAGCTAAAATACAACAATCCAGAGATAACCTTTCAGAAATTTTCGAACAGGAAAAGGAGATGGCAGCCGAAAATAATAATAATGTAAGGAAGATGCTTGGTGACTTTACGGCACCTAATTCCAATTTACATGGAAGAAGCATCTCCATTCCTGCCATTGGAGCAAACAACTTTGAGCTGAAACCTCAATTAGTTTCTCTGATGCAGCAGAACTGCAAGTTTCATGGACTTCCATCTGAAGATCCTTTTCAGTTCTTAACTGAATTCTTGCAAATATGTGATACTGTTAAGACTAATGGAGTAGATCCTGAAGTCTACAGGCTCATGCTTTTCCCTTTTTCTATAAGAGACAAAGCTAGATTATGGTTGGATTCTCAACCCAAAGACAGCCTGAACTCTTGGGATAAGCTGGTCACGGCTTTCTTAGCCAAGTACTTTCCTCCTCAAAAGCTGAGCAAGCTTAGAGCTGATGTTCAAACCTTCAGACAGAAAGAAGGTGAATCCCTCTATGAAGCTTGGGAAAGATACAAACAGTTGACCAAAAAGTGTCCTTCTGACATGCTTTCAGAATGGACCATCCTAGATATATTCTATGATGGTTTATCTGAGCTATCAAAAATGTCACTGGACACTTCTGCAGGTGGATCCATTCACCTAAAGAAAACGCCTGCAGAAGCTCAAGAACTCATTGACATGGTTGCTAATAACCAGTTCATGTACACTTCTGAAAGGAATCCTGTGAGTAATGGGACGCCTATGAAGAAGGGAGTTCTTGAAGTTGATACTCTGAATGCCATATTGGCTCAGAACAAAATATTGACTCAGCAAGTCAATATGATTTCTCAGAGTCTGCATGGAATGCAAGCTGCATCCAACAGTAGTCAAGAGGCATCTTCTGAAGAAGAAGCCTATGATCCTGAGAACCCTGCAATAGCAGAGGTAAATTACTTAGGTGAACCTTATGGAAACACCTATAACTCAACATGGAGAAATCATCCAAATTTCTCATGGAAGGATCAAAAGCCCCAACAAGGCTTTAATAATGGTGGAAGAAACAGGTTTAGCAATAGCAAGCCTTTTCCATCATCAACTCAGCAACAGACAGAGAACTCTGAACAAAATGCTTCTAATTTAGCAAATCTAGTCTCTGATCTATCTAAGGCCACTGTAAGTTTCATGAATGAAACAAGGTCTTCCATTAGAAATCTGGAAGCACAAGTGGGCCAGCTGAGTAAAAGGATCACTGAAATCCCTCCTAGTACTCTCCCAAGCAATACAGAAGAGAATCCAAAAGGAGAGTGCAAGGCCATTGACATAAGCGCCATGGCCGAACCTGTGAGGAGAGGAGAGGACGTGAATCCCAAGGAGGAAGACCTCCTGGGATGTCCAGTGGTCAATAAGGAGCTTCCCTCTGAGGAACCAAAGGACTCTGGGGCTCATCTAGAGACCATAGAGATCCCATTGAACCTCCTTATGCCCTTCATGAGCTCTGATGAGTATTCCTCTTCTGAAGAGAATGAGGATGTTACTGAAGAGCAAACTGCCAAGTTTCTTGGTGCAATCATGAAGCTGAATGCCAAATTATTTGGCATTGATACTTAGGAAGTTGAACCTCCCTTGTTCATCAATGAACTAAGTGATCTGGATCAACTGACATTGCCTCAGAAGAGACAGGATCCTGGAAAGTTCATAATATCCTGTACCATAGGCACCATGGTCTTTAAGGCTCTGTGTGACCTTGGTTCAGGAATAAACCTCATGCCCCTCTCTGTAATAGAGAAACTGGGAATCTATGTGGTGCAAGCTGCTAAAATCTCATTAGAGATGGCAGACAGCTCTAGAAAACAGGCTTATGGACAAGTAGAGGACGTATTAGTAAAGGTTGAAGGCCTTTACATCCCTGCTGATTTCATAGTTCTGGATACTGGAAAGGAAGAGGATGAATCCATCATCCTAGGAAGACCTTTCCTGACCACAGCAAGAGCTGATTGATGTTGACAGAGGTGAAATAGTCCTTCAATGGAATGAGGACTCCCTTGTGTTTAAAACTCAAGGATCTCCCTCTGCAACCATGGAGAGGAAGCAGAAAAAGCTTCTCTCAAGGCAGAGTCAACCAGAGCCCCCACAGTCAAACTCTAAGTTTGGTGTTGGGAGGCCACAACCAAACTCTAAGTTTGGTGTTGAACTCCCATATCCAAACTCTAAGTTTGGTGTTGGAGAGTCTCAACAAAGCTCTGCACATCTGTGAGGCTCCATGAGAGCCCACTGTCAAGCTATTGACATTAAAGAAGCGCTTGTTGGGAGGCAACCCAATGCTTATTTATCTAACTATATTTTTCTTAGTTATGTGTCTTTATAGGTACATGATCATGTGGAGTCACAAAATAAATATAAAAATTGAAAACGGAGTCAAAAACAGCAGAAGAAAAACCACACCCTGGAGGAGCATCTGCCTGGCGTTCAACGCCAGAACAGAGCATAATTCTGGCGCTGAACGCCCAGAATGGGAGCATCCTGGCGCTGAACGCCCAGAACAAGCATGGTTCTGGCGTTCAACGCCAGAAATGGCAGCAAAGGGGCGTTGAATGCCCAAAATGGGCACCAACCTGGCGCTGAACGCCCAGAGTTGTGTGCAAGGGCATTTTACATGCCTAAATTGGTGCAGGGATGTAAATGCCTTGACACCTCAGGATCTGTGGACCCCACAGGATCCCCACCTACCTCATCATCTCTCTTTCCATTCATGATCATCCCTTCTTTTTTTCCACTTACCACTCACATCCATACACCCACTACCTTCAAAAATTCAACATCTCTCTCCCACCCAATCCCACCCATATGGCCGAATACACACTCCCATATCTTCTTCTTATTCTTCTATTCTTTCTTCTTTTGCTCGAGGGCGAGCAACATTCTAAGTTTGGTGTGGTAAAAGCATAGCTTTTTTGTTTTTTTCCATAACCATTGATGGCACCTAAGGCCAGAGAAACCTCTAGAAAGAGGAAAGGGAAGACAAAAGCTTCCATCAAGGGTCTATAGCTCAGTGGTAGAACATTTGACTGCAAATCAAGAGATCCCTGAGATACCTCAAGGGATACATTTTCTTCCACACAATTATTGGAAGCAACTAAGGGTGGAACATCAAGAGCACTCCATCATCCTTCATGAAATCAGAGAAGATCTAAAAGCACTGAAGGAGGAGCAACAAAGGCAAGGAAGAGACATAGAAGAGCTCAAGGACATCATTGATTCCTCAAGAAGGAAACGCCATCATCACTAAGGTGGATTCATTCCTTGCTCTTATTTCTTCTGTTTTTCGTTTTTATATGTTATGTGCTTATATATGTTTGTGTCTTCATTACATGATCATTAGTAGTTACTAACTATGTCTTAAAGATATGAATGCCCTATGAATCCATCACCTCTCTTAAATAAAAAAAAACTGTTTTAACTTAAAAGAACAAGAAGTACATGAGTTTCGAATTTATCCTTGAACTTAGTTTAATTATATTGATGTGGTGACAATGCTTCTTGTTTTCTGAATGTATGATTGAACAGTGCATATGTCCTTTGAAGTTGTTGTTTAAGAATGTTAAATATGTTGGCTCTTGAAAGAATGATGACTAGGAGACATGTTATTTGATAATCTGAAAAATCATAAAAATGATTCTTGAAGCAAGAAAAAGCAGCAAAAAAAACAAAGCTTGCAGAAAAAAAAAAAGAAGAAAAAAAATTAGGCGAAAAAAAAATAGAAAGAAAAAGAAAAAGCAAGCAGAAAAAGCCAAAAGCTCTTAAAACCAAGAGGCAAGAGCAAAAAGCCAATAACCCTTAAAACCAAAAGGCAAGGGCAAATAAAAAGGATCCCAAGGCTTTGAGCATCAGTGGATAGGAGGACCTAAAGGAATAAAATCCTGGTCTAAGCAGCTAAACCAAGCTGTCCCTAACCATGTGCTTGTGGCGTGTAGGTGTCAAGTGAAAACTTGAGACTGAGCGGTTAAAGTCAAGGTCCAAAGCAAAAAAAAAAAAAAAGAGTGTGCTTAAGAACCCTGGACACCTCTAATTGGGGACTTTAGCAAAGCTGAGTCACAATCTGAAAAGGTTCACCCAATTATGTGTCTGTGGCATTTATGTATCCGGTGGTAATACTGGAAAACAAAATGCTTAGGGCCACGGCCAAGACTCATAAAGAAGCTGTGTTGAAGAATCATCATGCTGAACTAAGAGAGTCAATAACACTATTCGAAATTTGAAGTTCCTATAGATGCTAATCATTCTGAACCTCAATGGATAAAGTGAGATGCCAAAACTATTCAAGAGGCAAAAAGCTATAAGTCCCGCTCATATGATTGAAGCTCTGTTTCATTGATAATTTGGAATTTATAGTATATTCTATTCTTTTTATCCTATTTTGATTTTCAGTTGCTTGGGGACAAGCAACAATTTAAGTTTGGTGTTGTGATGAGCGGATAATTTATACGCTTTTTGACATTGTTTTTAGTATGTTTTTAGTAGGATCTAGTTATTTTTAGGGATGTTTTTAATAGATTTTGTGTTAAATTCACATTTCTGGACTTTACTATGAGTTTGTGTGTTTTTCTGTGATTTCAGGTATTTTCTGGCTGAAATTGAGGGACTTGAGCAGAAATCAGATTCAGAGGTTGAAAAAGGACTGCTGATGCTGTTGGATTCTGACCTCCCTGCACTCAAAGTGGATTTTCTGGAGCTACAGAACTCGAAATGGCGCGCTTCCAATTGCGTTGGAAAGTAGACATCCAGGGCTTTCCATCAATATATAATAGTCCATACTTTGGCCAAGAATTGACGACGTAACCTGGCGTTCAACGCCAGCTTTCTACTCAAATCCGGCGTCCAGCGCCAGAAAAGGATCCAAAACCAGAGTTGAACGCCCAAACTGGCACAAAAACTGGCGTTCAACTCCACAAATGGCCTCTGCACGTGCAACACTTAAGCTCAGCCCAAACACACACCAAGTGGGCCCCAGAAGTGGATTTATACATCAAATACTTACTCATGTAAACCCTAGTAGCTAGTTTATTATAAATAGGACCTCTTACTATTGTATTAGGCATCTTTGGACGTCTGGTTCTTAGATCATAGGGGGCTGGCCACACGGCCATGCCTGGATCTTCACTTATGTATTTTCATACGGTAGAGTTTCTACACTCCATAGATTAAGGTGTGGAGCTCTGCTGTTCCTCAAAGATTAATGCAAAGTACTACTGTTTTCTATTCAAATCATCTTATTTCGCTTCTAAGATATCCATTCGCACCCAAGAACGTGATGAAGGTGATGATTATGTGTGACGCTCATCACCATCTCCCCTATGAACGCGTGCCTGACAAACACTTCTGTTCTACATGAATTAAGCTAGAATGAGTATCTCTTAGATCTCCTAACTAGAATCTTCGTGGCATAAGCTAGAATGATGGCGGCATTCAAGAGAATCCGGAAGGTCTAAACCTTGTCTGTGGTATTCTGAGTAGGATTCAATGATTGAATGACTGTGACGAGCTTCAAACTCGCGATTGTTGGGCGTTAGTGACAGACGCAAAAGGAGGGTGAATCCTATTCCAGCATGATCGAGAACCGACAGATGAATAGCCGTGCCGTGACAGGGTGCGTGAGCATATGATTCACTGAGAGGAGGGGATGTAGCCACTGACAACGGTGATGCCCTTGCATACAGCCAGCCATGGAAAGGAGTAAGACTGATTGGATGAAGATAGCAGGAAAGCAGAGGTTCAGAGGAACGAAAAGCATCTCCATTCGCTTATCTGAAATTCCTGCCAATGAATCTACATAAGTATCTCTATCCCTATTCTTTATGTTTTATTTACATAATATATTGTAGCCCATATGAGTCAACTTAACTGAGATTTGCAAGGTGACCATAGCTTGCTTCATACCAACAATCTCCGTAGGATTCGACCCTTACTCACGTAAGGTATTACTTGGACGACCCAGTGCACTTGCTGGTTAGTTGAACGGAGTTGTGTCCACACATAGTAAAGAGCCATAATAATGATTCCATACAACAACAAAGAGTACTACATTAATGTGATCACAATTTCGTCCACCAGACGCCAGAATTGGGCAGAGAGCTGGCGTTGAACGCCAGTTTGCGTCATCTAAACTTGGGCAAAGTATAAACTATTATATATTTCTGGAAAGCTCTGGATATCTACTTTCCAACGCAATTGGAAGCGCGCCATTTTGAGTTCTATAGCTCCAGAAAATCCATTTTGAGGGCAGGGAGGTCAGAATCCAACAGCATCAGCGGTCCTTCTTCAACCTCTAAATCTGATTTTTGCTCAAGTCCCTCAATTTCAGCCAGAAAATACCTGAAATCACAAAAAAACACACAAACTCATAGTAAAGTCCAGAAATGTGAATTTAACATAAAAACTAATAAAAACATCCCTAAAAGTAACTAGATTCTACTAAAAACATACTAAAAACAATGCCAAAAAGCGTATAAATTATCCGCTCATCATTTACCTAATAGGATCAATAAATTATATTATAAAAAAATAATAATAAATATAATACACAAAAATCACAATTATAAAAGTGTATAATGTCAAATAAAAAGTTAATAAAAAATAAAAATAATAAATAATAGAAAAAAGAATTCATTTAAAGAGAAATAATACGAATTTCATAAATAATACAATAACATATATATAGAATAAAGTTAATAAAAAGAAATTAATGGTTGAGTGCCAATAATTAAAAGTCCATTAATAAAATGCAAAAACTAAAAATTGTTAACTTTTTGTAAACGTAATTTTGAGTACAAAATTACTTCAGCGTTCATAAAGAGAAAAATTTGCCAAACTCAAAATTAAAACTTTCAAAAAGTTAAAACATACTTTTTTTTTTCCTTTTAATACGGTTGTCAAACATACCCTAAGTTAATTAGCTTGCTAACCAAGAAAGTAAGACTTGAAAGTATATAAGCCAGAAATCACTCAATGCAATTTACTAGTTTTCCATCATTCATTTTTCGAACTCTGATAATTCATTATTAAAACATTGGTAAATAATTATCTCAAAATAATTGCCTATGTATATAGACAAATTGGTACCTTAAAACATCAATATATTTGGATATAATATTGACAAATGGAATTTGAACTGAGAGACAAAGAGATGACGTTCTACTCAATGCTTGAGATGGCAATAACGTTGATGTTGTAGCTCCTATTGTTGATTCATGATGATGTTATTGTTGTTTGCAGTAGCAAATATTATAAAAAGAAAATACTGTGTTGCCACACTTTTAAGGCCTACCAAGAAGCAAGAAGAAACGTGGCCTCACTACAAGAAAAATACCCATTCAGCCACACTTTTTTTAAGCTACATTTGAAAAGCGTAGCCTATTCATAGAATAGGCTACGCTTTTCTCTGTGTTGCCTTTTTATAAGAGAAAAGGATACACAATTGTGGCATCATTTAAAAAGTGTAGCCTTAGGTATTATAGAAATCACTTATAAAGCGTAGCCGTAGATTGATACCTATGGATTCACTTTTCGTATCAAAGGGAACGCTTTTAGCTAGAAAGTAGCCTATTTATTAAGTTTTGGGTGCATTTTAAAAGTGATGCCTAATGTATCTAGAACTAAAAACTTAATACTTGTCAAAATTTTTCCTCTTAACACTTGTAAATTTTTTCCCTCTTAACTTTTTATCCAGTTCACACTTAATGAAAAATTTCCCTCTAAGAGAAGAAAACCATTTCACCTTTCACACAAAAAAAAAACCTCAGCTCACACTCAGCTCACAAAGAAAACCATTTCACACTCAGCTCACAAAGAGAAGAAAACCCTCATCGTCATCACCCTCAGCTCACTCATCATCACCCTCAGATCGCTCATCATCACCCTCAGAAAACCCTCACTCACCACTCACCACTGACTCATCATCGCGAATCGAAGCTAACCACTGACCCCCACTCACCACTCACCCTCGGCTCACTCATCATCACCCTCAGCTCACTCATCATCACCTTCAGATCGCTCATCATCACCCTCAGAAAACCCTCACTCACCACTCACCACTGACTCATCATCGTGAATCGAAGCTAACCACTGACCCCCACTCACCACTCATTGCCACACACCACCCCCACTAACCACTAACCACTGACTGTCAATCGAAGCTAAGTCGCCCTCTTGCACAGATCATAGCGCGCCACCCAGACCGTTCATCTACCTTCGTATTCTCTGCTCTCACCATCACTGGTCACCATCGTCGTATCTGCACTCACTGTCGCCGCTCAACCAAGTTGTCTCTGCTCTCACCGTTGCATCTCACTCTTGTTGTCTCTGTGCCGACCGTCGCTGCGCGCCTAGCATCAACGTTCTCTCTGCTCACCATCATCGAGAAGGTGTGTATAGATTTTCATTTGGTTCTGAAATTGGAGGTTTAGGGTTCCGATTTAGGGTTTTTAATTTGGGAGTTTTGTACACTAATTGTCTGTTATCCGTGAAATCTGAAGTTTGGTTTAGTTCAAGTGATTCAATTGTTGTTTACTGAAATCTGAATTGAGTAGAGGTTGCTTGTTGTTCTAAACCATACTTGTTTGGGTAATAGAAAAATGAAATGCAGTAACTGCCATCACATGGAACTAATTGGTTATGATTCTTTATTGCTTCCTTAATTGCCTCCGGTAAGACAAGAAAATCGAGATTTCTTAATATATTTCTGTCACGAATAATTCTATGAATCAAGGTTTCTTCTGTACAGAAAAAATCATTGAATAGTTCTTCTGCATAGAAATTAAAAGTAGTATATGGTTCTTTAATTAGAGGTCACAAGAGAGCAAAGTATATGGTTCTACTTATATATGCATAGAGAGAAAGGGCTGAAACAGTTGATGGACAAAGATAGTGTGGTGCACAAGAAGGTGAAATAGATGAAGGATATGGCTGGAAAAGCTGTCCTTAATGGTGTTCTTTTTTGAATTCTGTTGAAGAACTAATTGAGGATATCGTAGGTAGCAATTTATAACTATTCTGTTGTATTTCATGAATACAGTTTTCCTTTCTTAGAATCAATGAATAAATTAGTGTGATAGAGAATTTTCTGACTAATATGATATAAGTTAGAAATTAAATTATTGTAGTTGGTCTATCAATTTTTCTTGAACTGTTGCCAGATCTTTCTATTCCCATATGCTCTATTTTAATGTTGACTAAACCTCTATGATAGTGATGCTATTAGCTTTAGCACTAAGTCATACTTATTATCATTAGTGGAAAATTACAAATTACAATTTTTTCATTTTCATGACCTACTTCCTTATATATACGCCTGCTGAATGGTGTTATCAAGTTTAAAAGCATTCAAACTACTTTAAACAGTTGAAAGAAAGATAAAAAAAACTATGATACGAAATGCAACATGGTTAAGAAGTTATTAGATCTCTGCTTATCTGAGACAGAATCCTACTTAGTTTATTGAAATTCAATTGTTTTTAGGTTTTTTTATACTACAATATCTAGGAATATCAATATGTATCATTTCTCCTTTTACTCATGGTTGGTTTTTTCATTAGCTTATTCATTGATACTGAATCCTTGCCAGAAATATCATTTAAATTTTTTTTCCTTTAATAAAAACTCTCAACTTCTAATTCTAGTATCTTTAACATGCAATAGTTAGTTGTTGTTAAATTACTAAAATTCTAGGTCAGGTAAGGATCAGGATTCCTAAGATCACAGCATGATCTTTTGCAGAAGAATTACTAACTAGATCCTAATTTTGAATGAGTTCAACCATGGTAAGACTTTGACCTATTGAAGCTTAGTCCATTGTAAGACATCAAGCCACAATTTTTTGTAGTTTCCTAAGGAATGCTTGAGCACAATGTTGGTGGGTTTCGATTTGACCAGAGAGAGGTAGTTCATAGTTGCAAGATTGATCCTTGTGTTCAGAGAGTTTTATCAGTATGTTAAACTTGTGTTCCATGTGATTGTATTTGTATTTTTCTTACTTGTTTATTTTGAGTTTTTGACCTTAATTATGTGATGAATGTTGCAGGCAAGACGAGCTTTGAGGGTGTTGAGGGCAGTGGTGAGGCTGCAGGCTATATTTCGCGGAAGGCTAGCGAGGAAGCAAGCTGCTGTTACTCTAAGGTGCATGTAGGCTCTTGTTCGAGTTCAAGCTCGCGTCCGCGCTAGGAATGTGAGGAACTCTCCAGAAGGAAAAGCCGTGCAGACACTATTAGATCAGTACCGTAACCAAGCTGATCCTATCAAGGAGGCTGAGGTATTGTAAAAGCTTTTTAAATTCCTCCCCCCAAAAAAGATTCTATAATGGAGAAAAATACTCATATCATCCAAAGATATATACATAACACTCAAGTTAGTCCTGCATTGATCTTAAATGTCATTGTAGTCTCTCTTTTTTGAAATTGATATAAATTTTTAGTTCTCTTAGACATCAATATGTATCATTGCCAACTTGCTCATTCTGGTAAACTTTTTTTTTTTAATTTTTTCCCACTTAAATCACCTCAAGTGAAGATATTTCTGGTGCTTTTTCCAATTTTAATCTGTACCCCGTACTTGGTATTTCAATTTGATTAATTTATTTATTTTTCTTATATTAATATAATAATAATAATAGTTTTTTATTATGGTTATGAAATCTGGGTTCTGATTTTCTGGTCTCCTGAAGGATATGTGTGTGTGTGTGTGGCTTTTTTCTGAATTACTTAAAATGCACAAGTGTTAGCTTGGATCTATGTCTTTTGGTTGGTCATCCTAATAAATGGGGTTGCTTGGTGGTTTAGTATTGAGGGTTGTTCTACCTGCTCTGTTTAACTGTTTTGAGGGTACGGTTTATAATATTAGGAGTATGAGGGTGGTTGTTGTTCTATCTTTGCTGAGGTTGATGGTGCACCTGTGTCACTTAATTAGGACATGTTGCTACAACACTATACCATTGCCCATGTAATTTATCACACATTTTATGAAAGATAACACAATTGATTACCTTGTTCTTGAAAGTTGGAGTCATCGATGCAAGAGTCCATGTCATCAAAACAAGATCCTTCAATTTTCACTCTTTATACTTGTCTGATTTTGTAGTTGATGGTTTTCCACCTTTTTTTAGCAAATTGAGATGAATTTTTTTTCTTTTGAAAAATAATCTCCTAAAGATTGGCTCTGTACAGTGATGAGTATAGTTTTGTGCCATGTACTATCTAATTAAGTGCATGCCACATTATTATTGTGATAACAAATGATTATTGTTTGTCTACTTTAACTTTATTCTTTGTTGATTGAGATTCAAGAAACTGCATGTAATTAAACAGGATTAGATTAAAGAGAGGTGGCATTTATTTCTTTGGTCTCTTTAATTATAGTAATAAAAAAAGTCAAAACCCAATGAAATTGAAAATGAATTGAATCTGAATTATTTGACTGAAAAAAGGAAACATTAAAATTCTCTCCGCTTAAAATTTCTTGATTCCTTCAAATTTGTGTGAAAAAATCAGCTTGCATAAAGTTAATTAGAACTATTTCCCTAAAAATTACTATTATTACAACTCTTTTCATTATTATTAAAGAACATTCTTTGCCAACTGGATATATAGTTACATTGCTTGGGTGCTCTGTTTTTCGAAAGAGCCATTCCCATTATGGAATAGCCAAACAAGGGTACACTAGTTATGAATATCATGAGCTATGTATATATATAATATTGATATAACATGCTGGAGTGGATCACAGAGCAGAAGAATATTAATTAATTAAAAAATTAGAGTGGTAAATATCATAGTTTTACACAATAATATTTTGTATTTTTACTTAATTAGATTGCCGTTATCTGTTGAATAATTTAATTGCTGCTGCTGCTGCTGGGTCCCAAATCTGTTTGATTGTATCAATTTAATTCTTGCTAAATGATGATTGTGCTAAATTCGTGGTTAAATGGTTGGATATGGCAATTACAATTTTTTTTGTCTGTAATTTTTACAGTTATTCGTGTTTAACGTTGAAGGCGAAAGTTTTGGTTAAGGTCTTCCAAGAAGATTTTGTCAAAACGTTGATCGTGTCATGGCAAGGTACAATGCATACTTTAATTCTTTTGATTTGTTAGTTTTGAAGTTGCAATTTAACTTATTATATTTGTACTATAAATTCTATGTTTCTCTTTATTTGTTTTACCTCAATAGGTTTCTAGAGAATTACTTCTAAGACTAGGAACTATTTCCCAACCTAGTTACAAGTCTTTGAATGTCCTTTTCATTGCCCATTCCCTTTATAGCGAATAACTCCCTGCCTCTTCTATTCTTCTAATCTTCACTTTGCGACCCCTTATAAATTTTCCGCCTAAAAAATTTAATAATTATCGATTAGGTTTTGTGATATGCCAAAGGATTGGATGGATCTACCGAGGTATAGCGAAGAGTATATCAATGGTGTTATTAGTTTTTTAGACTTTGCATACTCTGAGGGAGAACCGGACGGACGACAAATTCAATGTCCTTGTAAGAGGTATTGTAACATTAATTGGTATAGAAGAGATGTGGTATTCGACCATTTAGTAGCCGACGGATTTGTTAAGGGATATAGAACATGGATTAATCATGGCGAATGGGCAATCCCGATGGCGGTTGACGATGACACGGATGATGAAGAAGGTGCACGTGATGACATCGAAGGACTGCTTAATGATGCATTTGGAGATGTATCTCATGCTGAGGGTGTTACTGTAGGTCAAAATGAAGTGGCTAAAAAGTTTTACAATTTAATAGATGGGGCAAGTCAAGAGTTATACCCAGGTTGCAAGAAATTTTCTACATTATCTTTTACCATCCATCTGTACTTGTTAAAGTGTTTACACGGTTGGAGCAATGCCTCCTTCACTTCACTTCTTGAGCTATTGAAAGAGGCAATGCCTGACATTAACATACCTTCATCTTTCCATAAGACAAAGTCTATGATAAGAGATTTAGGTCTAGATTATAAAAAAATTGATGCTTGTCCTAATGATTGCCTCCTGTATAGAAAAGAACTAAAGGATGAAAAACACTGTAGTGTGTGTGGAACTTCTCGATATACTGAAAATTCCAGTGATAATAGCGAGAACCAACCTGACAAGAAAGGTCGCCTGATTCCTGCAAAGACTCTGAGAATCAACCATTTATATTTGTGTACTTGTTTGCTTTATATGCTTGTTGAGCTCGAGTTAATTAAGCATAATCTGATGTTGACCAATGAATGAAACTAGGAGAGCCAAAAAAGAAGAAAACCCGTGGAAAAACAACATGCAAGGAGATTTATGCAAGGACTATGGAACAGCGAGAAGAAGTCACTTTTGATCTTGGACAGCCCGTAGGACCAACCGACCAAAGTGTTTCTAATTTAACTAGTTTTGTTGGCACTATTGGTAGAAATAAAAGATTCGTTAGTCTTTTGTACACTAGTTGGCATGCTGTTCCTCTTAAAGCTAAGAAGTTCATGTGGGACTATGTTAACGTAAGACACTTGGTAATTATTGATTTCAGTTTTTTTATTCAGCACAAGAGCATATAACAATTACCTATAATCATGCAGACCAAGTTTCTCCTCCCAGACAGTGGAGAAAAGTGGGTAATGCAAGCGATTCGAGATGCTTGGAAGCGGTTCAAAGGAAAGATTAAGCAAAAGCACTTCGTTCCCTATGATACTATTGAAGATATGGTGAAGAATCGACCCCCACAAGTACCAGAAAGTGGTTTCATAAAATTGATCTATTATTGGAGTCATCCTCTAATCCAGGTAAAAGACTATATATGTCGACTTTTCATGTGAAACTATTTGACTATTGAAAGAGCAATTTGGCAGATGAAGGATCTGAGTAGCTAGCTTTTTAGTTCTTACACATAATCTCTTATTGCAGAATACCTTTTCCCCTTGAATTTACTTTTGTAATTTTTCTGCATCTGATGCTTCTGATTTGGAAGTGGAGTTCTGTTCTATTTCATACTTCATTTTTCAAGTTTGAGATTGATTTTTTTCCTCTTTCTTTCTTTCTTTCCCTTCCCACTGAAGTTATGTATAAAATTTGAATCTTTCTTACTTTAATATGTTAAGAAATTATGTATAAATTTTGTTCACTGTATTTATGAACATATATACTCTTGAGATTTGAGGTTCGTGTCAAACTCGAGAGTTCATCTAAATTCATGGAGCTTAGCTAAACTCGAATCGTCAAACTCAACCCTGATTCTTTAAGCCTTCAATCTGGAAACAGTTCTAAATTTGATATAGTTCTGCATAGGATGCAACTAATATAACACTAATTGTGGTGTGGACTACTTGGAACATTGAATTATCCATAGGTTTTGGTTGCTTCTGTAAATACTTGTGGTTGAAAACCTTTGTATAGTCATCTAACAAGTTCTATTTTTCAATGTGATATAACACTTTCTGCCAAGTTATTTTTTTTATTTAATTTGAGTAATAGATTTTCTCATGAAAACCACATCTGAATTTTTCTTTTACTGGATTGACTTATAGGTCACTGGAATTAATTGATTGAATGATGAGGGGTTTGGGTAAGCATATTTTACACGAGATGAGATGTCATTACCTTTTGCAATTGGAATACTAAAATGGAAGTATAAAGCTAAGAAGGAAGTGGAAATCATGAAAAATGTGAATGGATTTTTTCGGTTATAAAATTTACTTGATCATGTGAAGTGTGAATTTTTACAGTTGTGAAAAAACTGAACAGGTGTTCCAATGTATTATAAATAGATCTTTTATGCTTGCTTTTGGGTATTGTTCAGTGCTTTAGCTTAATAATGCAGCCTTGCTAGTCAATTTTCCTAACTCATTATGCTGCACGCTTTAGTAACTGTATGCTAACTTTTTATTCACTTCCAGTCAATAAGTCAAAGAAACAAGCAACACAAGGAAAATGTGAAGTTTCCACATCGCATGGGGCCTATCAATTTCGGAAGAGTACGAGTGGCTATGGTAAATAGTAGATTTATATTTATTAGAATTTATATTTGCATAAATTGAAGGAAAAAATTGAAGTATGATCTTATTTTGCAGCAAGCAACAAAGGAAACAAAGGAGGAACCAAAAAGGTTTGAGATGTTCATTGCTACCCGAACAAGTCGGAAGAGGAAAGAAGTGGATGAGGAAACACAAACTGCTGTTGTAAGAGTTCATTAAATCATTCATAATTACATATCAAATTTAAGATACGGTAACTAACTCAGCTTTAAATGTTTCTTCTATGCAGGAAGACTTCCAACACCGCCAAGCTACTGGTGAAACAGAAGAGGAAGCATTTGAGGCCTTATTCGGGAAAGAACAACCAGGTCGGGTAAGGTTGTATGGAAGATCTGTAACAAAGACTGATTTAAAAAAATATGCTGAAATTAATGAAATCAAGAATCAGCACAAAGAGGAAGTGTCTAGTCTGAAGGATAAACTTGGACACATGGAGGCCCAACAGCAAAAACAAGAGGCCAAACAGCAAAAACAAGACGAAGAGATTCATGGGTTGCGAAATATGATCAAGTTATTACTGCAGCGATCGGAACCTGGAATGAGGCCAGAAGAACTAGAAGCTTTATTACAAGACGCCCAACAGTCTCCTATTGATGCGAATAGCGGCCATGGATCAACACATTTTCCGAACTTAGATGTGGTATGTCCTTATCTATTCTTTGTTCCATAGTTTTTTACTTGCATTTACATTAGTTGCTATGGCTGAAAATGTTTGTTGGCTTTATTAACACTGAAGTTGTATTGCTATGGCTGAAATTTGTTTGTGTAATTCTGGTGGTTGTATTTTTGATTTTGTGCACTTGGTACATATGAATTTGTCCGTATATCTAATTTAAGTGTGAAAGTCTGGTTAATTAGTGCATGAAAAATGCTATAGGGACATATCAGAATTGTGTTAAAGGAAATGGAAGAAAGAAACACCAGTAGATTTTCATGGTTTGAATGAAACAAAATACATAATTCCTTGAATTCACCTCTTCTGCCATGACCATATTTTTTTTAGTATATGCTTTCTTGGTTTATTATGACTACGTGTTCCATTTAATTTTTATAATTACGAATGTCATTATGAATATTTTTTTAACTACTTTTCTATATAATTATGCAGGGTAACAATGAAGATTAAGCAATGAAGATTAAGCTGATTATTATTGTAGTTTATTACCTAAGATAGAGTGCTATTTAGAATCTTTACCTGTATGGTTGACTAATGATTTTTATTAGAAGATACTTTTATTGGCTAAGTGATATTATGGTTTTGATATGGCTATGCTTACTTTAGTTTGAGTTGTATGAATTTTTACAGTTAACTTTATTCTAGTACTTTTGGATCAATGTTATAAATATATTTTGGTTAGAGACAATTTTTATTATATAAAAAAATTATTTAGTATAATTATGTATTTATTTTTATTTTGTAATATTCAATTCATTTATACATGTAATCATATTAACTATTATGTTGTATTAATAATTATTAGATAATTATATATATATATATATATAGAAAATAAAAGACCTAAGGCTACACCTATATGTACAGTAGCTATAGTATACAAAAAAAAAAAAAGAGACCTAAGGCTACACTTATATATAGTAGCTATAGTATATAGAAAAAAAAAAGAGACCTAAGGCTACACTTATATACAGTAGCTATAGTATACAAAAAAAAAAGAGGGACCTAAGGCTACGCTTATAAAAAGTAGCTATGGTATACAATGTGGTTACGCTTTACAAGTGATGCAGTAGGGGTTGAAAAGCGTAGCCTATTCTGGAAGAACGAAAGCTGAAAAGCGTAGGCTTTGGTCCTGGACAACATCACTTGAAAAGCGTAGCCTATTCCCAAACGCCAAAAGCGTAGCCCTTGGTGCAGAAAAGCGTAGCCTTTGAGAATAGGCAACGGCCGAATAGGAATCACCCCAAAAAGCGTAGCCGTAGCCCAAAAAGCGTAGCCGTAGCCTAAGGCATCATTTTTTTCACTTTTGGCTACATTTTTCAAGTGTACCTGAATGGGTGTTTTTCTTGTAGTGCCTATTCTCTTCTCAACAACTTTTTATGTTCTCTCATCGTTACACTACAAGAAAATTATATATTCAACCACACTTTTTTTAAACTATATTTATAGAATAAATTACGCTTTTTTCCGTGTTACCTTTTATAAGAAAATAAAAAATATAATTGTGGTATCACTTGCAAAGTATCTCTTTAAATATTATAAAGATCACTTATAAAATTTGCTTTATCTTAATATCTTTGGGTATACTTTTTTCACCAAAGAGAGTGGTTTTGAAGAGTAACCTATTTGTTATGTTTTGAGTGCACTTAAAAAGCGTTTCCTACTATAAGAACGCCAAATACAAATACGACACTTAGTGAATTTTTTTGTTTCCTTTTCGTCATCAAAGCCCTTCACTCACTCTCATTCCTTCTTTCGAGTCTCTACCAAAGCACCAAATAACAAAACCCTACCCGCTTCTCCAATCTCCCTGTCGTCGTGCCCTCCGTCGTCGTGCACCTCTTCGTTCTCCCCAATCGCAGGCGCGCAAAATCTTCATCGTCTCACTTGTCTGTTCGTCGTCTCACTCGCCTGCTCGTCGTCCTTAGTCGTGCTTCTGCCACCATCCGTCCATCTCGCAATTCTTCCTTGAAAGTTTCTGAAAACCCTAGCCTCCATCACGCTGCAATTCGTCTCACCGTCACTGCCCATCGTGCTCAAGATCGCCGCTAGGTTCGTTGTTGTCGTTCGCAATCCTCATGGTTCGTCATGCTCGAGGGTCTTCCCCTCGTTCCCCAACGTTTGCTCTACAATTCTATTTCACAGCCCTTTGCCCATTGTCTGTTATCGTGTTTGTCGCCAGCTCACCGGCTTCGCTGTTCGCATCTTGTCTTGTCCCTTCTCTATTCCTCAATCGTCTTCTAAAGGTATATATGTCTTATGGTTCTTGACCACTTTGTTTTTCCCTATTTATTGTTGTGGAGGCACATTTTTAAGATATTCATTTTATGATTCCTTTGCTGTTCTTATGAGGTTATGCCTTTGCCTAATGGCTTCCAAAGTTTGTACTTTGTATTTACTTTGTTGCAGTTTGATTTTTTCTTTTCTTTTTTTTTTTTTGTTTTTAGATTAATTTTGCAACTTCTATTTCTGGGTATTTTCTATTCAAATATGCTTTGAAAAATAGTTGGATGCTTGTACCTTGCATTTGGAATTTGCATTTAGCGCCAGCAACCAATAAGCAAAAGGGACGTTTTTGCCTCTTTGTGGCATTTAGCGCCAGACAATCTGAAATGAAACCTCATCAATGAAGTATCTGCGAGTTAATTTAGCTTTTATTAGTTATCTTTTATTTTATCTTTGTAATTTTTATTTACAAATAATATCTTTTAGTTTTAGGATTTATTATTTTATTTTATTTTAAAATCAAATTAGGTTAGATATAAAAGGGAAAAGATTCACCCTTTAGGGGGATCTTCTCACGTCCGCACTTTTACACTTTTTAGAACCCTTATTTTCTCTGTAAGTCATGAGCCACTAAACCCCTTTGGTTAAGGTTAGGAGCTCTGTTTATTTCTATGGATTAAGACTAATTGCTCTTCTATTTTAATTAATGTATTGATTTAGTTTCAAGAATTACTTTCGTCCTTCATTTTATGAATCTGGGTGGAACGAGAGTATGACCCTTATTCTAGATGCGTTCTTGTGACCCTTAGAAAAGGTCCCTCACCTGAACACAGCTTGAAAGTAAATTCTGCCTAAATTGCTAATTACTTAAACCAATCTGGATACGTGACATATAATTCGTTTAGCTTTGGGTAATTAGGGTTTTTGTGGCCATAAACTAGATTTGAACTTAACCCTCTAATTGGAATCAAGTGACCAAGGGATTGACGGTTGATGAAGGTTAGAGGAGACTAAATCACTAAGGGATTAGGGTTTAGTCAATTACAGTTTGCCATGAAATGAATCTTGCATGATTTAAATAGTTGGTAAGAAAACTTAATCCAGAAAAGTAAACATTTTTGATACCTTAACTGCTTTCTCTCACTGATTTTTCACCAATTCTCTTATTTGCTTTCTTCACTTTTGAATTTTTGTTTAATGCTCAATTCACCAAACCAACTCTTTTGTCTACCTAACTAAACCAATCAGTTGACCATTGTTGCTCAGTCCATCAGTCCTCGTGGGATCGACCCTCACTTAGCTGAGGTATTACATGGACGACCCAGTACACTTACCGATTCAGTTATGGATATTTTCAAAATCCGGACCAAGTTTTTGGCGCCGTTGCCAGGGACTGACGGTGATTGGCACCTACCAGTTGTCTGATTGTTTAGATTAGGCATTTTTGCTTTAGATTTATTTTATTTATTTCTTTAATTTTTGAAATTAGCTTACAATTTTTTTCCTTAAATTATGAAATCAAGTTTGGTGTCCTGTAGTAATTTTTTTTTTTAAATTTTCAAAAATATCAGTGTTCTTCCTTGTTTAATTTTTGAATTAGTATTTTAATTTTTCTTAATTATTTTTGAAACTTTTAGGTCCATTTCTTGTTTTATTTTATTTTATTTCTTTTTTACATAGGATGCCTGATGAGCGGATAATTTATACCCTTTTTGGCATTGTTTTTACATAGTTTTTAGTATGATTTAGTTAGTTTTTATTATATTTTTATTAGTTTTTATTCAAAAATTACATTTATGGACTTTACTATGAGTTTGTGTGTTTTTCTATGATTTCAGGTATTTTCTGGCTGAAATTGCGGGACCTGAACAAAAATCTGACTGTAGATGCTGTTGGATTCTGACCCTCCTGCACTCGAAGTGGATTTTCTGGAGCTACAGAAACCCAATTGGTGCGCTCTCAATTTCGTTGGACAGTAGACATCTTGGGCTTTGCAGCAATATATAATAGTCCATACTTTGCCCGAGATTTGGTGGCCCAAACTGGCGCTAAAATCCAGCCAAAAAACTTTCTGGCGTAAAACGCCAGAACTGGCACGAAAACTGGAGTTAAACGCCCAAACTGGCACCCAAGCTGGCGTTTAACTCCAAGAACAGCCTATGCACGTGAAAACTACAATGCTCAGCCCAAGCACACACCAAGTTCGTCTCGGAAGTGGATTTCTGCACTATCTGCACTTAGTTACTCATTTTCTGTAAACCTAAGTTACTAGTTTAGTATAAATAGCACTTTTTACTATTGTATTTATATCTTTTATCATACTTTCGAGACCATTGTTCACGTTTTGGAGGTTGGCCTCACGGCCATGCCTAGACCTTTTTCACTTATTTATTTTCTACGGTGGAGTTTCTACACCTCAAAGATTAAGGTGTGGAGCTCTACTGTTCTTCATGAATTAATGCAATTACTACTCTTTTCTATTCAATTATGCTTGATTCTATTCTAAGATACTCACTCGTACTTCAATCTGGAGAATTATATGATTCGTGACACTCATCATTATTCTCAATTCTATGAACGCGTGCTGACAACCACTTCCGTTCTATCTGAGCTCAACGTAGTCATTGGGCGACAGCTTGAGTGCGTATCTCTTGGGTCTCTGATCCACGGACCGAGTCCGTGAGATCAGAATCTTCGTAGTATAGGCTAGAACAAATTGGCAGCATTCCTGGGATCCGGAAAGTCTAAACTTTGTCTATGGTATTCCGAGTAGGATCTGGGAAGGGATGACTGTGACGAGCTTCAAACTTGTGAATGTTGGGCGCAGTGATAGTGTGCAAAAGGATAAGGGTCCTATTCTGACGCTAGTGAGAACCGACAGATGATTAGTCGTGTAGTAGCTGTACATGGTATTTTTCATCTGAGAGGATCATACAGCTTGCCATGGAAGGGAGCACGCATGATTGGAAGAAGGCAATAGGAAAGCAGAGGTTCAGAAGCAATAAAGAATCTCCAAATGCTTATCTGAAATTTCACCCACTGAATTACATAAGTATCTCTATCTTATTTTATTTTATATTTTATTTATCTTTTAATTATCAAAACCTTATAACCATTTAAATCCGCCTGACTGAGATTTACAAGATGACCATAGCTTGCTTCAAGCCGACAATCTTCGTGGGATCGACCCTTATTCACGTAAGGTTTATTACTTGGACGACCCAGTGCACTTGCTGGTTAGTTATGCGGAGTTGTGAAAAGTGTGAATCATAATTTCATGCACCAATGCCTCACTGGAAATTCTCTGTACTCTAACATAGAGATTCTCACTTTTCTTTATTTTCTGTTTGTGTGTGCAGAAACAGGAATTAGCTTACCATGGATCCGAATAGAAATAAGCAACCTAGAAGGACCCTGGGCTCATACACTGCCCCCACTCCTGATTTCTATGGGAACAGCATTGTTGCACCCCCCATTGGAGCAAACAATTTTGAGCTAAAGCTACAACTGAGTACTCTGGTGCAACAAAATTGTCAGCTTCATGGACTCCCGCAGGAGGATCTAAATCTGTTTATCGCCAACTTCCTACAAATCTGTGATACTGTGAAAACTAATGGAGTGAATCCTGAAGTTTATAAGCTAATTCTCTTTCCATTTGCTGTGAGGGATAGAGCAAAATAGTGGCTTGATGCTCAGCCCAAGGAGAGCCTGGACACTTGGGACAAGGTGGTTAACAAGTTTTTGAACAAGTTCTTCCCTCCTCAGAGGCTGACTAAGCTGAGGATGGATGTTTAGACCTCTATGCAGGGAGATAATGAGTCCCTCTATGAAGTCTGGGAGAGGTACAAGTTGATGCTCAGGAAGTGCCCTCCTTGCATGTTTTCAGATTGGATCAGGATGCATATTTTCTATGAAGGACTCTCTGACATGGCCAAAATATCTCTAGACAATTCTGTAGGTGGTTCTTTGTACATGAAGAAAATGCCTGAAGAGGCCAATGAGCTGATTGAGATGGTGGCCAATAATCAGTACTTATACTCTTCTGAGAGGACTTTAGTGAAGAAAGGAGTTATGGAGGTAGATGCTGTAGATGTACTTCTTGCTCAAAACAAGCTCTTATCCCAAAAAATGAGTCTCATCACTCAGCAATTGAGTGGCATGCAGCGTCCAGTTGCTAATGTTCATGGTGCTCCTCTAGATGCTCTTTATGACATGAGTGGCAACTTCCCTCTAGGTGAGACGTGCAACTATAGCCAGCATACGCCTGAGCAAGTCAATTACATGGGGAATTCCTCCAGAAATCTCAGTGATGCTCCTTATTCTCAGCCTCTTTATCAAGGATGGAGGAACCACTCAAAGTTTGGGTAGGGAGAGCAACCTTAGGGACAACAACCAAATTATGCCAATAATTTTCAAGGTGGGTTCAATCAGAATCAATTCAACAATCTTCCTTTTCAACCCTCTCAGCACCATAATGGTCCTGACTTGGCATCCATGATTGCAGAACTCTCTAAGAGCCAATATAGCTTTATGCAGGAAACCAGAGCTTCACTCTGGGATTTAGAGATGCAGTTGGATTAGTTGCGCAAGCAAACACCCGAGAGATCCAGTGACATGATTTCCAACTCTAGAGAAGAGTACCAGGCCGTTCAATTGAGAAGTGGTCAGATTGTGGGGTCAAGAATTAAGAGTGGTGAAGAGAAGGTTGAAAAAGAGACATAGAAGAAGGAAATTGTAGAGACAGATAGTGCTAGGGAGGGTGCTGAACACCCAGCAGGGGAGCCAGGGAGGGCGCTAAACTCCCATGAATATTTAAAGAACGCCCCTTCAAGGCATCCAGATAACCTTTTTTCAGTTATTATATTCTTGATACACATCCTGCTCTACCCAAGGCTCCAGAGTACAAGGCAAAAATGCCATATCCCCAAAGACTTCAGAAGGCATCTAAGGAAAAGCAATTCTCCAAATTTTTGGAAGTCTTTAGGAAGCTTGATATCATTCCCTTTGAAGAGGCTCTTGAGCAAATGCCTTTTTATGCCAAGTTTATGAAGGAGTTGTTGAGTAATAAGAGGGATTGGAAATAAGTTGAGACAGTGGTATTGACTAAGGAATGTAGTGCAATCATCCAGAAAAATCTCCCAAAAAAGCTACAGGATCTTGGGAGCTTCCTAATTCCTTGTACCATTGGAGACACCACTATTCAGAAGGCCTTATGTGATCTTGGAGCTAGTATAAACCTCATGCCTCTTTCATTGATGAAAAAGCTCCAAATTGATGAGGTCAAACCTACCTGCATTTCTCTTCAACTTGTCGACCGTTCTATTAAGTATCCTCTTGGAGTTATTGAGAATCTGCTTGTGAAAGTAGGACCCTTTTTCTTCCCTGCTGATTTTGTGATATTAGACATGAAGGAGGACAAAAATGCCTCTATCATTCTTAAAAGACCATTTTTAGCCACAGAAAGAGCCTTTATTGATGTTTAGAAGGGTGAAGTAACTCCGAGGGTCAATGAAAAGGAAGTTGTTCTCAATGTGTTAGAGGCCTAACGACACCCTGTTAATTCAGAGGGGTGTATGAGAGTTGATATGATTGAATCTCTCATAGAAGAAGCGTTTGAAGCTGAAAAGCTTGAAAATATTCTAGAATATTCCTCTAAAGATACTTTGCTTGAGATTGATGAGTCACCTCCTCAGAGGGAGAAGTTTCACACGCTTCACACTGAGGAAGGGCGTCTGAAACTTGAGTTGAAGCTCTTACCTCCATCATTGAAGTATCTATTCCTGGGAGACAAAGGCACTTATCCAGTGATCATAAGATTCTCAGAAGCCATAAAACTGCCATTGCATGGACCATTAGTAACTTAAAAGGGATTAGTCCAATTAAGTGTATCTACAAGATTTTACTTGAGAATGATGCTAAACCAGTTATGAAGCTCCGGGAAGCCAAAATCATTTACCCTATTTTGGATAGCTCTTGGGTCAGTCCTGTACAAGTGGTTCCCAAGAAAGGAGGAATGATTGTGATCCAGAACGAAAAAAATGAGCTTATCCCCACAAGAACTGTCACAGGGTGGCGCATCTGTATTGACTATAGGAGGCTCAACACAGCTACACGAAAAGACCAGTTCCCCCTACCTTTCATTGATCAGATGCTTGAGAGGTTAGCCAGCCATGCTTTCTACTACTTCCTAGACGGATACTCTGGCTATAATAAGATCACTGTAGACCCTCAAGATCAGGAGAAGAGGGCATTCTGATGTCCTTTTGAAGTATTTGCTTACCGGAGGATGCTGTTTGTACTGTGTAATGTCCCAGCAACTTTTCAGAGGTGTATGCTCTCTATTTTCTCTAACATGGTTTAAAAGTTCATTGAGGTATTTTTGGATGACTTCTCTATTTTTGGTGATTCTTTTAATTCTTGCCTTAAGCACCTAGCCTTGATTTTGAAACGTTATCAAGAAATAAACCTTGTTTTAAACTAGAAAAAATGCCACTTTATGCTAACTGAAGTTATTGTTCTTGGTCACCGGATTTCAAGCAAAGGAGTAGAGGTTGATAAAGCTAAAGTGGAGGTGATTGAAAAATTACCACCACCCAATACTGTTAGGGCAATAAGGAGTTTCTTAGGACATGCAAGATTTTACAGGAAGTTTACAAAGGATTTTTCTAAGATTTCTAAACCTTTAAGCAACCTTTTGGTTGCTGACACTCCTTTTGTTTTTAACAATGATTGCTTGCATGCCTTTGAAACTCTAAAAGCAAAGCTTGTCTCTGCACCATCATAGCCCTTCCCAACTGGGAATTGCCATTTGAGCTAATGTGTGATGCCAATGATTATGCTATAGGGGCTGTCTTGGGGCAGAGGCAAGACAAGCTCATGCACGTCATTTACTATGCTAGTCGTATTTTGAATGACGCACAGAAGAATTACACCACTACAGAGAAGGAATTACTGGCTGTTATTTTTGCAACTGATAAATTTAGATCCTACTTAATTGGGTTCCAAGGTTATTGTTTATACTGACCATGCTGCTCTTAAGTACCTTCTAACCAAGCAGGACTCTAAACCAAAATTGATCAGGTGAGTGCTACTCCTTCAGAAGTTTGACATTAAGATCAGAGACAGGAAATGGTCGAAAAATCAAGTAGCTGATCATCTATCCAAGATCAAACCTGAAGAAGGGACACCGCCCCTCACTGCGGTGACTGAAACCTTCTTGGACGATCAGCTATTCATGATTTAGAGGGCTCCATGGTTTGCAGATATCGCAAACTATAAGGCCATGAGGTTCATCCCCAAGGAGTATACTAGGCTATAAGTTAGAAAGCTTTTGAACGATGCTAAATACTACTTATGGGACGAAGCGTACCTCTTTAAGATATGCTCAGATGGAATGATCCGGCGTTGTGTCTCAGATGAGGAAGTATAGTAGATCCTCTAGCATTGTTACAGTTCTGAGTATGGGGTTAAAGGACAGCTAACAAGGTCCTTTAGAGCGGTTTTTACTGGCCAACACTCTTCCGAGACTCACGGGAGTTTGTAAGAAACTGTGACAGGTGTCAGAGAGCCGGAAATCTCCCTCACAATCATGAGATGCCACAGCAGGGGATTCAAGAGATTGAGTTGTTCGATGTATGGGAAATTGATTTCATGGGACCTTTTCCACCCTCATACTCAAACACTTACATCTTGGTGGCAGTGGATTATGTGTCCAAATGGGTAGAAGCAGTGACGCTACCCACCAACGATGCCAGAGTCGTGCTGAGCTTTTTTTAAAGATACATTTTCAGCCGGTTTGATGTCCCAAGAACACTGATTAGTGATGGGGGAAGCCTAGAGAAGTGGATAGGCTGAGGTTTCCAACAGAGAACTCAGAAGATCCTAGAGAAGACTGTGAGTACTTCAAGGAAAGGCTGGGAAAGGAAATTTGATGATACTCTCTGGGCGTATCGAACTGCTTACAAGACCCCTATTGGGATGTCTCGTTACCAGTTTGTCTATGGTAAGGCCTGTCACTCGCCAGTGGAGTTGGAGCACAAAGCATATTGGGCAACAAAATTCCTAAACTTTAATGGCAAAGTTACAGGAGAGAAAAGGCTGCTCCAACTGAATGTGCTTGACGAGTTCAGAAACTCTGCCTATGAGAATGCCAAACTCTACAAGGAAAAAGTGGTATGATAAAAAGATTGCCTCAAGAGTGTTTGAACCAGGCCAGAAGGTTCTACTTTTCAATTCTAGGCTCAAGCTCTTCCTTGGGAAGCTCAAGTCCCGGTGGTCAGGACCTTTTTTGGTCATTGGAGTTTCACCCTATGGTCATGTGGAACTTCAAAAAGAAAACTCAGATTACAGATTCGTAGTTAATGGCTAGAGGTTGAAACACTATCTGGGAGGCAATATTGATCGCCAGAGATCCACCCATCTGCTGACTTAGCAGTAATAACCATCAAGCTAATGACAGTAAAGAAGCGCTTATTGGGAGGCAACCCAACCTCAAGTATCCTTTAGTTCTTCTTCCAATTTGATTCTTTGTTTATTTTTAGTGTTAATTCATAGTTTTCCTTAGTTTAATTTTGTTTTCGATAATGTAAAGTTCTTAGAACAGGGGCAGGAGGACCCAGAAGGAAAAACAAAATACCCTGGAGCATGGTTAGCTCGAAGTGTTCTGGCGCTAAACGCCAAGACGGGAGTTTAGCGCTAGGGATGGGGTATAAGGAGATGGCGTTAAATGACAGGAGGGCACTTAACGCCCATAAAGGACCCAATTTTACCCCCACCAAGGGCGCTGAACGCCAGCTGGGCATTTAGCGCCACCCATCTCATTCCAAAAAAAAAAAAATCTGGCGTTTTACACCATGAGTGGCGTTTCATGCCACAAACGGTCACTTTCCCTTTTTTTTAATCACCTTTTAACCGTTTACCCTCTCTCTCTTTTCCCTATACTCATCTTCAACCATCAAATTACCTTTTCCCAACTATTTTCATATTATATCTTATCAAATTTTCATCATATATTTTTATATCATATCTCTAATAATCAAAATTCACTCCCTTTTTCACCCCTTCCCCATGACCGAATCTTAAGCCTCCCCCATCACTATAAATATCATGTCTATTGTCACCTCTTACCAACCCTCTGTCCTACTTTTCTTTCTTTCTTTCCTCTCCTTTTCTCTTTTTTATAGCCAAACCTAATCACCACATCCTCCCCACCCTTTTACTCCTTTCACCGTCTCTTCTCTTTCTCTTCCCCTTACTTCCCTACTCCTTTTTTGCATTCTTTCCTTTTTCTTTACTCGAGATTGAGAAAATGTGTAAGTTTGGTGTTGAGGCACTCTTCTTTTCACTTTTCCCATAACCCTTATGGCACCAAAAATGGGAAAATCCTCTTCAAAAAAGAGGAAAGAGAAGGCTCCCTCCACAATCTAATATGATGTCAACTGGTTTTACACTAAGATTCATAAGGAACACTGTAATAAGATTGTCAACAAAAAGAAAGTGATTCCAGAGGTGAGATTCGACTTGAATCCAGACGAGTATCCAGAGATCTAAGAACAGATTCAGAGTAGGAGTTGGGAAGTTCTGGTCAACCCTGTGACTAAGGTTAGTGTTTTGAAGGTCAGAGAGTTCTATACAAATTTGTGGGTGACTGACAAGCATATCAAGGATGCGCATCCCGAGTTCAAGACTTGGCGCACCATGGTCCAAGGGAACACCCTACAATTGGATATGAAGAGAGTGAGGGAGATACTTCAGCTGTTTCCTTCCAGAGATGACCCTCACTCCTGCACTAGAAAGGTCAGAGCTGATCAGAGACTGGATCAAATTCTCAAGGATATATGCCTACCCAGAGCACAGTAGAGGAAGGATGCCAAGGGCCATCCATATCAGTTGGGAAGGCACGATCTGAAGCCAGTTGCTAGAGGATGGCTGGAGTTCATTCAGTGCTCCATCCTCCACACTAGTAACCGGTCCGAGGTTACTATGGACCGAGCTATGATGATTCACTGCATCATACTCGACAATGAGGTGAAAGTTCACCATGTGATCCTACTTGAGATATACAGCATAGTAGCAAAGACCTCCATCTCTGCTAGATTAGCCTTCCCCCACCTCATCTTTCGCCTATGTGAGGCTGCTAAAATCCAGATTGATAGAGACATTCTTATTGCAGTTGATAGATCGTTCACTAGGAGGGGTATGAAATATGCTCTGAAACTTGGACAAATACCACCTCAAGAACTAGTTCTCCCTCCTCAGCAGGAGTAGCCTAAGTTACCTCAGGGACACTATCTTCCTCCACGCGAGTACTGGGCTCAGGTGGTGACATCCATTTGACAGCTGATATCTACTATGGATCAGCTGAGACAGGAGTATTAGAGCCACTCTGCCCT
Organism: Arachis ipaensis; assembly: GCF_059453495.1. Lineage (NCBI taxonomy): Eukaryota > Viridiplantae > Streptophyta > Magnoliopsida > Fabales > Fabaceae > Arachis > Arachis ipaensis. Next base: position 114,185,547 of record NC_142443.1, on the reverse strand, counting down.
CCTCCACCAGCTGACAGAGGAGCAGAAGAGGCAGAGGCGTGAGCTAGAGGAGGTGAAGCACTAGAGTGGATTTACAGGAGGGAGCAGCAGCCACCATGACTGAGGTGATTGAGTTTCATTACCTTATGCCTATCCTATTTCCCGTTTTCCAGCATTTTTATCTTGTTTCCTATTATTTACTTGTTTGAGTCTTTACATGATCATTAGAGTCTTTTATTGCTTTCTAGTCTAGTTATTTATTTTGTTATTTTATCTTTATTTTGAAAGTTATCTCATGTATTGCTCATTGAGCTTGAAAAAAAAAATAAAAAAACAAAAGAATTAATAAAATGCTTGAGGATTGAGTTATATATTATGAGTTTTTTTAGTTACTTTGATGTGGTGGTATTATCTCTAATTTTTGGATGTATGAATAAACAATGTATATTTGATATTAAAGTTTAGAATGTTAGTTCTTGAGGCATAGAAACTTAGAAAAGTATTATGGATTCTCTAACTAAGTAAAACATTGATCATTGAAGAAAAACAAACAACAAAAAAGAAAAAAAATAAAAAAAGGTCCAAGGCTCTGAGCATCAAGGGTTAGGAGGGTCAAAAGTGATCAAAAAGCTCAAAAGAGTTGTTTTCCTAACCATATGCTTGTGGTATGAAGGCGTCAAGTAACCTTTGAGACAAAGCACCAAGAGTCGTAACCAAATGCAATTACAGAGTATGCGAAAGGCTCTGAGCACCACTGTCTGGGAAGAATAAAAAGAAAAATTAGAACTCAAAGAGTTCCCCAATCAAGTGCTTATGGTGTTGTTGTAGCAAATTAAGATTGACATTAACTCCCTTCAAAACCCAGATCAACCAGTCTACCATCATTGCTGAAATTGTTAAAATTTTGAATAAAAGTTGTAGAGTTTATCTGGCCTCTTTCTTTCTCGTGAAAGGCTGAGATAGAGTTAAAATATCCAATAATCAGACATTGCTCGCTTACCGTATTGAGAATATCTAGGATTCTTACAAATTGATTTTCTTGTTGCCGCTCATCAATGTGTAAATAAACCCCAAAATATATCATATCTTTTGTACCATAGTATTCACCCAGTTGAAATGAATAAAATAATCTTCATGTTGAATTACGAATTCTCTCCCCTTCCTTCCAAGCTACTACTAAACCTCCAGATAGCCCGCTCGAGCCAACATAAAATGATTTCTAAAAACCAATATCATCTAATATTCTCTCCATGTTTACGTTGGTATTTTAGTTTTACAAAGGAACACCACCTCAAAAGAATGGGCTATGCATAACCCCTTCATGTTGCAAACTATAAGGGGTTTTCCTAAACCCCAATAGTTTCTTAAGATCTTCTTTATGGACTCGTGGGTGCAATTTGTTCAGCAACACCCTTTCTCATCTCAATAGTCCTACTTTGATCATGGAAAGTCCTCTTTGAACCTAAACCAATCTTGTCCACCATCAACCATTCTCTCCACATTTCCTCTTCTACTTTTCCCTCCATAGCAACCTTTAATTGAACACTAAAATTCCAGATCTCAAGGCCTATGTGTCTACTGTAGTTGCAAAAACTACCAATCCTTCATATTTCAATTTCATCTTAATCATCTTACCATTTGCCCTGCAATCTTCAAAACATGCTTCAAGAGTTTTGTGACATCACAATTGATTTGAATCTTTAGGATCATATTCTCTTAGCCTCTCGTTCAAAAAAGATCTACATTCACTATCTCTCCTAATACACCTCCAACATTTCTCCCTAATTCTTTTGTTTTGCAATGTTTAGGTAATCCCCAAAGTTGAATTATAGAAGGGCGAAAGCAAATGCCTTCTTCTCAATTTCTGACTCTTTCTTCCATCGTTTAAGATTTAGAATATGATTTTTAAATAACCAAGGTACATCTTTTTCTATTTTGATCATATCCATCTCATTATCAAAAAGGAATTGAAAGATATTATCTCCTTGATTCAAAACCTTTAATCTAGTGGGTTGACCCCAAATTGAGTACATAGCTGCCTCTGTAGTTCCAACACTTAATGCACGATCAGCAAGTAATCTTCAAACGAGGCTGTGTGAGCATATTTCCTCTCTTGATCGTGTAACACCCTACCACACAGAGCTTTATACCTAGAATGTAAAAAAGAGGTGGCGAGGCGCTACGACCTCTAAAAATAAAAAATTTAATATATAATATAGTGAAAAAGACTTATATCTAGGAGCCTTTGAAGAAAAGGGATAAAACAAAAATCGATAAATCAAAAAGCGTAACGCTCACAAAGCGATAAAGCAGACAGCTGATGAATGGATTTTTGATGGTTTAGAATTCACAAATGAATTCTTGTTGCAAGTATAGTTTCTAAACCAAACAATAATCCTTTCATACAAAAGATTATTTTTCACAAGTAACAAACCCCTAAATTTATAAACCGAAGTATTGGAACCTCGGGTCGTTCTCCCTAGGAATTGCAATAAAGTGCCTTGTTATTGGTTATAAGGTATGTTTGGGATTTTTTGAGATATTAGACATGAAAGGTAAATGGCAATGAAAATAAACTAACAACTAGAAAAGCTCTTGACAAGGAATGAGAATTAGAAGTCCAATCCTAGTTATCCTCCTCAATTGTGACCACAATTGTCCATTGCTCCCACTTAGTTAACCTCTAACCATGAAGGAAAGTCAAGTGGATGAATCAACTTGATTCCACAAGTCCTAGCCAACTCCCAAGGGAAAGACTAGCTTTAGTGGTATCCAAATCAATTAGCAACTTCTAATTGTCAATCAACAAAGGAATTAGATAACTCAAGCATCATTAATTACTCCACCTAGGCTAAGAGGAACAAAATCTACACTAAACTCCAACCAAATATTTCATCAAACACTTGGAAGGCACAAAAGAAAAGCATAGTAATTCAACAAGAATAGAATCTAACAACAATTATTGTAAGGAATTAATAACAACAATCAAAAGAAACACAATTATTGTGAATTACCTCAAATTGAATTGAAAGAAAAGAGAAGGAGCAAGAGTAGATCTACAATAAAGCATAAGAACAAAATAGAAGAAATTACAACAAAAGAGTAGAAGAAGATGAATGTAACAACAAGGAATTGAAAGGTAGAAGTAGAAGAAAGCATGAATTGCAACCTAGATCTAAGAACTAAACCTAATCCTAATTCTAATCCTAGAGAGAAGTGAGAGCTTCTCTCTCTAAAAGTAACTCGAAACTAATCCTAATGTGTATGAATGTGTGAAGTGTGTGAATGATTGTGTTCCCCTTCAATCCTTGGTCTTTTAAAGCTTTTCCTGCCAAAAACTCAGCTCCAAGTGGGGCCAGAAACCCTCCAAAATCGCCAGGCACGAGTTCTTCTTTAAAAATCACGTGCGGCCTTCGACGCGTAGGTGCATAGTGCGCGTGCGTACCCATGGGCTTTTTTCAAATCTTTGGCTTTTCATGATTTCTCCACTTTGCATGCTTTCCTCTTCACTCCTTTGATCCATTCCTAGCCTTTTCAACCTGAAATCACTTAACAAACAAATCAAGGCATCTAGTGGAATCAAAGGTGAATCAAGATTAACCATTAAGGGCCAAAAAAAATATGTTTTCACATCTAAGCACAAATAAGGAGACAATCATGAAACTATGCTATTTCATTGAATAAATGTGGGCAAAAGGTCATAGAATCCCCTAAATTAAGCACAAGATAAACCCTCAAAATGGGGTTTATCAACCTCCCCACACTTAAACCAAGCATGTCCTTATGCTTAAACCAAGAAGGAAACAAAGGGTATCAATATTTATTCAATGTAAACTAACTAAATGCAACCTAAACTATATACAACTACTACATGAATGCAATTTCTTGGCCAAAATAAATCAATTCCCAAGAAGCATATATGCACAAGGGCTAAGGACTAGCAAGTCTAATTCACAATTGAATTGAGTTATTAAATATTTTTGCAAACTTGCATGAAGAGTGATGATCATAGGGGAGACATGTAATTGAGCAATCAAACCCTCACCGGTAGTGTTTGCACTCTATTCGCTCAAGTGTTTAGGGTCGATTCACTCAATTCTCCTCTATTTCATGCTTTCCAAGATTTTTTTTTCTTCTAACAATCAAAATTTATTCCATGCATGCATACAATTATCATGAGGTCTTTTCATAGGTTGTAATGGGGCTAGGGTCAAGGTAAAGTGCTGATGAGCAGATAATTTATACGCTTTTTGGCATTATTTTTATTTAGTTTTTACTAGGATCTAGCTACTTTTTAGTATATTTTTATTAGTTTTCAAGCAAAATTCCCATTTCTGGACTTTACTATGAGTTTGTGTGCTTTTCTATGATTTCAGGTATTTTCTGGTTGAAATTGAGAGACCTGAGCAAAGATCTGATTCAGAGGCTGAAAAAGGACTACAGATGCTGTTGGATTCTGACCTCCCTGCACTCGAAATTGATTTTCTAGAGCTATAGAAACCCAATTGGCGCGCTCTCAATTTATTTGGAAAGTAGACATCCTGGGCTTTCCAGCAATATATAATAGTCCATACTTTGCCCGAGTTTTGATAACGCAAACTGGCGTTTGAACGCTCACTTTCTACCCTATTCTGGCGTTAAACGCCAAAACTGGCATAAAAGCTGGAGTTAAACGCCCAAACTGGCACCAAAGCTGGCGTTTAACTCCAAGAAAAGTCTCTACATGTGAAAACTTTAATGCTCAGCCCAAGCACACACCAAGTGGGCCCGGAAGTGGATTTCTGCATCATTTACTCAATTCTGTTAACCCTGGCTACTAGTTTAGTATAAAAACTACTTTTAGAGATTTATTTTATGTCTTTTGGACCATCTTTGATCAACTATGCTATCATAGATCATATTGTACACGTTTGAAGGCTGGCCATTCGGCCATGCCTGGACCTTCATTTCTTATGTATTTTTAACGGTGGAGTTTCTACACCCCATAGATTAAGGTGTGGAGCTTTGCTGTTCTTCATGAATTAATGCAAAGTACTATTGTTTTTCTATTCAATTCAAGCTTATTCTTATTCCAAGATATTCACTCGCACTTCAACCTGATGAATGTGATGATCCGTGACACTCATCATCATTCTCACCTATGAACGCGTGCCTGACAACCACTTCTGTTCTATCTGCAATAGCTTGAGTGTGTATCTCTTAGCCTCCATTCCGAAAGATCGGAGTCTTCGTGGTATAAGCTAAAATCAATTGGCAGCATTCTTGAGATCTGAAAAGTCTAAACCTTGTCTTTGGTATTTCGAGTAGGATCTGGGATGGGATGACTGTGACGAGCTTCAAACTCGCGAGTGTTGGGCATAGTGATAGACGCAAAAGGATCAATGGATCCTATTCCAACATGAGTGAGAACCAACAGATGATTAGCCATGCGGTGACAGCACATTTGGACCATTTTTACTGAGAGGACGGACGGTAGCCATTGAGAACGGTGATCCCCCAACATATAGCTTGCCATGGAAGGGAGTATGAATGATTGAATGAAAACAGTAGAAAAGCAGAGATTCAGAAGCAACAAGCATCTCCATACGCTTATCTGAAATCCCACCAATGAATTACATAAGTATTTCTATCTTATTTTATATTTTATTTATATTTTAATTATCAAAACCTCATAACCATTTGAATCTACCTGACTGAGATTTACAAGATGACCATAGCTTGCTTCAAGCCGACAATCTCCGTGGGATCGACCCTTGCTCACGTAAGGTATTACTTGGACGACTCAGTGCACTTGCTGGTTAGTTGTGCGGAGTTGTGAAAAAGAGTTGAGATTATGATTGTGTGTACCAAGTTTTTGGCGCCGTTTCAGAGATCACAATTTCGTGCACCAGGTGCATATTTGGTCAAGTGAGCTTGATATTTGAATCTTTGATAAGCTTAAACTTCCCATCTAACCTATATGACAACATATACAATTTCAAAGCTAACCTAACTACCCAATTTTCATTTTTCCACATACTCATGCATTTTATTTTCATTTCGCAACTCATATGTATTGATTTTATTGAGCTTCACTTTGCGTTGGGGCATTTTGTCCCCTTTTTATTTCTTTCTCTTTTTTTCTTTTTCTTTCTTTTTCTATTTTCTTTTTCTTTCTTTTTCTTTTTTTCTTTTTCTTTCTTTTTCTTTTGATATCTACGTATATTTTTTTTCTTTCTTTTTATTTTCTCATTTTTTTCTTTTTCGATAAGGTATATACAAGAGCATCAATGCATATGGTTTTACATTTAATTAACACATGAGCATGTACCCAATTCCCAATATTTTCAACAAAAACACAAAACTACACTTTTCTCAACGAATGTCCCGAGTTTTCCACACTTGAATGATACACACATATACTAGCTGAAGCCAATCAAAGATCCAAATTAAGGACTTTTATTATTTTTCGCTTTAAGGCTTATAATGTGTTAAAATTATGAACAAGTGGGTTAATCGTAGGCTCAAATTGGCTAACAATGGAAGATAAAAGGTAGGCTATTTGGGTAAGTGAGCTAAATAAAATGATGGCCTCAATTATATAAATGCATGAATACACAAAATAATGGACATAAAAAATCAAAGAAATCAAAGATTACAATCATAGAAAGAGAATAATGCACACAAGAAGGGAAAATAAGTGGTTATAAGATGTAACCACACCATTAGGCTCAAGTCTCACAAGTTTGTGTTCTTATCTCAAAAACCATGTTCCACAAAATATATGTAATTCAAGCAAGTTCTATGGAAGATTTTCGCTCAAATCAATTGGTGCCCTATAGATAGAAATCTTGAAAAAATTCATTATTTTGACTAAGCTTATTATGTATACATATGCAAAATTAAGAAAATGAAACTAAAAATCCTAAAAGACTTAAAAAAATGAAATGCAAAATTGTTGGAATTAGAGACTTGTCACCCAAAAACGCCGCACGGTCGGACGATCTCCCCACACTTAAAAGTTTGCATTGTCCTCGGTGCATTCAAAGATGAGCAAGGGGGTACAACGACTCTCCGGATTGCTACCTTCAGCTGGTAGATCAACCGGTGCTGCGTGTTCTTTGTTCCGCTTCCATGTTTGCTTGCGGTGCATCAATCATGAAAGACAGAAAGTAACACCATAAGAGAAGAAAATACAAAAGCAAGGAAGCATACATTTTTGGAATGAGGTAAATCACTAGAATTGAGTGAGTGGATTAGTGTCACATTAAGAAATATTAGGTATGTGAATTCTAACTTAGGCGCCTTTTGGAACACACTAGCATAAAAAGCGATGTCACAAAAGAAGCATGCACTTCACTCATCCTAATGCGCTTGGGATGCTTTAAGTAAACTTGTAAGGTAAAGAAAGCATTAAAGAAGCATGAAAGCATTCAAGCCCTAACATATGGATGCATATAATCATGAAACACAATGCATTAGAGATAAATACACAACATCCAATATCAAGAGATTGCCTAATCGAGGAAAAGGGTTCAAATTACATGGTGGATAGCTACAACATGCAATTCATGAAGAGTTACAAGCTCGAAGGTGATTCTCATCACTTGGTATTCTCAAGATTAAGTATGAAAAAAAATTCAAAACCAAGTAGCATAATATAACCTCAATCAAGGAATCCAACAATGACTATCCAAAATGATTATGCTAAGATAGCATGCAATTAGTAATAAGTAGCAATGTATGGTAAACAAAATCAATAATCCAACACTTATTATGAAAAGAGAAAATGAAGTGAAAACTAAACTAACTAACTAATCAACTAACTAACTAACTAATTAAATAACAAAAATAAATAGTTATCAATGGTGTTTGGAAGTGTTGGATGAAGGGTAGGAGAAGGGAAGAAGAAAGGAGAAGGAAAGAAATGGAAATAGGAGAAGAAAAGAAGTGTAATGAAAGAAGGGCATCCACACGTACGCGTGCATGGCGCGCGCACGTGGGTGATGGTGCGATGGACGCGACGCGTACGCGTACATGGCGCGTCCGCGTCGATGGCTTATTCGAGAGTGGCGCGTACGCGTTATGTACGCGTACGCGCGAGTTGGTTTGTGCCTCAGGCATAGTGCTGGCGCAGTGTAGGCGCAACTCTCGGAAAAATGGCTGGGAGGTGAAATCTTGCAATCCACACATACGCGTACATGGCGCATCCGCGTGGAGGGGCGAAAATGCTTAATGCACGCGTACACGTGCGCTGCGCGTACGCGTAGATGGTGCTCTGTTTTTCAAAATTTTTCTATATTTTTGCACCAATCCAAGCATTCTAAACCTCCAAACAGCTACCAAAACACCTTAAAACCTTATTTAACATACTAAACTGTCAATTATACTCAACAAACTCAATAAAACATGAAATTAAACTAATTACCAATATGTACAAAAAGAGAAAATGAAAAGAAGTTACCATGGTGGGGTGTCTCCCACCTAGCACTTTTGTTTATTGTCCTTAAGTTGGACTTATGGGAGCTCCTCTCAAGGTGGCTTGTGCTTGAAGCTATCTTTGAACATCCACCAATGCTTGAATCTCCAATAGGCTCCATTCTTCAATTTTAATATCTTCAAGTTTTGATGGAGTTCTTCACAAACCATGAGCTCCCAAATTTGATTTTCCTTGTGCAATCCGGGATCTCACACTTTGTTTTGACACCTGTCCTTAAATTGATCATCATTATTCCATGCGGGTGGCACGACCTTAGAATTCTCAAAGAAGCTTCCAAACAACTTCCTAGACCCATGCAATTTAGTTCTCCACCAATCATTGCTATACAACTTTGAGCATGCAACCACCATGAACTTAGAGTGATGTTTCCAACTACTACACAACTCTCTTCTATTTTTAACTCCACAAAGGGCTCTAAGTTGACCATCATTTTCAATCAAACCATATTCAAGTGAGAAAGTAAAGCTTAGGGCTAAGAATTTTACCCACTTGAATGTTGTGTTGGATGGTGACTTAGGTAGGGGTGGTCCCAATGATCTTGCAAGCTCCATTCCTTTGTGCTCTTCCTTGACTATCTCCACCTCTTCGCAAGCTTCTTCAAAGTCAACCTTTTCCCTTTGGTAGCTCTTTTCCGATTCACTCTCTTCTTCATTGCTCACCAAGGGTATGGGAGGTTGTGTACATTCTTCTATAATTTCAACTCCATGTCCAATGGGAGATGATTCAATTGTAGATAGAAATTCATCCATGATTGTATCCATCTCTTGGTAAACCTCTTCCAAGTCTCCAACGATGATGTGCCTTGGAGGTTGCGTACCCTCCTCAACATCAATATCAAGCTTCTTAGAAGAATGCTCCATGATGCTACATTCCTATGGACTTTCAACATCTCCTAAATCTTCAACCACTTCTTCCTTTTCTTCAACAATCATGGCTTCCTCTAGTTGCTCCAATACAAAATAACATCCCTCATTTCCTACCGGAGTTTCCAATCTCTCCTTCATGCTATGATCTTCAATTGATTCTTCACATGTGGCTATAGAAGCACCTTGAGTATTCAAGCATTGGTAGGCTAAAGTATGCACTACCTTGGTCAAGTTAGTCACAAACTCTAGGGTGTTCCTTTGCATGTTCGCTTGTCCTTGAAGTAGCAAGGTGAGAGAATCATCTATTGGGGCTTGGGGTGGATAAGAGGGTTCATAATTTTGGAGAGAGGATTCATAGTTAGAAGGTGGTTCTTCTTGGTAAGGGTATGGAGATGGTGAGTATTGAGGTGGTTCATGGTAGTAATCTTGATAGGGTTGTGGTGGTTCTAAAGGTTCTTGCTCATAATGGTCATAAGAATATGGTATGGGTGATTGGTTATATGATGGAGATGGGTCACAAGAGGGTGCTTGGTATAGAAAGGCTTGTGAGTATGGTTGAGGTTCATGTTGAGGATAAGAGTCATAGGCATATGATGGTGGTAATTGATTGTCATAAAAAGATTCACCATAGCCATTGAATTGACATGCATTAGGATGGTGATTATACCTATAAGTATCCGGAGGTTGTTGCCAATAGGAGTGATCAATTTCTTGAGGCTCCTCCCATCTTTGTTGGTTCCATCCATAATGAGTATCATTATTGAAGTTCACATTTCCTACAACACAATTAGAACCAATCTTATAGCCAAAGTGAGAATTCATGATAGCAAAAACAAAAATAGAAGGCACAAAAATAAGGAGATAAAATCTAGCTACTAAATCAACAAGCAAACTATTCACAATATTCACATATGTACAATAACCAATAACATGACACAATTGCAATCCCCCGGCAACGGTGCCATTTTGATGAATGGATTTTTGATGGTTTAGAATTCACAAATGAATTCTCGTTGTAAAGTATAGTTTCTAAACCAACAATAATCCTTTCATACAAAAATTTTGTTTGTCACAAGTACAAACCCCTAAAATTATAAACCGAAGTATTTAAACCTCAGGTCATTTTCCCTAGGAATTGTAATAAAGTGTTCTTGTTATTGGTTATGAGTTATGTTTAGGGTTTTGATAAGAGACATGAAAGATAAATGGCAAGGAAGTAAACTAATAGCTACAAAGGTCTTAGCAAGGGTTGGTGGTCAAGTATCTCTATCCCTATCACTAACCACAACATGAGAATTGGCAAGGATCAATCCCACTAAGTCATCTTCTAACTAGTAGTAAAGGAAAGTCAAGTGAGCTATATCAATCCAAGTCCATAAGTCCTAGCTCTCCACCAATTCAATTAGTGAGACCTAGAGTTAATGGCTCCCAATCATCAATTACTTGGACATTAGTAACTCAAGAGTTTCTAAGTTACCTTCCCAAGCCAAGAGCATAAAATTCTACTCTAAAATCCAACCAAGCATTTCATCAAACACTTGGAGAGCATAAAAGGAAAGCATAGTAAAATTGTAAGGAAAATAAATCTACACTACTCAATTGTAAGGAATTAAACAACAACAAATCAAATGAATAACAAAGGAACATGAAAACATAAATTGCATTAAAGAGAAATAGAAGAACAAAAGTGTATCAACATAAAAGTAGAGAATTACAAGAATTAAATGCTAAACTAGAGAGAAGAGATGTAGAAGAATAATAATTACAAAAGAAAAAGTGAATCAAAGCATGAAATTAACCTAGATCTAAGAATTTCTAATCTAGATCTAACCTAATCCTAATTCTAGAGAGAAGAGAGAGCTTCTCTCTCTAGAAACTAATTTTCCCTCCAAAACTAAACTAAACTAAACTAATTGGTCACTAATTGGTTCATTTCACTTTAATCCTTGGGTTAAATAGCATTAAAAATGAGTTGGATTAGGCCCAAAATGCATCAAAAATCGCTGGCCATGAGTTGCACTTTAGTGAGTCACGTGCAACATCGGCGCGTACACGTACAGTGCATGTGCGTGCCCCTAAACACAATGCAATATGGCAAATTTTATATCATTTTGAATCTCCGGATGTTAGCTTTCCAACGCAACTGAAACCGCGCTATTTGGATCTCTGTAGCTTAAGTTATGGTCGATTAAGTGCGAAGAAGTCAGGCTTGACAGCTTTACGATTCCTTCATTTCTTTATGAGTTCTCCATTTCTACATGCTTTTTTCTTCATTCCCTCAATCCAATCCTTACCTCCTAAATCTGAAATCACTTAACAAATATATCAAGGCATCTAATGGAATCAAGGTGAATTAAATTTAGCTATTTTAAGACCTAAAAAGCATGTTTTCACTCTTAAGCACAATTAAAGGAGAATAACAAAAACCATGCTATTTCATTGGATACATGGGAAAAAAATTGACAAAAACCCTCTAAATTCAACACAAAATAAACCTAAAAATGGGGTTTATCAACCTCCCTACACTTAAAACATAGCATGTCCTCATGCTAAACCAAGAATGAAGCAAGGGGTATATGACATTTATTCAATGCAAATAACCTAAATTCATCTATCTATATGAATGCAACTAAATGCAAAATGATTCTACCTACTTAGTTAAAAACAAATCAATCTCCAAGACATACATGCACAAATAGGGCCAAGATCCTATAACGATTCATGAATCCTACCAATTCAAGTATAAAAATGAAGTTCAAATAGACTTGCAAGAAGAACGCTCATGAAAGCTGGGAATCACGGAATTGAGCATCGAACCCTCACCGGAAGTGTTTGCACTCTAGTCGCTCAAGTATATAGGGTCGATTCTCTCAATTCTCTCCCTAATCATGCTTTCCAAGATTTGTTTTTCATCTAACAATCAACAATTATTCAATGCGTGCACACATTTATCATGAGGTCTTTTTATAGGTTGTAATGGGGCTAGAGTCAAGGTAAGGATACATATTTGGTCAAGTGGACTTGAAATTTGAATCTTTGATTACCTTAAACTTCCCACCTAATCTATATAGCAACCTATACAATTCTAAACAAACCTAACTACCCATTTTTCATTTTTTCACACCCTAATGCATTTTTTTTATCACAAGACATATGCATTAATTATTATTGAGCTTCACTTGGGGAATTTTGTCCCCTTTTTATTACTTTTCTTTTCTTTTTCTTTTCTTTCTATTTTTTTCCTTTTTCTTTTGATATCTACATATATTTTTTCCTTTCTTTTTATTTTCTCATTTTTTTTTTCTTTTTGCAATAAAGTATATACAAAAGCATCAATGCATATGGTTTTACATTTAATTAACACATGAGTATCGACCCAATTCCCAAATATAGAAATACAAAATAAAAACACCCTTTTATTCCAACCATTGTCCCAAGTTTTCCCACACTTGAATGATACTCACACTCACTAGCCTAAGCTAATCAAAGATCCAAATAAAGGACATTTTTTATTTTTCGCTTTAAGGCTTGTAATGTGCAAAATTAAGAACAAGTGGGTTAAGCGTAGGCTCAAAGTTGCTAACAATGGATGATAAAAGGTAAGGCTTTTTGGGTAAGTGAGCTAAATGAAATGACGGCCTCAATCATATAAATGCATGAATACACAAAATAATGGACATAAAGAATGAAACAAATCAAAGATTACAATCATAGGAAGAGAATAATGCACACAAGGAGGAAAAATAAGTGGTTATAAGATGTAACCACACCATTAGGCTCAAATCTCAGAAGCTTGTGTTCTTAGCTCAAAAACCACGTTCCAAAATAAATTCTTTCAAGCAAGTTCAACAAAAAAAATTTTCAAATTGGTAGGGTGCCCAAAATTTATAATTTTTTGGAAGAAAATCATCACCTTAACCAAGTAGTCCTAACATAAAAAGGGAAGTGGTAAAATATGTATAAATTCTAACTAACATGCAGCCTATCATGCAATGCAACAACTAACTAACAAAAAAGATCAAGAATTGGTGTTGAGAAAGGAATTGTTACCCATGGAGATTGGTCGGACGACCTCCCCACACTTGAAGATTGCACCGTCCTCGGTGCATGCAAAGAAGAGCGAGGTGGACGGGTTGCTACAACTGATGAGCTCCTTCAAAAGGTTGTGCTGATGACTTGTTTGTGCCTCATTTCAAAGATCTTCCTTTTTCCTTCTTTCTTGGTGACCAGCCTAAAAAGAGCGAAAAAGAAAGAAAATTAAGCCTACAACAAAGATATCAAAGCAAATAGAACATAGGCGGGGGCTAATGCCAAGTAAGAGTAAGGTTCTCACCACATGGTAGCTACAACATGTGAGTGAGAAAACAATGTAAGCTAAGGCATATCATTAAGCTTGATGTAAGAGTAAAGTCAAAGCATGAAGAGCATATTGAGCATCAAGATCAAATAAGAATTTACACAAACAAGATTAGTGATAAGCATGAGAGCATTTGGTCTCATCCTAACTCAATGATAAGGAAGTACAAGAACAAAGAATAATGAGTTAGGAAGGACTAAAGTACTAATCTCATATGTAGAACAAACATTTCAATTAGTGCTACAAGTCACGAAGCACCAAAATAATACAAGAGAGTCTCAACAATTGAGTAGGAAAGTTCAACACCATTATTAAAATGAGAAACTTAGGAAAAAAATGAAAACAGGCTATAAAAACAAAATTGAAATGCAAAGAATAGAAGTATATGAATGCGATAAACACCATTTTTTTTACCAACGCGGACGCGTCGTGCACGCCTACGCGTCGATGTGCAGTTTGGCAGAAGGACGCGTACGCGCCAGGTGCGCGCACGTGTGAGCTAGGTTAGGCGCGAGGCACAGTGTCAGCCCAGGGTTTGCCGAACTCTCTGGAAAATGTACCAGTGCTGCAGGTGGCGCAATCGACTTGATATACCAAGAGTTCCAAAATACATATAACAAAACTCAAGACTCGGCTCGCGAAGATAAACCGGCCCGAGCGAATAAGTGTATATACATATATAGATATATATAGGAAAACCCAAAAGAAAACCCAAAGTACAGAGATACAAAACCTGAGTCTCCAAAATCACCTCTAAGAGGAATTAATACAGCATATATATAATAGGTGGAGATAATAAGTATCTAAGCAAATACAGATAACAAAAATAAACCCAAAAGATAACGATCTTCGCAACATCAGAAGCTTCCAGCATGCTTCAGCGAGGTGTCGCCTGACCTGCATCTGAAAATCACAAAATCCACATGGGTGAGAACCGGAGGTTCTCAGCATGGTAACAGTGCCCACATATCTAACATATAATATCCTGGGAAAGCTGAAGGCAATCCTAGAACTTCCAACAGATAAATTAAAGCTTAAAACAAAACTAAACCATGAAATTAAAATAGGCAACTAGCTAAGGGTCTTCAGAGCTATCTAAACTCCCCTGTCTAACTCCTCTGAACCTCCCAACCACCAGCGGAACCAAATGCAACAAACATAATTATTACAAACAGAGAAATCACAAATAGGGTTCAAATATAGCAGGTAATCAAGTAGTATTTAGTTATGCAATCACTTAGTGTTCATACCTTGGGTCGAGCTATGTGACCCGGGTTGATTGACGACAAGAGCAACCGACCTCTTAAGGTTGGACTGCCACCGACCTTTTCTTAAAGAGTTCGGCCAAATCACCATGAAGGCCCAAGTAGGCCCAGACGAAGGAGCGCAGCCCATTCTAAAGGCGACTAAGCCCTAAAAGATAAGATGACTTTACTCAAAGATAAGATAAGATAACTAACTTATCTTATCTAGAAAGGTCAGCCCACACCACTATAAATACACTGGAGTACTCAGGTATAACTCATACTCTGATTCTACACAAAAAACCTGCTTAAAGCCCGTACTAACTTAAGCATCAGAGTCTATTGCAAGTACCACCACCCTCCGGTGATCAAGGATTAGCAGCACTTCTAGGTCCAACAAGTCTGACACGAAAGCTCCGACTGCCACAGCAGATCTCATCCGAGATCGAGCTTCAGTTTCAGGTGACCTTCGGAACATTGGCGCTGTTGCCGGGGAACCTAGAAGTCATTCCATCATCATGGCGGACAACCTTGACAACGACCACACTTCTGATTTGGAAAACAGGACGCCGCATAAGAACGCAGACATCACACCGAAAGATACACCTCAACAAAATGGAGACAAGCATTCTCCAAACACAGAAATTTTAGATGCCCTTCGAGAACAACAGGAACGTCTCAAACAGCTCGAACAAGAGGCCGAACACCAGCGCGAAGCCAACAGAGACCTCCGAAGAGAAGCGAGATGTCGCCAAGAGCTAGAGGACAAGCTCACAAAGCCCGAGGCCGATCTCAAAACCAAAACTGCTCATTCCAACCATGAAGATAACTCCTACAAGGATCACAGATCCATTCACTAAAGAGATCATGAAAACTAAAGTCCCAAAGGACTTCAAATCTCCTGACAAGACGCCATATGATGGTACCTCTGATCCAAGCCATCATCTCAGCAATTTCAAAAGCAGGATGTATCTCACAGATGCCTCAGATGCAATTCGATGCAAAGCTTTCCCAACTACCCTGACAAAAATAGCAATAAAGTGATTCGACAGTTTGCCTTCAAGATCAATCGCAAGTTTTGATGACCTAGCCAAAAAGTTCCTTGCTAGGTTCTCCATCCAAAAGGACAAGACCAGACACGCTCCAAGCTTATTGGGAGTTAAACAAGGAGATCGAGAAAGCCTTCGCAGCTACATGGAAAGGTTCAACAAAGCATGTCTTGACATACAAAGTCTCCTAACAGAAGCAGCCATCATGGGCTCATCAACGGCCTGAGAGAGGGACCTTTTAGCCACTCAATATCCAAAAAACATCCAACATCTCTAAACGAGATATAAGAATGGGCAGAAAAGTATATCAATATGGAGAAAAATTCTCGATTAGGAGAAACCTCAAAACCTAGATTCTCCTACCCACCTCGAGATAAGGATAAAGAGCCCAGAAAAAGGAGGATCAGCCTGCTGAAAAACCCCGAAAGTACCATAACTACACTCCACTCAGAGTGTCACTTGTGGATGTGTACAGAGAGATATGCAACACTGAAAAGATCCCGCCCCCTCGAACGATTAAACATAAAAGAGGAGGAGGAAATTGGACAGAGTATTGCAAATATCACTAAATCTCTGGACATTCTACCAACGACTGCTTTGATCTAAAGAATGTCATTGAAAAACTTGCAAGAGAAGGGAGGCTAGATTGGTTTCTAGCTAGTAAAATAGACGAGCCAAGAAAAAGAAGAAGGGATGAAGAGGTCGGACGAGTCGAACTCCTACCTCACACTCCTAAAAAAATGTTTATATGATAAATGGAGGATTCGCAGGAGGTGGGATCTCTAAGTCATCACGCAAGAGACACCTCAAAGAGGTGTACCATGTGGGAGGAGGAGACAGGTCGGTCGACCTCCCCAATATCACCTTCACCCAAGAAGACGCTGTGGGCATCATCCCAGGGCATGATGAGCCCATGGTCATAACCATAATACTCGCCAATGCCAACCTCCACAGAACATCAATCGATCAGGGAAGTTCCGCGGACATCTTGTTCAAATCCGCCTTCGACAAGCTCGGCCTACAAGAAAAAGAGCTCAGAGCGTATCCAAATAGCTTGTTCGGACTTTGGAGACACCCCGATTCAACCATTAGGATACATCTCCCTGCACACAACCTTTGGGAAAGGAACTTAGTCCAGGACGTTAAGCATAGACTATATTGTAGTCGACGTGAGCTCGGCCTACAACGCATTAATAGGTCGGACAACGTTAAACCAGCTTGCCGCTGTGGTCTCCACTCCACACCTATGCATGAAGTTCCCCACTCCGGAAGGGATCGCTACCATAAAAGGATACCAGAAACTCATGCGACGTTGTTACAACGAAAGTCTGAACTTTAAAGGAGACCCCATAGGGAAAGAAACCAACACTATAGAACTCGGGGAAATCCGAGCTCGCGAAGAACTCCGTCCTCAGCCAGAAGATGAGACTCAAGAAGTTCAAATTGGAGACAATCCAAGCAAAACAAAAAATATAGGAGCAAATCTGAGAGAAAACTTAAAGGAACTGCTAATAAAGCTCCTAAAAGACAATTCTAACCTTTTTGCATGGAAGGCCGTCGACATGCCTGGTATCGATCCCGGACTAATGTGCCACAAGTTAGCCGTATACCCAGGGTCTCGGCCAGTACAGCAAAAGTGAAGGAAGCTCGGCCCAGAAAGGTCCCAAGCTGTAGAAGAGTAAGTACAGGCCTTGCTGGAGGTAGGGTTCATAAGGGAGGTAAAATACCCACTATGGCTAGCCAATGTAGTGCTGGTCAAAAAGTCAAATGGGAAGTGGCGGATGTGCACCGATTACACCGACCTCAACAAAGCCTGCCCAAAAGATCCCTACCCACTCCCGAACATGGACACACTAGTCGACGTTTCGTCAGGCTATCAATACCTCTCCTTCATGGATGCTTACTCAGGATACAACCAAATCCCAATGTATCAACCCGACTAAGAGAAGACATCGTTCCTAACCCCAAAGGCAAACTATTGCTATATAGTTATGCCCTTCGGACTCAAGAATGCAGGGGATACCTACCAAAGACTGATGAACAAAGTCTTCGCCGATCACATTGGAAAGCTAATGGAAGTTTATGTAGATGACATGCTGGTAAAAATGCAAAGTGAGGAATCATTGTTATCCGACCTCGCTAAAGTGTTCGACACCATAAGAGAGCATGGCATGCGACTTAACCCTGCAAAGTGTACCTTTGCGGTAGAAGCTGGCAAATTCCTGGGCTTCATGCTCACCCAAAGAGGAATCGAAGCAAACCCAGATAAGTGCCAGGCTATACTTCACATGAAAAGTCCGACCTGTGTCAAAGAGGTCCAGCAGCTTAATGGAAGCCTAGCAGCTCTGTCTAGATTCCTAGCTGACTCAACCTTAAGATCTCTCCCCTTTTATGCAACATTAAGGAAGGGAAAGAAGTTCGAGTGGATCCCAGAATGCAAGCAAGCCTTCCAAGATTTCAAGAAATTTCTGGGGCAACCACCTGTCCTTAGTCGACCTCGGGAAGGTGAAGAGCTCATACTATACCTCACCGTAGGAAGTCGGAAAATAGCCTCAGCGTTGGTCAAAGAGGACGAAAGTGGGCAACAACCCATCTACTTCATCAGTAAGGCTCTACAAGGGGCTGAACTAAACTACCAAAAAATAGAAAAGTTTGCCTACGCCCTCATACTCACTTTCCGACGACTACGACCATACTTTCAATCTCACACCATCAAAGTACGGACCAACCAACCTATAAAGGGGATCTTACAGAAAATAGACTTAGCTAGAAGAATCCTACAATGGGCAGTCGAGTTGTCCGAATTTGACATCAAGAATGAAGCTCGAACAGCAATTAAATCCCAGTACCTGGCCGACTTCATAGCAGAGTATACTGATACCCCGGGCACCCCTATAAAGTGGAGCCTTTATGTAGATGGCTCCTCAAACAAAGCCGAGAGCGGCGTAGGCGTCATTTTAGAAAGCGGTCAGGGAACCCAAATCGAGCTATCCTTAAAGTTCGAGTTTCCGGCCTCAAATAATCAAGCTGAATATGAAGCATTACTGGCTAGTTTGAAGCTGGCTAAGGAAGTGGGAGCTCAAAGATTTACCATTTTTAGCGACTCCCAAGTAGTCACTTCACAAATAGAAAGGAGCTATCAAGCCAAGGATCCCACTATGAAAAAACACCTTCACAAAACTAAAGAACAGCTCGGACAATTCATGGGATATAAGGTCCGACAAATACCCCGGGAACAGAATACCCGAGCTGATGCACTTTCAAAACTAGCCAGCACCAAACCAGTGGGCAACAATAGAAGCCTCATCCAAGAAATTCTCTGAAATCCATCAACCTTGGAGGAAGAAAAGATCCTAGCCATATCAGGACAGGATCAAGGATGGATGACACCCATAATCAACTATCTCAAATCAGAAACACTCCCAGCAGACAAAAAAGAGGCAAAGAGGCTAGTACGAAAAGCTCAGTACTACACCATAATATAAGACGTCCTATATAAGAGAAAAATCTCCACAGCTCTCCTTAAGTGCGTCCTGACCTTCACTACAAAGGAAGTTCTCGAGGAAGTCCACAGTAGCATGTGCGGCAATCACCTTAGGGCACGAGCCCATGCCAAAAAGGTACTCCGAGCTGGTTTCTACTGGCCGACCTTACAAAGGGAGGCAACAGAGTTTGTCAAAACATGCCCACCATGCCAGAAGCATGCTAACTTCCATATCGCTCCACCAGAGGAGCTCATCAGTATTACGTCACCCTGGCCATTCGCAAAATGGGGGCTCGACCTCCTTGGACCCTTCTCCCAAGGGTTAGGACTGCCACCGGGTTGATTGAAGACAAGAGCAACCGACCTCTTAAGGTTGGACTGCCACCGACCTCTCCTTAAAGAGTTCAGCCAAATCACCATGAAGGACCAAGTAGGCCCAGATGAAGGAGCGCAGCCCATTCTAAAGGCGACTAAGCCCTAAAAGATAAGATGACTTCACTCAAAGATAAGATAAGATAACTAACTTATCTTATCTAGAAAGGTCAGCCCACACCACTATAAATACACTGGAGCACCCATGTATAACTCATACTCTAATTCTACACAAAAAACCTACTTAAAGCCCGTGCTAACTTAAGCATCGAAGTCTCTTGCAGGTACCACCACCCTCCGGTGATCAAGGATCAGCAGCACCACCAAGTCCAACAAGTCGAACATGGCAGCTCTGGCCACCACAGCAGATCTCATCCGAGATCAACCTTCAGTCTCAAGTAACCCTTGGAACACTTAGGCAATCCAAACAAGACATATAGATGCATATGATGCATGCCTATCCTAGTGGCTGATGAGTTTCATCTATCGGTTATAGAGCCAACCCGACAAGTCCTGGTAGCTAACCATTGGACGGTCCCTCTGTCATGCATCCCCAACTTGAGTAATTCTCAATCATAAACATAATCATAATCATAATCACAATCATACAACACCCACATTGGTGTTTATCACGGGGGTGAGCTCATCCGGACCTTTCATAGTGTCCGGTCACACTTACGACATAAGGTCAGCAGAGTATCGAGTCTTAACCTGGAGCACGTGGTGGCTAGTGACTGCTTTCATCCAGGGAAACTTGTGTCTTAGATAATCATTTCACATCCATCCATACACAGTCCATAATCATTCCTTATGACCATATCATAACTCATCATAACCCGGGACAAGTGGGACGAAACCATAACCCTTGCGTCCACCCGGGGAGTCTCTATACTAACCAACCTGGAAAAAGTGTGGTGAAACCACAACCCTTGCATCTACCCAGGAGGTACGTTCTCATATGCCCAGGAGGAACCAAGGAGGGGATCCTAACCTCCCACCATCTCGCTGGGGGCGATTTTATAATACCAGGAGGAACAAGGAAGGGGATCCTCACCTTCCACCATCTCTCTGGGGTCACACTTTCGAGAAAGAGAACTCAAGATAAAACAATCATTCACATTCCCATTTTCATTTCCAGCCATAATTTACAATTTATCACAGCCATCCGGCTTAAAATCATAATTCATAATCAACCATAAACCATCATCACACACAGCCATTCAGCTCATATCACACAGCCATTCGGCTCATATCATATACCCAGCCATTCGGCTTATATCATAACACAGCACTCCACCATCCTCCTCAACAACTTATAACCTCATCATTAATCATAACTCATCATAACATCCCTTTTCTTCGTCCACAAGTTACCCTCTTCTCTAGCTTCCTCTCATTCACTAGGCATTCTATAGATTTAAAGGATGAAAATGTGGTTTATAAGCGTGAAACAACATCTCGGAAGGTTACAAGCTTGTTGGAGATGTGCAAGACTTGAAAACAAAAGCTTTAGAAAAGAATAGGGTCGTGTGCGTACGCATAAGGGTGTGCATGCGCACACCCAGAAGTATTTTCAGAAAGTGTGCGTGCACACAGGCTTGTGCGTATGCACAGAAAGTAAAATTTACATTTGTTAAGTGCGTGCACAAGATGTGCTAGCGCCATCAACCGAATGTCATTCCCAACGTGTGCGTGCGCACAAGGCTGTGCGTACGCACAGCTTGCAAGCCTTCATTGGTTGAATGTGCGCACAGGGCATGCTAGACTCCCATCAGTAGCCCTGTCCTCGTATGTGCGTACACACAGGTCTGTGCGTCTGCACAGGTTTGAAAATCCACAGGGTGTGCGTGCGCACAGGGCTATGCGTGCACACACAAACCAGAAATCACAAATTCTGTAGAATTTGCAGAATTCAAATTTCAGGCCCAAACTTTCAATGATCATATCTCCTTCCACAAAACTCATATTTCCACCAAATTTAAACCATTATGAAGCTTGTGAAATTATCTTTCTTTTATAAAAAGCATCAAATTCTAAAAACAATAGCTTGAGATATGATCCGTTGAAGTTCGTCAAAATTTCAATTTTACCAAAATTTATAAACTTCCAATTTCCAAAACCTACACTTCCAAATTCATTAAAAACCAACCATTCCAACATCAAATATCTCTAACCTCTCATCCAATCATCAACCCACCAATTTTTCCACATTTAACCAAATCTCAAATCAATAATTTCAATTTATAGTCAACATTCCATGGCTCAACTTTTCAAGCATTTATTCAATTTCATCAATCACCATGAACATACACATTATTATCACATACCAATTCATGATCAACAACAAGAGCCTCTATCTTACCAACACTTTAAGCATATCAATTCCACATTACTCATACTCTTACATGCTCACCAGTAAATTAGCAACTCTCACAACCAAACAATCATCATTCACAAAATTTTAACTTAATCCACATCATCCAACAACCATATCAACATTTCACAATCCACTAAATTCATACATAACAACACAACTTATATCATCCATCAACTACATCAATATTTCAAACTCTTATCCTAGGGCCACTAGCCTACGTTTTCACAACCACATTACATTTTAGATACAGGAAATCAAAACCATACCTTGGCCGATTCCCCGCTCAACCCGGAACACCTCCAATTTTCACTTTTCTCAAACCTTCAAGGCTCCAACACCTTTCAAATGGATCTTCCAGCACCAAAAGCCCACTCCAAGCTTTTCCAAGACTTCAATCAAGCTCCAATTTGACAATTTCAACTCTAATCCAACATAAACTCAACTAGTTCATACAATTAAACAATTTTAACACTAGGGCACATGAAATTGGACAACCACAAGGGTATAGAGTTTCCTTAACTTTACCAACTGATCTTTGAGCAATACTCCCAATGAATCAAGTCTAGTGAACCCCTAAAACATGAAAATAATCAAGGAATTGAGTTCCTCAAACCTTAAACCCAAAATTAATATAGCAGTAAAAATGGAGCTAGGAAAATGCAATTTAATTACAGTTTTGTTTGAATAGAATTGAAGAGCTCGACAAGCCCGACGCATGGCCAAAAACGGCTCATCAATCGGAGCTCCGGATCAAAAGTTATGTGGAATTGAAATTTGAGTTGAAAGATGAGTTAGGGGTTGAGGTTTGCTGCTGCTCCTCAACGTGTTTCAAGTGAAATGAAAGGGAAGTAGGCTGAATTTGGCTTCTTATATGTTGGGCCATCGGCCCAGTTTAGGCCCGGTCCAACTGGTTTGGCCCGTTCGGCCCAATCTTGGGCTAAATTCTTTAAAATTAGTGTCGAAATTCTCGTTTTAATTTTTTCTATCGTATTAAACCATAAAAATCGCATTTTTTATTTTCTAGAATAAATCTTAATTTGTGGGCTAATTAATCATTAATTAACTGGATTTTACAAATCGGATGTCTCTCTAAATAACCAATCATCGCCTCCTCTTCTTTCACAATGCCATGTTGCCTTTACAACCTTGTACCAGAATCAGTCTCCACCATAATCGCAGATCTAGATTTGTAATGATAGAAGAAAAGAAATAAAACTTTATTACTTTAGAAATAAGGATTACTCAACTAAGGAAACCCTAGCAAAGCATGATAAACCTTAAATGACATACTTAGAGAAAATTACTCTTAATAATGGATTCATATGGTGGTTATTAATATATGATATAATATAAATAATCAAGTGAGAAGTGAAATCAAGATAGAGAATGCGAGAAAGAAAACTTGTTAATTTTAGAATAAAAAAAATTATTTTAATTATGATAAGAAAGTGTTATGTGGTATATCTTTGTGATCGAATGAGAGAGAGCGTGTGTGAGTGAGAGAGAGATAGGGATATAGAGAAAAAGAAGTTCATTAATTTTAGATGAAAATATTTTATTTTAATTAATATAAAGGTACTTCATATGACTTATTTTAGAAAGAGGCAGAAAAAAAAGTGAGTGAAAGAAAAAGAGAAAAAATTCATTAATTTTAGACAAAAACAATTTATTTTAATTATAATAACAATATGTCATATGACTTATTTTAATTATAATTTATTAATACACTACTAGAAAATTAGTTATTAGAGATGGATATTTCCAACGGATTTTATCCCACGAAAATACAGACAGAATTTGCGAGGAATTTTTTGTCGGAAATAAAAAAACATGAATTAGCATAAATTACAGACAGAAAAGAGAATCCGTCGATAATTCTATCAGAAAAATTAATTTTTTCGTGGAAAATGGTTACCGACGGAAAATCTGCCTGTAATTAAATGAATAAAATGCTGCGTTTTATTAAAATATTACAGACGGAAAATCTATCTGTAATTTAAAATATTCCATCAGAAAATATTAACTTAAACCTAATCTACCCCCTCTCTCTCGAGCTCCATTCACAAATAAACACAGCTGCCAACTGCTACCTTTATGTGCTTCTTCCTCTCTCCGTCACATAGTGATGATGTGCCTAGAGCATAGATTTGGAATTTCACACTAAAAATAGAGTTTCTTTCATTGCAAGTATAGTCCAAACCCAACAATTGGCCAACAATCAAATTTTAATCTAAAGATGTCATAATCAATACAAAATAACCAAGAGTTTTAAGTCCCGTGTCATTTTTCCTAGGAGTTGCAATGAAATGTTCTATTATTGGCTATGAATTTTGGGGTTTTGACTATAAGAGGCATGAATTTCAAATGGCAAGTAATTAAATGGAAAGCAAGTAAAAGCAATGAAAATAGAAATTAAATGGCAAAAGAACTCTTGGCAAGAATTGGGGAATTAAGGATTTCTATCCTAGTTGTGGACCACAAATATAGTAATTGTATGGAATTAATCCCAATTAGTCAATTCTAACATCGAAAATTAGTCAAAAGGGCATAATTGATCCCAATCCATAAGGCCTAGCCAACTCTATTAATGGAAGGCTTAGAGTTAGTGGAAACTAAATCAATTAACAATCCTCACACAATATGGAATGGACATCCACTACTCAACTTCACCCAATCACCCAATTTCTCAACCAAGAGAGTAAAAAATTAAGCAAAAATCCAACCAAGCATTTTATCAAACACTTGAAAGGCATAAAAAGAAAGCATGGTAAAATAACAAGAGATAATAAATTCTACAACTACCAAACAAGTAAAGTAAGAATAGCAACTCAATTCAACAATAAAAGAGCGTGAAACATAAATTGCATTAAATAGAAATCAAAATAACAAGAGTGTTCATCACTTTCTAAAGAGAAATTACAAACCCTAATTTCTAGAGAGAAGGGGGAGCTTCTCTCTCTAGAAAATGTCCTACATGATGCTAAACTAACCCTAATTGCTCCCCCCTTCATTCCTCTTCACTTTGGCTTGAAATCGCTTCACAAATGAGTTGGACTGGGTTTTGGAGGCCCAGAATTTACCCCCAGCGATTTGCAATTAATGAGCTCACATGACACGGGTCACGTGTACGCGTGGGTCACGTGTACGCGTGGGTCACGTGTACGCATCACCTGGCGAAATTCATCCTCACTCGTATGCGTGGGTCATGCGTACGCGTCGCCAAGCTCGCACTTGTGCATGTGCACGCATCACTGTGTGCATGCACGGATGCAGAATCTTCCAAACTCCATTTCCTTCATGGTTTCTTCTCTTTTACATGCTCTTTTTCTCACTTCTTCAACCCATACTTGCCTTGGAAACCTGAAATCACTTAACAAATACATCAAGGCACCGAATGGGATTAAAGTGAATAAAATTGACAAAATTAAGCACAAAAGAGCATGTTTTCACTTTCAAGCACAATTTAGGAAGAAATCTCAAAAGCATGCTATTTAGATGAATAAATGTGGGTTTATATGATGAAATTCACTCAAATCAATCCAAAATATATAGTCAAATATGGATTTATCAATTCCCCCACACTTAAACAATAGCATATCCTCATGCTAATCACAACCAAAGGAGATGAATGAAAGGGCAAATAATTTATTTAATGCGTTTACCTACGTGCATGCAACTATACTAAATGTTCCCTATCTATTTCTATATTATAGTTTGATGCGCACAAGGATGCTCGGTAAAGAATCTTTCAATAAAGTTGCGTTGCAAGTATAGCTCTACCGAAAACAAGCCTCGAGGATCAAATTTAGACAGGAATTTGGTTGTCACAAGTTCAACCCAATAAAAATAACCGAAGTATTCAAACCTCGGGTCATCTCACAAGGAATGGGCAAACATGTGCTTCAACATTGGTTAGAATTCTGGGGTTGTAAGTCATGAGCAAGAAAATAAAATGGGAATCTTAGCAAGCAAGCAATCTTAGAATGCAAGAAATTAATTCAAATAACTAAGCAAGACATGAGCAATTCCAAACTAACAAAGTAACATCCAATATGATTCTATTCTAAACTAAACAAGTAACTATGACTAAGTCAAGTAATTAAGAATTTGGGTTTTCAAATAGGAATGATAAAAGCAACTCTTGGCTAGGCATGGGAATTGTGGTCACCATCCTTGTCTAATAACCATATCTTGACAATTATGAGGAACCAAACTCATTAAGTCTACTTCTATACTTGAAGTACGTCAAATGGTTTGGTCAACATCAACCCATAAGTTCTAACCTTACTACTAATTGACTTAATAGAAGGTTAGCGTCAATGGTTATCAAATTGACCACTAAGGGCTCCCAAATCATCAAATCCATTAGACCCAATGACTCAAATTTACCCAATTCCCTTAGCCTAGGCCAAGAGTGAAAAGAACTACTCCATAATCAAGGTAAACAATTCATCAAACACTTGGTAAGCATTAATAAAAGACATGTTCAAATTGCAATTAAATTGAAATTAACAAGTACCCACTAACAATTATCAACATACAATCATCCAAACAACACAATTAATCATAGAAATAAAAAATGTAGCATCAACAAAGCAAGATTCACAACATTCATGAAATGGGTATAAAATGACAATTGATAAGAATTCATAAAACTAACACAAGATCTAAGCAAAATTATACTAAGGAATTCAAATTAAACTATCAAAACTAGTAATTAACAAAATCCAATTCAGAATTCAACAAGGGAAGATCAAATTAAAACTAGATCTGGAGAGGAACAATGGTTTCTCTCTCTAGAAGAACAAAGAACCAAAAACTAGCTAAAATTGTGTCTTAGTGTAAAATGATTGATCCCCCTTTCCCCCTAGCATCCTTGGGTCTTTTCCATGTAGAAACAGCTTGAAATTGGGCCTCATGAGCCTAAAAAATTGCCAGGCACAATTTTCTTTAATGAGGTCACGTGCAGCTTCCTGCGCGTGCGCGCCATGCGTGCGTGCGCGCCGGTTGCCTTTGTGATCCACGCGTGTGGTGCGCAGAAATTGTGATTACACTTTGATTATGTAAAATTCATTGCTCTTTCTTTTTCTGGCAATGGCGCCAAAAACATGATGCCAATACCATGGTTCACAACTTCGCACAACTAACCAGCAAGTGCACTGGGTCATCCAAGTAATACCTTACGTGAGTAAGGGTCGAATCCCCCGGAGATTGTTGGTATGAAGCAAGCTATGGTCACCTTGTAAATCTCAGTCAGGCGGATATAAAATAGTAATGGGGTTTTCGAAAATAATTAATAAAATAGGGATAGAAATACTTATGTAAATCATTGGTGAGAATTTCAGATAAGCGCATAGAGATGCTGTCGTTCCTCTGAACCTCTGCTTTCCTGCTGTCCTCATCCAATCAGTCTTACTCCTTTCCATGGCTGGCTTTATGCAAGGGCATCACCGTTGTCAGTGGCTACATCCCCTCCTCTCAGTGAAAATGGTCAACGCACCATGTCACGACACGGCTATTCATCTGTCGGTTCTCGATCATGCTGGAATAGGATTCACCCTCCTTTTGCGTCTGTCACTAACGCCCAGCACTCGCGATTTTGAAGCTCGTCACAGTCATTCAATCATTGAATCCTACTCGGAATACCACAGACAAGGTTTAGACTTTCCGGATTCTCTTGAATGCCGCCATCATTCTAGCTTACACCACGAAGATTCTGATTAAGAGATCTAAGAGACATTCATTCAATCGAAAGTAGAACAGAAGTGGTTGTCAGGCACGCGTTCATGGGGAATGATGATGATTGTCACGTTCATCACATTCAGATTGAAGTGCGAATGAATATCTTGGAAGCGAAATAAGATGAATTGAATAGAAAACAGTAGTACTTTGCATTAATCTTTGAGGAACAGCAGAGCTCCACACCTTAATCTATGGAGTGCAGAAACTCTACCGTTGAAAATACATAAGTGAAAGGTCCAGGCATGGCCGAGAGGCCAGCCCCCAAAACGTGATCACAGGATCAAAATACAATCCCGGATGTCTAATATAATCGTAAAAGGTCCTATTTATAATAAACTAGCTACTAGGGTTTACAGAAGTAAGTAATTGATGCATAAATCTACTTCTGGGGCCCACTTGGTGTGTGCTTGGGCTGAGCTTGAGTGTTGCACGTGTAGAGGTCCTTCTTGGAGTTGAACGCCACCTTTTGTGCCATTTTGGGCGTTGAACTCCACTTTGCAACTTGTTTCTGGCGCTGGACGCCAGAATTGGGCAGAGAGCTGGCGTTGAACGCCAGTTTGCGTCATCTAAACTTGGGAAAAGTATGGACTATTATACATTGGTGGAAAGCCCTGGATGTCTACTTTCCAATGCAATTGGAAGCGCTCCATTTCAAGTTCTGTAGCTCCAGAAAATCCATGTTGAGTGCAGGGAGGTCAGAATCCAACAGCATCAGCAGTCCTTCTTCAACCTCTGAATCTGATTTTTGCTCAAGTCCCTCAATTTCAGCCAGAAAATACCTGAAATCACAGAAAAACACACAAACTCATAGTAAAGTCCAGAAATGTGAATTTAACATAAAAACTAATGAAAATATCCCTAAAAGTAACTAGATCCTACTAAAAACATACTAAAAATAATGCCAAAAAGCGTATAAATTATCTGCTCATCACAACACCAAACTTAAATTGTTGCTTGTCCCCAAGCAACTGAAAATCAAATAGGATAAAAAGAAGAGAACATACTATAAATTCCAAACTATCAATGAAACATAGCTCCAATCAGATGAGCGGACTTATAGCTTTTTGCCTCTTAAATAGTTTTGGCATCTCACTTTATCCATTGAGGTTCAGAATGATTGGCATCTATAGGAACTCAGAGTTCAGATAGTGTTATTGATTCTCCTAGTTCAGTATGATGATTCTTGAACACAGCTTCTTTATGAGTCTTGGCCGTGGCCCTAAGCACTTTGTTTTCCAGTATTACCACCGGATACATAAATGCCACAGACACATAATTGGGTGAACCTTTTCAGATTGTGACTCAGCTTTGCTAAAGTCCCCAATTAGAGGTGTCCAGGGTTCTTAAGCACACTCTTCTTTTTCTTTGGACCTTGACTTTAACCGCTCAGTCTCAAGTTTTCACTTGACACCTACACGCCACAAGCACATGGTTAGGGACAGCTTGGTTTAGCCGCTTAGGCCAGGATTTTATTCCTTTAGGCCCTCTTATCCACTGATGCTCAAAGCCTTGGGATCCTTTTCATTTACCCTTGCCTTTTGGTTTTAAGGGTTATTGGCTTTTTGCTCTTGCCTCTTGGTTTTAAGAGCTTTTGGCTTTTTCTGCTTGCTTTTTCTTTTTCTTTCTATTTTTTTTCGCCTATTCTCTTTTTCTTTTCTTTTTTTTTTTCAAGCTTTGTTCTTTGCTGCTTTTTCTTGCTTCAAGAATCATTTTTATGATTTTTCAGATTATCAAATAACATGTCTCCTAATCATCATTCTTTCAAGAGCCAACATATTTAACATTCTTAAACAACAACTTCAAAAGACATATGCACTGTTCAAGCATACATTCAGAAAACAAGAAGCATTGTCACCACATCAATATAATTAAACTAAGTTCAAGGATAAATTCAAAACTCATGTACTTCTTGTTCTTTTGAATTAAAACATTTTTCATTTAAGAGAGGTGATGGATTCATAGGGCATTCATAACTTTTAAGACATGGTTACTAACTACTAATGATCATGTAATGAAGACACAAACATGGATAAGCACTTAACATAGAAAACGAAAAATAGAGAATGTAAGAACAAGGAATGAGTCCACCTTAGTGATGGTGGCGTTTCCTTCTTGAGGAACCAATGATGTCCTTGAGCTCTTCTATGTCTCTTCCTTGTCTTTGTTGCTCTTCCCTCATTGCTTTTTGATCTTCTCTTATTTCATGAAGGATGATGGAGTGCTCTTGATGTTCTACCCTTAGTTGTCCCATGTTGGAACTCAATTCTCCTAGGGAGGTGTTGATTTGCTCCCAATAGTTTTGTGGAGGGAAATGCATCCCCTGAGGTATCTCAGGGATCTCATGGTGATGAGCTTCATACGCCTCTTGAGCTCCATGAATGGGCTCTCTTGCTTGCTCCATCTTTTTCTTAGTGATGGGCTTCTCTTCCTTAATGGGAATGTCTCCTTCTATGAAAGCTCCAGCTGAGTAACATAGATGGCAAATAAGATGAGGAAAAGCTAGCCTTGCCATGGGGGATGACTTTTCGGCTATTTTGTAGAGTTCATTAGAGATAACTTCATGAACTTCTATTTCCTCTCCAATCATGATGCTATGAATCATGATGGCCCGATCCACAGTAACTTCAGATCGGTTGCTAGTGGGGATGATGGAGCATTGGATGAATTCCAACCATCCTCTAGCCACAGGCTTGAGGTCCAATCTTCTTAGTTGAACCGGCTTGCCTTTGGAGTCAATCTTCCATTGAGCTCCTTCCACACATATGTCCATAAGGACTTGGTCCAACCTTTGATTAAAGTTGACTCTCCTTGTGTAGGGGCGTGCGCTCTCTTCCATGTTTGGCAAGTTGAACGCCAACCTCACATTCTCCGGACTAAAATCTAAGTATTTCCCCCGAACCATTGTAACATAGTTCTTTGGATCCGGGTTCTTACTTTGATCATGGTTCTTGGTGATCCATGCATTGGCATAGAACTCTTGAACCATTAGGATGCCGACTTGTTGGATGGGATTTGTTAGAACTTCCCAACCTCTTCTTTGAATTTCATGTCGGATCTCCGGATACTCATTTCTTTTGAGTTTGAAAGGGACCTCGGGGATCACCTTCTTCTTGGCCACAACATCATAGAAGTGGTCTTGATGGGCTTTGGAGATGAACCTTTCCATCTCCCATGACTCGGAGGTGGAAGCTTTTGTCTTCCCTTTTCCTTTTCTAGAGGATTCTCCGGTCTTAGGTGCCATCAATGGTAATGGAAAAACAAAAAGCTTATGCTTTTACCACACCAAACTTAGAATTTTTCTCACCCTCGAGCAAGAGAAGCAAGAATAGATGAAGAAGAAGAAGAAATGGAGGAGAGGGAGAGGGGGTTGTGTTTCGGCCAAGAAGAGAAGAGAGGGTTGTGTTGTGTGAAAATGAGGAAGAATGGAGGGTTATATATAGGGATGGGAGGGGGGGTAAAGGTTCGGCCATTTAGGGTGGGTTTGGGTGGGAAATGGATTTTGAATTTTGAAGGTAGGTGGAGTTTATGAGGTAGGTTTATGGGGAAGAGTGGATGGATGTGAGTGGTGAAGAGGTGATGGGGAAGAGAGATTGAGGTGATTGGTGAAAGGTTTTGGAGAAGAGTGTTTATGGGATTTTGTGAAAGAGAGGTGAGAAGAAGTGAGTGGAGGTAGGTAGGGATCCTGTGGGGTCCACAGATCCTGAGATGATCCTGTGGGGTCCACAGATCCTGAGGTGTTCAAGGATTTACAACCTTGCACCAAATTAGGCATGTAAAATGCCCTTGCACACAACTCTGGGCGTTCAGCGCCAGGTTGGTGCCGATTTTGGGCGTTCAACGCCCATTTGTTGCCCATTTCTGGCGTTGAACGCCAGAACCATGCTTGTTCTGGGCGTTCAGCGCCAGCTCCTCTCCAGGGTGCAATTCTGGCATTCAGCGCCCAGATGATGCCCATTTTGGGCGTTCAGCGCCCAGATACTGCCCATTTTGGGCGTTCAGCACCAGAACCATGCTCTGTTCTGGCGTTGAACGCCAGGCAGATGCTTCCTCTAGGGTGTGATTTTTCTTCTGCTGTTTTTGATTCCGTTTTCAATTTTTATATTTATTTTGTGACTCCACATGATCATGAACCTATAAAGACATATAACTAAGAAAAATATAGTTAGATAAAAATTGGGTTGCCTCCCAACAAGCGCTTCTTTAATGTCAATAGCTTAACAGTAGGCTCTCATGGAGCCTCACAGATGTTCAGAGCATTGTTGAGACTCTCCAACACCAAACTTAGAGTTTGGATATGGGAGTTCAACACCAAACTTCGAGTTTGGTTGTGGCCTCCCAGCACCAAACTTAGAGTTTGACTGTGGGGGCTTTGTTTGACTCTGCTTTGAGAGAAGCTCTTTATGCTTCCTCTCCATGGATGCAGAGAGAGATCCTTGAGTTGTAAACACAAGGTTGTCCTTATTTAATTGAAGGATCAATTCTCCTCTGTCCACATCAATCACAGCTCTTGCTGTGGCTAGGAAAGGTCTTCCTAGGATGATGGATTCATCATCTTCCTTTCCAGTATCCAGGACTATGAAATCAGCAGGGATGTAAAGGCCTTCAACCTTTACTAACACGTCCTCTACTTGTCCATAAGCCTGTTTTCTTGAATTGTCTGCCATCTCTAATGAGATTTTAGCAGCTTACACCCCATAGATTCCCAGTTTCTCTATTACAGAGAGGGGCATGAGGTTTATCCCTGAACCAAGGTCACACAAAGCCTTAAAGATCATGGTGCCTATGGTACAAGGTATTATGAACTTTCCAGTATCCTGTTTCTTCTAAGGCAATGTCAGTTGATCCAGATCACTTAGTTCATTGGTGAACAAGGGAGGTTCATCTTCCCAAGTCTCAATACCAAATAATTTGGCATTCAGCTTCATGATTGCACCAAGGAACTTGATAGCTTGCTCTTCAGTAACATCCTCATTCTCTTCAGAAGAGGAATACTCATCAGAGCTC
This sequence comes from Arachis ipaensis, assembly GCF_059453495.1. Taxonomy (NCBI): domain Eukaryota; kingdom Viridiplantae; phylum Streptophyta; class Magnoliopsida; order Fabales; family Fabaceae; genus Arachis; species Arachis ipaensis. The sequence goes on along the minus strand of NC_142443.1, from coordinate 114,152,594 downwards.
ATGAATGGCATAAGGAGGTTCAATGGAATCTCTATGGTCTCTAGATGAGTCTCAGATTCCTTTGGTTCCTCAGAGGGAAACTCCTTATTGATCACTGGATGTCCCAGGAGGTCTCCCTCCTTGGGATTCACGTCCTCCTCTCCTTCTTTGGGTTCGGCCATTTTGGTTATGTCAATGGCCTTACACTCTCCTTTTGGATTCTCTTCTGTATTGCTTGGGAGAGTACTAGGAGGGATTTCAATGATTCTTTTACTCAGCTGGCCCACTTGTGCTTCCAAATTTCTAATAGAAGACCTTGTTTCATTCATGAAACTTACAGTGGCCTTGGATAGATCAGAGACTAAGTTTGCTAAGCTAGATGGATTCTGCTCAGAATTCTCTGTCTGTTGCTGAGTAGACGATGGAAAAGGCTTGCTATTGCTAAACCTGTTTCTTCCACCATTATTAAAGCCTTGTTGAGGCCTTTGATCCTTCCATGAGAGATTTGGATGATTTCTCCATGATGGATTATAGGTGTTTCCATAAGGTTCACCCATGTAATTCACCTCTGCTATTGCAGGGTTTTCAGGATCATAAGCTTCTTCTTCATAAGAAGCCTCTTGAGTACTGTTGGATGCAGCTTGCACTCCATTCAGACTCTGAGAAATCATATTGACTTGCTGAGTCAATATTTTATTCTGAGCCAATATGGCATTCAGAGTATCAATTTCAAGAACTCCCTTCTTCATAGGCGTCCCATTATTCACAGGATTCCTTTCAGAAGTGTACATGAACTGGTTATTTGCAACCATGTCAATGAGTTCTTGAGCTTCTGCAGGCGTTTTCTTTAGGTGAATGGATCCACCTGCAGAAGTATCCAATGACATCTTTGATAACTCAGACAGACCATCATAGAATATATCCAGGATGGTCCATTCTGAAAGCATGTCAGAAGGACACTTTTTGGTCAGCTGCTTGTATCTTTCCCAAGCTTCATAGAGGGATTCACCTTCTTTCTGTCTGAAGGTTTGAACATCCACTCTAAGCTTGCTCAGCTTTTGAGGAGGAAAGAACTTGGCTAAGAAAGCCGTGACCAGCTTATCCCAAGAGTTCAGGCTGTCTTTGGGTTGAGAGTCCAACCACACTCTAGCTCTGTCTCTTACAGCAAAAGGGAAAAGCATGAGCCTGTAGACTTCAGGATCTACTCCATTAGTCTTAATAGTATCACATATCTGCAAGAATTCAGTTAAGAACTGAAAAGGATCTTCAGATGGAAGTCCATGAAACTTGCAGTTCTGCTGCATCAGAGAAACTTGCTGAGGTTTCAGCTCAAAGTTGTTTGCTCCAATGGCAGGAATGGAGATGCTTCTTCCATGTAAATTGGAATTAGGTGCAGTAAAGTCACCAAGCATTCTCCTTGCATTATTGTTGTTAGGTTCGGCTGCCATCTCCTTTACTTGTTCGAAATTTTCAATAAGGTTGTCTCTGGATTGTTGTAATTTAGCTTCTCTTAGTTTCCTCTTCAGAGTCCTTTCAGGTTCTGGATCAGCTTCAACAAGAATGCCTTTTTCTCTGTCCCTGCTCATAAGAAAGAGAAGAGAAAAAGAAAAGAAGAGGAATCCTCTATGTCACAGTAAAGAGGTTCCTTATTGTTAGTAGAAAAAGAAGAAAAAATTCGAACACAAATAGAAGAGGGGGTTCGAATTTGGTGAGTGATGTGAGGAGGAAGAGATGTTAGTAGATGAATAAATAAATAGAATAAGATGAGAGAAGGAGAGGATTTTCGAAAATAATTTTTTGAAAAAGAGTTAGTAATTTTCAAAAAATAATTTTGAAAAGGGTTAGTAGTTTTTCGAAAATTCAAATAAAAAATAAAATAATTAGTTTAATTAAAAATAAATTTTGAAAAAGAGGGAGATATTTTCGAAAATTAGAGAGAGAGAGTTAGTTAGGTGGTTTTGAAAAAGATAAGAAACAAACAAAAAGTTAGTTAGTTAGTTGAAACAAATTTGAAAAGATAAGAAGTTAGGAAGTTAGAAAAAGATGGGATAAGAAGATATTTTTGAAAAGATATGATAGAAGTTAGTTTTTGAAAAAGATTTGAATTTTAAAATCACAATTAATGACTTGATTCACAAGAAATCACAAGATATGATTCTAGAACTCAAAGTTTGAATCTTTCTTAACAAGCAAGTAACAAACTTGAAATTTTTGAATCAAAACATTAATTGATGATGTTATTTTCGAAAATTATGAGATAAAATTAAGAAAAAGATTTTTGAAAAATATTTTTGGAATTTTCGAAAATAACTAAGAAATTTGAAAAAGATTTGATTTTTGAAAAAGATTTTGAAAAAGATAAGATTTTCAAATTGAAAATTTGATTTGACTCATAAGAAACAATTAGATTTTAAAAATTTTTGAAAAAGTCAATCCAATTTTCGAATTTGATGAGAGAAAAAGGGAAAGATATTTTTTTGATTTTTGAATTTTTTATGATGAGAGAGAAAAAAATTAAAACATCATTTTCATGTTTTTCTCTTTTATTTTTGAATCAAAACAGAGAATGCATGCAAGAACACTATGAATGTCAAGATGAACACCAAGAACACTTTGAATGTCAAGATGAACATCAAGACTTGTTTTTGAAAAATTTTTGATGCAAAGAAAACATGGAAGACACCAAACTTAGAAATCTTTTATGTTTAGACTCTATGAATGCAAAAATGCACGTGAAAAACACCATACAACACAAAACAAGAAAACATCAAGATCAAACAAGGAGACTTACCAAGAACAACTTGAAGATCATGAAGAACACTATGAATGCATGATTATTTTCGAAAAATGCAAGATGCACATGCAATTGACACCAAACTTATAACATGACTCAAGACTCAAACAAGAACACAAAAAATATTTTTGAATTTTATGATTTTCTAATTTTTTTGTATTTTTTTTCGAAAATTATTTGAAAAACATAAATAAGGATTTCAAAATCTTTAATATGAATTCCAGGAATCTTATGCTCTAAAGCTCCAATCAAAGGGTCAGGCATGGCTTAATAGCCAGCCAAGCTTTAGTATGTAACTCAGACATGACACGCCTGACATACCCTATCCAGAAGGATTGGGCATGGCTCCACTGAGGTGATTAGTTGAAGGCCAATCCCAAAGCAGTTTGGGTATGGCTTTACAGCCAGATAGGCTTCAACATGCTTCATGAAACACTAGAATTCATTCTTAAAAAATTCTGAAGAAAAATATATTTTTGAAAATATTTTTATTTTAAAAATTTTTTTTTCGAAAACAAAGGAGAAATTTTTGAAAAATTTTTGAAAAATTTTTGAAAATAAAACAAAAAGAAAATTACCTAATCTGAGCAACAAGATGAACCGTCAGTTGTCCAAACTCGAACAATCCCCGGCAACGGCGCCAAAAACTTGGTGCGCAGAAATTGTGATTACACTTTGATTATGTAAAATTCATTGCTCTTTCTTTCCCTGGCAATGGCGCCAAAAACATGATGCCAATACCATGGTTCACAACTTCGCACAACTAACCAGCAATTGCACTGGGTCGTCCAAGTAATACCTTACGTGAGTAAGGGTCGAATCCCACAGAGATTGTTGGTATGAAGCAAGCTATGGTCACCTTGTAAATCTCAGTCAGGCGAATATAAAATAGTAATGGGGTTTTCGAAAATAATTAATAAAATAGGGATAGAAATACTTATGTAAATCATTGGTGAGAATTTCAGATAAACGCATAGAGATGCTATCGTTCCTCTGAACCTCTGCTTTCCTGCTGTCCTCATCCAATCAGTCTTACTCCTCTCCATGGCTGGCTTTATGCAAGGGCATCACCGTTGTCAGTGGCTACATCCCCTCCTCTCAGTGAAAATGGTCAACGCACCCTGTCACGGCACGACTATTCATCTGTCGGTTCTCGATCATGCTGGAATAGGATTCACCCTCCTTTTGCATCTGTCACTAACGCCCAGCACTCGCGAGTTTGAAGCTCGTCACAGTCATTCAATCATTGAATCCTACTCGGAATATCACAGACAAGGTTTAGACTTTCCGGATTCTCTTGAATGCCGCCATCATTCTAGCTTACACCACGAAGATTCTGATTAAGAGATCTAAGAGACACTCATTCAATCGAAAGTAGAACGGAAGTGGTTGTCAGGCACGCGTTCATAGGGAATGATGATGATTGTCACGTTCATCACATTCAGATTGAAGTGCGAATGAATATCTTGGAAGCGAAATAAGATGAATTGAATAGAAAACAGTAGTACTTTGCATTAATCTTTGAGGAACAGCAGAGCTCCACACCTTAATCTATGGAGTGCAGAAACTCTACCGTCGAAAATACATAAGTGAAAGGTCCAGGCATGGCCGAGAGGCCAGCCCCCAAAACGTGATCACAGGATCAAAATACAATCCCGGATGTCTAATATAATAGTAAAAGGTCCTATTTATAATAAACTAGCTACTAGGGTTTACAGAAGTAAGTAATTGATGCATAAATCCACTTTCGGGGCCCACTTGGTGTGTGCCTGGGCTGAGCTTGAGTGTTTCACGTGTAGAGGTCCTTCTTGGAGTTGAACGCCACCTTTTGTGCCATTTTGGGCGTTGAACTCCACTTTGCAACTTGTTTCTGGCGCTGGACGCCAGAATTGGGCAGAGAGCTGGCGTTGAACGCCAGTTTGCATCGTCTAAACTTAGGCAAAGTATGGACTATTATACATTTCTGGAAAGCCCTGGATGTCTACTTTTCAATGCAATTAGAAGCGCTCCATTTCGAGTTCTGTAGCTCCAGAAAATCCATGTTGAGTGCAGGGAGGTCAGAATCCAACAGCATCAGCAGTCCTTCTTCAACCTCTGAATCTGATTTTTGCTCAAGTCCCTCAATTTCAGCCAGAAAATACCTGAAATCACAGAAAAACACACAAACTCATAGTAAAGTCCAGAAATGTTAATTTAACATAAAAACTAATGAAAACATCCCTAAAAGTAACTAGATCCTACTAAAAACATACTAAAAACAATGCCAAAAAGCGTATAAATTATCCGCTCATCAGCGTGCGCGCCAAGTGTTCGTGCGTGTTGATAGGAATTTTCTGATCCACGCGGATGCGTCCATTCTTGCGCGCCACTTCCAGCCATCCTCATCCACGCGTGCGCGTGGAGTGCGCATGCGCGCCAATGCTGATTTTCCCAAAAATTCAAATCTTCATGTTCCTTCCTTTTGTGCATGCTTTCTTTCTTTCTTCTAGGCCATTCCTACCCTATAATTCCTGAAATCACTCAACAAATACATCGCGGCATCGATTGGCAATAGAAGAGGATTAAAATATGATAATTTTAAGGCAAAATAAGCATGTTTTTTATCATGAAGTAATATTAGGAAGAGAACACAAAACCATGTATTTCTTGTGAATAAGTGTGAGAAATATTAATAAAAACCCCTAAATTCTACACAATATAAACAACAAAATTGGGGTTTATCAAATCTCCCCACACTTAAACCAAGCATGTCCTCATGCTTAGAATAAAAAGACCAAAGATCATGGTGAGAAAGGGTTTATGAAATGCAAACTACCTAAGTGAATGCATGCAACTAATGTAAAATCATCTACCTACTTGGTCAAGGGTAAATCTATCCTCCAAGTACACATGTGAACACATGGGGTGAAAATAGTATGTAGTCCATGAATTTTACCAAATTGAACATTACTAAGGAGTGCATATAACTTGCTAGATGAATGCTTGTGAAAGCTGGAAACAAAGAATTGAGCATCGAACCCTCACCGGAAGTGTATCCGCTCTATTCGCTCAAGTGTATAGGGTTCATCGCTCAATCCTCTCCTAATCATGCTTTCCAAGATTTGTCTTTCATCTAACAATCAACAATTACTTAATGCATGCTTACAAGTATCATGATGTCTTATTCATGGGTTGTAATGGGGCTAGGGTGAAGGTAAGGATGTATATGGCCAAGTGAGCTTAAAATTTGAGTCCTTGATTAACCTAGGATCCCACTAGACACATAGAACAACCTATACAACTATAATACATTACCTAGCTACCCTTGAGTTTCACTTTTTTGCATACTCATGCATTCTTTTCAATTCACATTCCATATGCATTGTTTTCGTTACTTTGTCTTGGGGTTTCTTTGTCCCCTTTTATTGCTTTGTTTGTTAGTTTTTTTTATGATCCCCTTTTCTTGGGGCCTTGTGCACAAAAGTTTCAATGCATATAGTTCATTCATTCAATACATGAGCATGTTCTCAAATCCTAGAATTTCAATTACACTACAATTATACACCTATATATCTACCCAAATTTCCCAAGTATACTCTCCTAATTGAATGACACACATCCTAACTTACCTAAGCTAATCAAGGATCCAAATTTAGGGACATTCATGGTGTTTTGCTTAGGGTTGTTGACGTGCTCTATTCAAGAACAAAAAAGGTTTATCATGGGCTCAAAATTGGTTAGCAATGGTAGATAAAAGGGTTAAGGCCATTTGGGAAAAGTAACTATTGAAATGATGGCCTCAATCATGTAAATGCATTCATACACAAAGTAATGGACATATAGAATCAGACAAAGCAAGGATCACAATCATAGAGAGAGATATGCACACAAGAATGGGAACTAATGGTTAGAAGATGTAACCATGCAATAGGCTCAAAACTTACATGCTTGTGTTCTTAGCTCAATCACTATGTTCCAAAATACATTCTTAAAGCAAGTTTACTGCAAAAATTTTTCAAAATTTGGTAGGGTACCCCAAAACACAGTTTCTTGGGGAAGAAGTATTTGTTTTGACCAAGCAACTCTATAGAAATTAATTATCATGCAAGGAGTATTTACAAGCAAAACTAACTACACGTGCAATGTACTAACAATGTACTAACTACTAAGCGAAAGATAAATCCATGGGTATTGAAAGGAAGAGATTGTTACCCATAGAGATCGGTCAGACGACCTCCCCATACTTAGAAATTAGCACGGTCTTCCGTGCTATGAACAATGCGCAAAGGGCGGTCGGGACCGGAACCGTCACTATCTTCTCCTTCAGAGCTCCCATCACTTAGGTTTGAGGTGAATGTGAATATTTCGGGTTCCTCCATGCTAGGGGTAACACAATGCAGAAGCTTCTTGATATAAGTGTATCGGCATTGATTGCGCTGCTCATATCTATCAAGCTTCCGGTGTAGATCTTCTATCCTTTGAAGTGTGGATCTTTGCCGTGGTGGTGATGATGAAGTGGAAGGGATAGTAGATGGAAGGGCTATGTCAAGGCTTGGGTTGTTCATGGGAAGATGTAAGTATTTTCCGCTTGGGACCACATCGCCCTTAGCCGGAACTATAATCTTCCTGTCCTTGGCTTCCCAAGGAACACCCGCAGCAGCAACTAAATCAGATACCAATGTTGAAAATGACAAATTACCCCGGGCGTGAACTTGACTCATCGCTTGCTTGACAAGAAACGGAATGTTCACCGGCCTCTCCGTGAGAACACACCAAACAAGCAAGGCAAGATCCACCGTGAAGGACGACTTGTGGGTGCTAGGTAGCCCATAGTGGGATAGGATCTGGGCCCAAGCTCTAGCTTCTACAGTGAGAAAGCGAGTGTCAATGGACTTAGGCCTCATCCGGAGTCGACCTTGTGTCCAAAATGTCTCTAGCTCAGCAATGACTCGGAGGATCGAGTCCCAATCAAATCCAAACTTCTCTCGCTGACGTAAGACTTCTTGGTAGCCATCCATGTCACTTGGTACCGGTAGGACATTAAGCACTTGCTGAATAGCCTTTTCTGAAACCGCGACTTGCTTCTGGCGCATGTATACCGATTGAAGAGAGGAGAGATGGTATTTAGTATAGAATTCTTCCACCCAAGAGAGATATATTTCCCTTGGTTTCCTCAAAAGAAACTCCCATCCTCGCTGTTCGATGCGGAGTAGAATATAAGGAGCAACCTTGTCCGGCGGAGTGAGTAGATGCTCAGGATGATAGTTCCTAACAACCATGGAGGGGAACACAAGTTCACAGAAGCGGTTGGGGAACCTTGAAGAATCTTTTACCAGTTTGCTCTTTCCTTTCTCATCAATAGGAGCGGGTATCTAAGCATTCTTGGATAGGGGTTTGGCTCCCAATGAAGAGTGCGCCTTAGGAGTTGATCTTTGGGGTGCCCTTTTTGCGACCGGTTTCCTTGGAGCTTTCTCCTTGCCTTTCTTGGTGGCCATCCTGAGAAGGAAAGGGAAATAAGAAAATATTAAACCCAAAGAACCATTTTAACCAAAACATGCAAGTGAAAGGTAGTGCCCAAAAGAATGCAAGAGAAACATTGCAATAATCTAATCATGAAGACATGGGTCATAACACTTGGCATGGGATGCAAGAGGAAGTGAAGCATGCAAAGTGGCATGAGAAGTATAGTCTCAAGCATCCATAACAAAGAGCAAGTCATGTTCAATGAGTATCTAATCAACAAGCAAAGTGGACTCAATGCGTATAGAAGACAACAAGTAAATGAGGGGAAGCACCCAATTGAAAGTACATTATTAAAAGAAACCAAAATGGCATTCATGCATTTCCTAGAACACTTGGCGTGCAATTATCAAGCAAAGAGCAATTATGAGATACTCAATCAATTTAAAGCCCAAAATGAAACAACAATTATCACATATTGGCAAAGATAGGGAAAAAATGATAAAAGATCTATTAAAGCAAATTAAACTCAAATTCAACATCCATGGAAAAATAAGGGAAAAGGAAAAGTAGGCAAACAAAAGGTAAGAAATATCATCATGAAACTAAAAGAGAAACTGAGTAAAGCAATAATAAAAAAAATTTAACTAAAGGAGGAAATAATGTAAAGAAAATGAAAGAAAAGAAATGGAAGAAGTAGAACATTGAGAAGTGTAAAAGAACAAGGTTGAATTTTCTTTTGTGAAGATGAGAAAGAAATAGGAGAGATGTAGTGCCACCGGAAGAGGTGGTTGTCGCTGGTGAGTGGCCGGAGATGGTGGTGGTGGGTTGTGGAAGGAAGAAAGGAGAAGTGATGGAGAAGGAAGAAGGGAGAAAGAAAAGATGAAAGGGGATGAGAAAAGGGGAACAGAACAAGGCGCAAAGCTTTAAAACTGATTCGCGCAACCGGCGCGCACGCGCACAGTGCGCTAGCTCGTCGATGAGCTGTTGGCAAGGGACGCGTGCGCGTCAGTGGTGCATGCGTGCAAGGGGAGTTGTGCCCCTGGCACAAGACTGGCACAAGGTTGGTGAGTAACGCAGGCGCGCGGACGCACACCTTGCGCGGATGCGTGCCTGAAGGAATTCGCGACTGGTGCGGACGTGCGCAATGCGCGGACGCGTCAGTTCTGGCACAAGAGTGGCACAAGTGTGGCATAACTCTCTGGTTTTTGTACCAGGGAGTCCACATATCACCATCGGCGCGCGTGCGCACAGTGCGCTTACGCGTCGATGGGTGAATTGCAATGGTGCGCGCAGGCGACAAGTACGCAGACGTGGGAGTGCCTGGCGCGAGATTGGAATGAAGTGGGCATGACTCTCGGGTTTTTGGCCCAAGAATAGGAAGTGCACCACCGGCGCGCACGCGCACAGTCCGCTGGCGCGTCGGTGCCCATTTTTCCTTTTTCTCTTCTCTTTTTTTTTTTTTCAGCATAACAAGACCTATTCTAACACATTCTTGGTAGGTGCTTAGGCTAGTAGTCAAAGAGAATACTTCACAATATCATGCATTATCCAAAATATAGCATTCTCCCTACTTCAACAATCCATCCATACCAAAATGATGAAAACTATATGAGCATCCTATCTATTCACAAGAAGGATAAAACTAGCATTCCTATGCAATCAATCAATCATCAAGAAATCATAAAATTCACAAAAATTTAAGGTTACAAACTAGATGGTATATACAAGAAAGATCTTACCACGGTAGGGTGTCTCCCACCAAGAACTTTTCTTTAACGTTCTTAAGTTGGACGGTCCTTTTCTTAAGCTTCCTCTCTTCTTGGTGCATCCTCCAATAGGAACACCTCTAGCTCTTTTGGGGGCTTGTAGCCATGATACTTTTTCACCCTATGTCCATTCACCTTAAAAGTTGCTTCACTCTTGGGATCAAACAACTCCACCACTCCATAGGGCTTTATTTCTTTCACCTTGAAAGGTCCTTCCCATCTAGAACGGAGTTTGCCAGGCATGAATCGAAGCCTTGAGTTGTATAGGAGGACCTCATCACCTTCTTGAAAGTCCTTCTTCCGGATGTGATGGTCATGGAATGCTTTAGTCTTTTCTTTGTAAATCCGGGCATTCTCATATGCCTCGTTCCTCAAACACTCAAGCTCCTCTAGTTGTAACTTCCTAGCTTCACCCGCCTTGGCTAAATCCATGTTGCATTACTTTACCGCCCAGTAGGCTCGATGCTCAATCTCCACCGAAAGGTGGCATGCCTTACCATAGACGATCCGGAAGGGACTCATCTCTATCAGAGTCTTGTAGGCCATTCTATACGCCCATAGTGCATCTCCTAACCGGAGGCTCCAATCCTTCCTTTGTGGATTAACCACTTTCTCTAAAATCCTCTTAATTTCTCGGTTGGACACTTCCGCTTGTCCATTTTTTTACGGATGATAAGCAGTAGCAACCTTATGCGACACTCCATAGCGCTTGAGCAATGCCTCTACCTTCCTGTTACAAAAGTGGGATCCTTGGTCGCTCACGATTGCTTGTGGCGACCTATAACGACATACAATGTTATTCCTAATAAAAGAAACAACGGTATTGGCGTCGTCAAGGCGGGTAGGTATGACCTCTACCCACTTTGACACGTAGTCAACTGCTAACAGAACATACAGATACCCACTAGAGTTGGGAAACGGTCCCATAAAGTCAATGCCCCATACATCAAATATCTCACAGAACAACATAGGTTGTTGAGGCATTTCATCCCTTTAGGATGTGTTTCCTGACTTCTGACACTGATGGCAAGACACACATAACCGGTTAGCATCCTTGAACAAGGTTGGCCACCAGAATCCACAATCCAACATCTTTTTAGCAGTCCTTTGTGGGCCAAAGTGGCCACCACATTCGGACGAATGGCAAGCTTCAAGAATTGGTTGGATTTCAGACTCCAGGACACATCTTCGAATTACTTGGTCCACGCCCCTCTTCCACAAGTGGGGGTCATCCCAAATATAGTATTTGGAATCACTCCTCAACTTGTCCCTTTGGTTTTTCGAAAAGTTGGGAGGGAAGATTTTCGTAACCAAGTAGTTCGCCATTGGGGCAAACCAAGGAAAGCTATCCGACACAGCATGCAAACTATCCAATGGGAATGAGTCATTGATCGGAATTGGATCAAATTTTAAATTTTCAATGTGGCTTAAATGATCCACAACTAGGTTTTGAGATCCACTTCGGTCCCTAATCTCAATGTCGAATTCTTGCAAAAGCAAGATCCAACGTATGAGTCTAGGCTTTGACTCATTCTTTGTCAATAAGTACTTTAAAGCTGCATGATCCGTGTATACCACTATCTTTGATCCTAGCAAATAAGATCTGAATTTATCTAAAGCATGAACAATAGCTAGGAGTTTTTTTCAATAGTGGTATAGTTGGATTGTGCTGCATCCAGTGTTTTAGAAAGTAAGCAATGACATAAGGGAGTTTACCATCGTGCTGTGCAAGCGCGGCACCTACAGCATGGTTTGACGCATCGCACATTATCTCAAATGGCAACGTCCAGTTGGGGCCTTACACAATAGGTGCCGTGGTAAGAACTCTCCTTAGCTCTTCAAAAGCTTTCACACATTCACTGTCAAACTCAAAATCCACATCTTTTTGGAGTAGGCACGACAATGGCAAAGCAATCTTGCTGAAATCTTTGATAAAGCGCCTATAGAATTCTGTATGTCCCAAAAATGAGCGGACCTCCCTCACAGATGAGGGGTGAGGTAAAGTGGTGATAACATCGACCTTGGCCGGGTCTACAGAAATGCCTTCATGAGATACTACATGTCCTAACACTATACCTTGTCGTACCATAAAGTGACATTTTTCAAAATTTAAGACAAGGTTAGTGTCAACACATCTAGCTAAGACCTTGGCCAAGTTCTCTAAGCAACAATCAAATGAAGTACCATAAACGCTGAAGTCATCCATAAAGACTTCCAGACAATTCTCTATTAGATCGGAGAAGACACTCGTCATGCACCGCTGAAAGGTAGCAGGTGCATTGCATAGTCCAAATGGCATCCTTTTATAGGCAAAGGTGCCAAACGGACAAGTAAACGTGGTCTTCTCCTGATCTTCAGGAGTAATATGAATCTGAAAGTAGCCAGTAAATTCATCAAGAAAGCAGTAGTGAGATTTACCCACCAAACGGTCTAACATCTGATCGATGAAGGGCAAGGGGTAATTGTCCTTCCGTGTAGCAGCGTTCAGTCTTCTGTAATCAATACACACTCGCCACGCATTTTGTACTCTTTTAGTGACCATTTCACCGTTGTCCTTCTTGACCATTGTGATGCCGGACTTCTTAGGAACAACTTGGACCAGGCTCACCCACTCACTGTCGGAGATTGGGTATATGATATCCGCATCCAAAAATCTGGTGACCTCTTTCTTTACTACATCGAGGATGGTCGGGTTGAGCCTCCTTTGCGGTTACCTAACCGGCCTAGCTCCATATTAGAAAAATATCCTATGCATGTACTTGCGAGGTCAATTCCCACAATATCCGCTAGGCTCCATCCTATTGCTTTCTTGTACTTTCTTAGAACATCTAGGAGCTTTTCTTCTTCTTCACTTGAAAGCTCACTAGCAATAATGACCGAAAACCTTTGGTTGTCCTCTAAGAAAGCATACTTCAAATGAGATGGAACGGGCTTCAGTTCACTCTTTACCTCAAGCTGAGGTTCCTTTTCATCAGGCTCATGGAGTTCATTCTTGACAACTTTCTCATGTTCATCCTCTTGGTCATTCGCCTCCTCAACAATAGGGTAGCACAACTTGTTGTGGTCTTCTTCTTGCACTTCCGCTACCACTTCATCAATTACATCACATCGGAGCACGGAATGTTCTTCAGGAGGATGTTTCATGGCTTCTTCTAAATTGAACTTGATAGTCTTGTCTCCAACCTCAAAGGAATATGTGTCGGTGAAGGCATCTAACTTGAATTTAGAGGTCTTGAGGAAGGGTCTACCAAGTAGAACGGAGGATGAGCTTCTATTTTCTGTTGGAGGCATTTCAAGGATGTAAAAGTCAACCGGAAAAACCAAATCCTTGATCGCCACAAGTACATCTTCCGCTATTCCCATCACCGTGATCACACTTTTATCGGCTAAGGAAAACCTCGCCGCCAACTTCTTTAATGGAGCTAAATTCAACCGCACATAGATAGAAAGTGGCATGATGCTTACACAAGCTCCCAAGTCACACATACAATCATGAAAAATGCGTCCGCCAATACAATAAGACACCAAACAAGGTCCAGGGTCACCATATTTTTTTGGAATAGGTTCCATCAAGGAAGAAATTGAACTACCCAAGGATAATGTCTCCAATTCTCCTATCCTATCTTTGTGTGTACACAAGTCTTTCAAAAAATTTGCATACTTTAGAATTTGTTGAATAGCATCAAGAAGTGGTATGATTACCTCAACCTTCTTGAATACTTGAAGCATGTTTAAATCAAATTCCGGTGTTTTCTTTACCTTCTTCACCATGGAAGGGAATGGAATAGGAATGGACTCATCCACTATAGCTTTCCTCTTGGGCTCCTTGAGGTTTACTCCTTCTTCCTCATGCCTTTTGTCTACCACCTCTTCTTCATGTGGAGCTCCAACAACCACTTCTTCCTCATAAATGTCTCCCATGACTCTTGGAGGTATCTCCTCCAATGTAGTCCCCGACCGTAGAGTGATGACGTTGAGACCGCCCTTTGGGTTTGGTTGGAGTTGGGATGGAAGGTTAGAAGTGCTTGAGGGTTGGTTGGTGGTGTTGTTAGGAGTTGATGATTGGTTTGACATGGTCATCTTTGAAAGCATGTTGGTGAGGTTAGCCAATTGAGCGCCCGAGGTATCGAATTGAGCCTTGTTGCTCTCATCCCGTTTCTCCATGGCGGCTCTAAGCTCATCAACTTGATTGCTGGAAGATGGAGGAGTTTGGTTGGATTGTTGTCTATGGTGTGGTGCTTGGTACTTGGTATAGTTATTTTGGTTTTGGTTGGAGTGGCCTTGGTTGGCTTGGTAGTTGGTGTTGTTATGGTGGTATTGGGATGAGGATTGGTTGTTATTGTGGTGAGAAGAAGAGTTATTCCATCTTTGGTTTTGATTGCTTCCTTGTGCATCATCTCTCCACCCTTGATGTTGATTACCATCTTGAGGGTAATTGTTTTGGCCTTGAGAAGGATAGGGTGGACGGTTGTTGTAATTCACATTGGCTACCACAAGAGCATGTTTCTTTTGAATTTGATGGCATTTATCGGTGTAATGTGTGGTGTTAGAGCACAAACCACAAATCCTAGGAGGGCCTTCAAGTTGAGCAACCAAAGGTGGGGCTTGGATGGCTTGGATGGAGTAGTATTCCTTTTGATCCTTTTGTATTTGGGTAAGGATGGTGGTCATATCTCTAAGTGCTTTGGTTAGACTTGATTCGGAAAGGGATGGTTCTACCACACCCTTGAGCGGATTACTTTTCACCTTTGTATGTTGTGTAGCCTCGAAAACATCCTCTATCAAATTCCAAGCTTCTCCCTCCGTCTTGTTTTTCGAAAGGGAACCATCGCTAGAGGCGGTAAGCAATCTTCTATCTTCCACACAAAGACCTCCGGTGAAGTAGCTAATGAGAAAGTGAGTGTTCATTCCATGGTGCGGACAAGATTCCAATAGCCTCTTGAACCGAGACCAATACTCATACAAACTCTCTTGGTCTCTTTGCATTATGCCCGAAATCTCCTTCCGGATGTAGTCGGTCTTCTTTGGTGGGAAGAATTTATCTAGAAACTCTCTCCTCAAGAAATCTCAATTAGTCACAATCTCATCCGGTAACGAATAAAACCATGTCTTTGCTTGCCCTTCAAGAGAGAAAGGGAAGGCAAAAACCATGATAGCCACCTCATCGGCTCCATGCCTTCGAGCCGTAGAGCAAGCAACTTGAAAATCTCTTAGATGTCGGATGGGGTCTTGACCCGACAACCCATGATATTTAGGAAGTAGATTTATCAAGCTACTCTTCAATTCAAAGTTTGGATCAAGGTTAGGATACCTTGCTTGTAACGGTTGAAGTATAATATCCAGAGCTCCTTGCTCATGCAAAGTGATCCGTCGTGGCTCCGCCATGTGTGGCTCACCTGTAGGATGTAAAGATGTATTATTAGTGCCAACAGAAGAATAGAAAGTAGCAGACTCCAAGTCACTCTCAGTACCGCCTAGTGATTCGGTATGTTCCTCAAGCGAGGCCGAAGTACTAGCCATATAATCCAAACGCCGTCTAGCTTGCCGAGTATGTAACAAAGTTCTTTCAATCTCGGGATCAAAATCGGCTAAGCTAGAATTCGGATGAGACCGAGTCATCAAACTTGAGAGTCATAGCACAAATGTAAAAGAAATCTAAACTATAGCTAAGTATTGAAAGCAATTAAACTATCTACAATATTTACATATTCACATAACCAATATCAAGGTACATGTTGCAACCATTCCCCGGCAACGGCGCCAAAAATTTTGATGCGCACAAGGATGCTCGGTAAAGAATCTTTCAATAAAGTTGCGTTGCAAGTATAGCTCTACCGACAACAAGCCTCGAGGATCAAATTTAGAGAGGAATTTGGTTGTCACAAGTTCAACCCCAATAGAAATAACCGAAGTATTCAAACCTCGGGTCGTCTCACAAGGAATGGGCAAACATGTGCTTCAACATTGGTTAGAATTCCGGGGTTGTAAGTCATGAGCAAGAAAATAAAATGGGAATCTTAGCAAGCAAGCAATCTTAAAATGCAAGAAATTAATTCAAATAACTAAGCAAGACATGAGCAATTCTAAACTAACAAAGTAACATCCAATATGATTCTATTCTAAACTAAACAAGTAACTAGACTAAGTCAAGTAATTAAGAATTTGGGTTTTCAAATAGGAATGATAAAAGCAACTCTTGGCTAGGCATGGGAATGGGGTCACCATCCTTGTCTAATAACCATATCTTGACAATTATGAGGAACCAAACTCATTAAGTCTACTTCTATACTTGAAGTACGTCAAATGGTTTGGTCAACATCAACCCATAAGTTCTAACCTTACTACTAATTGACTTAATAGAAGGTTAGCGTCAATGGTTATCAAATTGACCACTAAGGGCTCCCAAATCATCAAATCCATTAGACCCAATGACTCAAGTTTACCCAATTTCCTTAGCCTAGGCCAAAAGTGAAAAGAACTACTCCATAATCAAGGTAAACAATTCATCAAACACTTGGTAAGCATTAATAAAAGACATGTTTAAATTGCAATTAAATTGAAATTAACAAGTACCCACTAACAATTATCAACATAGAATCATCCAAACAACACAATTAATCATAGAAATCAACAATGTAGCATCAACAAAGCAAGATTCACAACATTCATGAAGTGAGTATAAAATGACAATTGATAAGAATTCATAAAACTAACACAAGATCTAAGCAAAATTATACTAAGGAATTCAAATTAAACTATCAAAACTAGTAATTAACAAGATCCAATTCAGAATTCAATAAGGGAAGATCAAATTAAAACTAGATCTAGAGAGGAACAAGGGTTTCTCTCTCTAGAAGAACAAAGAACCAAAAACTAGCTAAAATTGTGTCTTAGTGTAAAATGATTGATCCCCCCTTTCCCCCAAGCATCCTTGGGTCTTTTCCATGCAGAAACAGCTTGAAATTGGGCCTCATGAGCCTCAGAAATTGCCAGGCACGATTTCCTTTAATGAGGTCACGTGCAGCTTCCCGCGCGTGCGCGCCAATTGCCTTTGTGATCCACGCGTGCGCGCCAAGTACGCGTGCGCATCGATAGGAATCTTCTGATCCGCGCGGATACGTCCATCCTTGCGCGCTGCTTCCAGCCGTCCTCATCCACGTGTGCGCGTGGAGTGCGCGTGCGCGCCAATGCTGATTTTCCCAAAAATTCAAATCTTCATGTTCCCTCCTTTTGTGCATGCTTTCTTTCTTTCTTCTAGGCCATTCCTACCCTATAATTCCTGAAATCACTCAATAAATACATCACGGCATCGAATGGCAATAGAAGAGGATTAAAATATGGTAATTTTAAGGAAAAATAAGTATGTTTTTCATCATGAAGCAATATTAGGAAGAGAACACAAAACCATGCATTTCTTATGAATAAGTGTGAGAAATATTGACAAAATCCCCAAATTCTACACAATATAAACCACAAAATTGGGGTTTATCATAGTTCCTATTGAGTTTGGAAAAAACAAACAAGATAATTACAATCAATCCAAAGTAAAACCTTAGGGCCAAGACAAGAAAATATAGCAATATAATCAATGTCTAAAGATTTTATTTGAAATTTTCAAAAAAATTACTTTCAACAACTTGCAAGAAAATATAAGATAAGAAATGGAATCATAGAATTGAGTGTTGAACCCCTCACCGGATGTGTTTACACTCTAGTCGCTCAGTGTGTAGGCCTTAATCACTCATTGCTCCTTTAATCATGTTTCTCAAAAATTTTCAAGTCATCTAACAATCAACTAATTTTTTTATGAATGAATGCGAATATCATGAGGTTTTCGGAGGGTTGTAATGGGGTTAGGGTTAGGGTAGGATTAATATGGTTAAGTGGACTTGTAGATTGGATCTTTGATTAGCTCAAATATCCCATCTAATCCTATATCAACCTATTTACACACAAAAAAAACACCTAACTTCCCATTCATTTCTTTTCTCACATTCACTCATGCATTCTTTTCAATTCATGTTACATATGCATTATTATCTTATTTTTCTACATTGGGGCATTTTGTCCCATTTTTATTGCTTTCTCTTTTTCTCTTTTTCTTTTTCTTTTTTTTTCAAACTAAAATGTATATATAAAAATGTCAATGCATATGGTTTAAGCATTTGATGCATGAGTATATACCCAATTCCCAAGATTTTCAACAAAAGTACAAACATCCACTTTTACCTCAACCAAAGTTTCCAAAATTACCCACACTTAGATGATACACACACTCACTAACCTAAGCTAATCAACGATCCAAATGAAGGACATTTATTATTTTCCGCTTTAAGGCTAGTGGTGCACGAAATTGTGATCATCAACAATGGCGCCAAAGACTTGGAGCTCTCAAACATGAATCACACTTTGTCACAATTCCGCACAACTAACCAGCAAGTGCACTGGATTGTCCAAGTATTAAACCTTACGTGAGTAAGGGTCGATCCCACAGAGATTGTCGGCTTGAAGCAAGCTATGGTCATCTTGTAAATCTCAGTCAGGCGGATTCAAATGGTTATGGAGTTTAAGGTGATGAAAATAAACATAAAATAAAGATAGAGATACTTATGTAATTCATTGGTGGATTTCAGATAAGCGTATGAAGATGCTTTGTTCCCCTTGAACCTCTGCTTTCCTATTGCCTTCTTCCAATCATTCATACTCCTTTCCATGGCAAGCTTTATGTTGGGCATCACCGTTGTCAATGGCTACATCCCGTCCTCTCAGTGAAAATGGTCCTGATGCTCTGTCACAACATCGGCTAATCAGCTGTCGGTTCTCGATCATGTCGGAATAGGATCCATTGATCCTTTTGCGTCTGTCACACGCCCCACAATCGCGAGTTTGAAGCTCGTCACAATCATCCCTTCCCAGATCCTACTCGGAATACCACAGACAAGGTTTATACTTTCCGGATCTCAGGAATAGCCGCCAATAATTCTAGCCTATACCACGAAGGTTCCAATCTTAGATTAGAAACCCAAGAGATACACATTCAAGTTTGTTCATGTAGAACGGAAGTGGTTGTCAATCACGCGTTCATAAGTGAGAATAGTGATGAGCGTCACATAATCATCACATTCATCATGTTCTTGGGTGAGAATGAATATCTTGGAGAAGAAATAGACTTGAGTTGGATAGAAAAATAGTACTAATTGCATTAATTCATGAAGAACAGCAGAGCTCCACACCTTAATCTATGGTGTGTAGAAACTCCACCGTTGAAAATACATAAGAACAAGGTCTAGGCATGGCCGAATGGCCAGCCTCCAAACGTGTCTAAGATAGCATAAGACTTATCAAAGATCGATCGTATGAAAATACAATGGCAAAAGGTCCTATTTATAGAAAACTGCTAGCCTAGGGTTTACAGAAATAAGTAATTAATGTAGAAATCTTCTTCCGGGCCCACCTGGTGTGTGCTTGGGCTGAGCATTGAAGCATTTTCGTGTAGAGACTTTTCTTGGGGTTAAACGCCAGCTTTTGTGCCAGTTTGAGCGTTTAACTCCAGCTTTTGTGCCAGTTTTGGAGTTAAACGCCATAATTTCTATGCTGACTTTGAACGCCGGTTTGGGCCATCAAATCTCGGGCAAAGTATAAATTATTATATATTGCTGGAAAGCCCAGGATGTCTACTTTCCAACGCAATTGAGAGTGCGCCAGTTGGGCTTCTGTAGCTCCAAAAAATTCACTTTGAGTGCAGGGAGGTCAGAATCCAACAGCATCTGTAGTCCTTTTTCAGCCTCTGAATAAGATTTTTGCTCAGGTCCCTCAATTTCAGCCAGAAAATACCTGAAATTACAGAAAAATACACAAACTCATAGTAAAGTCCAGAAGAGTAATTTTTATTTAAAAACTAATAAAAATATAATAAAAACTAATTAAAATATACTAAAAACATACTAAAAATAATGCCAAAAAGCGTATAAATTATCCGCTCATCAGCTAGTAATTGTGCTAAAATTAAGAACAAAAGGGGATTGAAATAGGCTCAAAGTTGGTTAACTAAGGAAGATAAAAGGGTAGGCTATTTGGGACAAGTGAGCTTAATGAAAATATGGCCTCAATCATGTAAATGCATATATACATCAAAAAATGGACATAAAGAATCAAACAAATCAAAGATTACAATCATAAAAAGAGAATAACACACACAAGAATGAAAATAGTGGTTATATGATGTAACCACACAATGAGGCTCAAAACTTACATGCTTATATGTTCTTAGCTCAAAAACATGTTCCACAATATATTTCAAGCAAGTTTCAATCAAACAAATATCAACTCAAATCAATTAGGATGTCAATGCCCTATCAAGAATGTTTTTCTTAGAAAATTTCATTAAATTAACTAAGCTTATTATATATATGCAAAGAGATTCAATAAACTAAGAAAAAATGCAATTAAAGCTCTAAAATATATACAACTAAGAAAGATAAAAGGTGAAAGTGTTTGGGATTAGAGTATGTCACCCAAGATTGTCGATCGATGACGACCTCCCCACACTTAAGGGTTTGCACGGTCCTCCGTGCACTCAAAGACAAGCAAAAGGGGGGGGTATGGTTACTTCGGATTGCCACCTTCAGCTGGTGGATCAATTGGCTATTGCGTGCTCTTTCTCCCGCTTCCTTGTTGCTTATAGTGACTCATCCCATGGAAAATAGAAAACAGGATGGAAATACAAGTAAATGCAAGGATTGTTGGAATGAGGTGATATGCACTAAAATGAGTGAGTGAATAAGTTTGTGATATGAAGGAAACAAGTGTGTGTATTCTAAGTTACGCAGTTTAGAACACACGCACTAGCATGGAAAACCAGGTCACAATTACACCAAAGAAGCATACACTTTACTCATTCTAGTGTGCTTGAAATATTTTAAAAGAGACTTGTAGGTTAAGATAAGCAAACAAGTAATAAAGAAGCATAAAAGTATTCGAGCTAGAATCAAGGAATTGTGAGTTGGATAATGAAGCAACACCTAATTGACATGAAGTGGAAAACATGACAAGCATAGTCCACAAAGCTTAAAAAGCTCAAAAAATGACATTAGGGAAGCTTATGATCCAATTTCACAATTCTTAATGTTAATACACCAAATAGATGACTTAAATAAAAGTTAATCATAACAAACATCATTTAAAAAAAATGCATCAACTAAGAACAACTTGCCTAATGATAGATAATGAAATCAAATCATATGGTGGCCAAAACATACAATTTAGAAATCCAAAAGCATTCTCAAAGGCAATGTTATGAATACTTGGTATGCACAAAATTATACATGAAGAACTCAATACCAAGCAACAAAGTATGACCTCAAGGAGGATATCCAACAATAAATAGCAATAACAATATCAATGATTCAACAGCAATATCTCAACAAAATCAATAAATCAACTCAATCATCCAACACTTTGCACCAAAATAGAAAATTAAACTAACTAATGCAATAACTAAATAACTAACTAACTAAAAGAGAGCATGGTTGGTGGTGAATGGTTGTTGGAGAAAAGAAAGAATAGAGGAGAAAAGAAAATAAGAGAAGAAATAGAGAGAAGAGGAGAAAAGAAAGTATGTGAAACAGGGGAGGTGGTCACGCGTACGCGTCGGGGACGCGTGCGCGTGGTGCTCGCGAAAATGGGAATCGACACGTACGCGTGGCGGATATGTATGTGTGAATGAGAGAAAATGGAAGGTGTCGCGTACGCGTGATGTGCAAAAAACGTAGAAATTGTACGTTTGCACTATGTGTGCGAATGCCACGGGCAGGGGCCTTATATAGAGGTGTGCCCCCACTCACAGAAAGGCAAATTTTTTTTCGGAGAAAATGAAACGTCAAAATTGCCAGCTATCCCAATGTGTATGCGTACGCACACAGGACCGTGCGCACGCACAAGGGGCAAAAGGAGGGGGTTGCGGACGCACAAGGCATGCGAACGCTCCCAGCAGAAGGGGCATAAGCTGGTGAGCGCACGCACAGGAAGGTGCGTGCGCACAAAACGCAAAAATTGGGGTTGTGTGTGTTATGCACACAGGTCCGTGCATACGCACAGAGCGCAAAATGCAAAGGGGTGCCCACGCACAAGGCGTGCGAGCGCTCTGAATAGGGGCTGTGTTAATGACTGTGCGTACGCATAGAATGCAGATTTTGGGGAGGTGTGCATACGCACAGGTTTGTGCATACTCACATGCTCTGTTTTTTCCAAAATATTTTTAGTGCCTTAAGGCACCAAACTTGACATCCAAAATAGATTTTCAACCCCAAAACATATTATTCCTCAAAAACACATGATCTAAACTAAAATCTAATCAAATTAAGCTTAAAATTAAACTAAACCTAAGCTATCTACAAGAAACAAAATGCAATGAATCAAAACTATGTACAAAGAGAGGGTAAGGAAGGTGTTACCATGGTGGGGTGTCTCCCACCTAGGACTTTCAGTTATTGTCTTTAAGTTAGACAATTGGATGAGGCTTGGCTATGGTGGCTTGTGCTTGAATTCTTCCTTGAATCCCCACCAATGTTTGTTTCGCCAATAGCCTCCAGGATTCTAAATCTTGTGCACCCGATCTTCTTGTTGATCCACATGATTCCACACGGGTGACAAGCAACTAGAACTCTCACTCAAAGATCCAAATAATCCATCCGATTTGGAATTACCACAACCATTAAAGCACAATTTTAAAGATTCAACCTCTATGAACCTAGGATCATGTTTTCTACTACTACCTAATTTTCCTTTATTTTCCAATCCACATATATTCCTAAGTTGACTATCATTTTCAATCAAACCATATTCAAGTGGAATAATGAAGCTCAAGGTTAAGGATGTTTCCCACTTAAATGGAGGAGGTGATAGTGCTTCTTGTATGATCTCCACCTTTTCAAGTCTTTCAACCACTTCTTCTAGTTCCTTGATCTCCACCTCCTCCTCTTGCAACTTATGCTCCAAGTCCTCTTCTTTTCCTTGTGATTCCAAGCTCTCCTCCACTCCACATGCTTTCATTTGAGTTGGTTCTTCACTTTCATTCGTGGAGGTGCTTGAATTGTCAGAAGAGTGTATTGAGTCCAAGTTAGATAGGGCTCCGACTAAGGTAGCCATGATGTTGTCTTGCCTCCTTTGTTATTCTTCTTGTTCTTGAAGGAAGAATTGGAAAGCTTCCTCCATTGAAGGTTGTGGGGAAAAAGAAAGTTCATCATGTCGGAGAGGGGTCTCATATATTGAAGGTGGTGGGTATTGATAAGAGTATTGAGGTGGTGTGGAGTATTGGTGTTGGACTTGTGGTGGTTCTAAATGTGGTTCAAAACGTTTTTCATGAGGCACATAAGGTTGATGGTATGGTGAGTAAAGGGTAGGCTCATGTGGAGGTGTTTGGTAATAGTGTGATGTGGCTTGTGAGTAAGATTGAAGGATTTGGCTCGTTGTAGTATGGGGGATAATGGCATGCATCAAGAGGTGGATAATATCTATAAGGACATGGATGAGGTTCTTTCCAAGAGGGTTGCCTAGAAGCATATAGCTCCTCACTCAATTGATCCAACAATTCATGATGCATTCCATCATTTAGGTTCTCATTTCCTACAACATTATAACAACCAAACTCCAACCCAAAAGGGTGAGAATTCATAGAAAAGAGGAAACAAAAACAAAAGCTACTAAGAGAAACTAAAACAAACTCCTAACAACTAACAAAATCAAGCAAACAACCAAAAATAAGCAAAATATTTACATATCAACATATTTACAATAGCCAACAATAAGCACACATTGCAACTCCTCGGCAACGGCACCAAAAATTTGATGATGCGCCTAGAGCATAGGTTTGAAATTTTCACACTAAAAATAGAGGTTCTTCCATTGCAAGTATAGTCCAAACTCAACAATTGGCCAACAATCAAATTTTAATCTAAAGATGTCACAATCAATACAAAATAACCAGGAGTTTTAAGTCCCGGGTCATTTTCCCTAGGAGTTGCAATGAAATGTTCTATTATTGGCTATGGGGATTTTGGGGTTTTGATTATAAGTGGCATGAATTTAAAATGGCAAGTAATTAAATGGAAAGCAAGTAAAAGCAATGAAAATAGAAATTAAATGGCAAAAGAGCTCTTGGCAAGAATTAGAGAATTAAGGATCCCTATCATAGTTGTGGACCACAAACATGGTAATTGTGTGGAATTAATCCCAATTAGTCAATCCTAACATCAAAAATTAGTCAAAAGGGCATAATTGATCCCAATCCACAAGGCCTAGCCAACTCTATTAATGGAAGGCTTAGAGTTAGTGGAAACCAAATCAATTAACAATCCTCACACAATGTGGAGTCGACATCCACCACTAAAGTTCACCCAATCACCCAATTTCTCAACCAAGAGTGTGAAAAATTAAGCAAAAATCCAACCAAGCATTTTATCAAACACTTGGAAGGCATAAAAAGAAAGCATGGTAAAATAACAAGAGATAATAAATTCTACAACTACCAAACAACAAAAGTAAGAATACCAACTCAATTCAAAAATAAAAGAGCATGAAACATAAATTGCACTAAATGGGAATCAAAATAACAAGAGTGTTCATCAACATACAAAGTAACCAAAATGAGAAATTAACAAGATAAACTAAGAAAATTAAGACAATAGAACAAAGAAAAGTAGAAGAAGCTAGATGAAAATAAGAATTAAAAAGAGAAATTACAAAGAAATTAAGCTAATAAACCTTAATTTCTAGAGAGAAGGGGGAGCTTCTCTCTCTAGAAAATGTCCTACATGATGCTAAACTAACCCTAATTGCTCCCCCCTTCATTCCTCTTCACTTTGGCTTGAAATAGCTTCAGAAATGAGTTGGACTGGGTTTTGGAGGCCCAGAATTCGCCCCAGCGATTTGCAATTAATGAGCTCACGTGACACGGGTCACGCGTACACGTGGGTCACGCGTACGCGACACCTGGCGAAATTCATCCTCATGCATATGCGTGAATTACGCGTACGCGTCGCCAAGCTCGCACTTTTGCGTGCGCACGCACGGATGCAGAATCTTACAAACTCCATTTCCTTCATGGTTTCTTCTCTTTTGCATGCTCTTTTTCTCACTTCTTAAACCCATACTTGCCTTGGAAATCTGAAATCACTTAACAAATACATCAAGGCACCAAATGAGATTAAAGTGAATAAAATTGACTAAATTAAGCACAAAAGAGCATGTTTTCACTTTCAAGTAGAATTTAGGAAGAAATCTCAAAAGCATGCTATTTAGATGAATAAATGTGGGTTTATATGATGAAATCCATTCAAATCAATCCAAAATATATCGTCACATGTGGATTCATCACACAGCTGCTTCTTCTCTCCGTTGCACGAGCTGCTTCCGCCGCTGCTGCTGCCACCGCCGCTTGCATCGCACAATCTCTCTCTGTCATCCCTTGCGTCACACGAGCTCCCTCCGCCACCGCTCTCATCGCGTCTACTACCATCGTCGCAGAGCTCTCTCCCCCGCCGCTCTCATCGCATCTGCTCCCTTTGTCACCTCTTCCATCTAATCTCAACAACTCGCTCTCTCAGTTCTTCTCGTAATTATCTCGAATTTCAGGTATATATATCCTGATTTTGTAATTCTGTTCTTCGTGATAAACCTTAAATCTCAATTTTTCTGCGCCAGTTTTAGCTAGCTTTATCATACTCTGCTTTTGTGCTTCGTGAATCTATGGGTTTACTCTGATTTTGATGAATTTGTTTCTGCAATCGGAAGCTTTTTTTAACCTAAATACAATATTTTGTGTGATTCATGTGATTCATGTGATACTAGTGTGTAACTTTATGATATAATTGTTGATTGACAGGGTTGTTGAGTAAGTCAAATCTGCAGCACAACATCTGATTAACTGCAGGGTTTATCATACTCTGCTTTTGTACTTTATTTGAATCTGCAGGTTTACTCTGATTTTGATGAATTTTTTTCTGCAATCGAAGCTTTTTGTTTGAATCATTTGCTTGGATGAACATTGAATCTATTTTGTTCAGCTCTGTTCAAGTAATTTGTAATTCAATTTGACCTATTTGTTTGATAATTATTTACAACTTTCATTGTACGAAGAAAGATAGGCACAACTTTTTGAAGGGGTCTGTTTATTCTAAATGCAGAAATTCAATCTTAGCGTTGAACAAATAAAGGATATATTTTATCGCTCTCAAGAATTGTTGATAAGCTTTTTGAAGAATAAAAAAAGCATGAAGACTTTGCATCAGAGGCTGAGCAAACACAACTGAATTGTATTGCTGACTTTAAGAAGTCTTTCGAGGTTGTGATGTAAAATATTAATATTAATGCACTATTTCTATGGTGGCTTATGGTGGTTGACCTATTCTTTACAGGAGCAATCAAGATCAAATTCAGAGATGCTTATTGCGGATATGACCAGCTTAGTTTCTGATCACATTCGTCGTCAAATGGATCTGGTCCGATTTGAGTATTACTTAGTCAATGTTTCTTAGTAAATATTTCTTATTTGGGTTAGAAGTTTAGTTTCTTATGGACGATGGTGAATTATTCAGGTGGATGAAAAGCTTGTTGATCTTAGACAGAGCAGCATTAAGAATAAGACTTTCTTGGATGAACATGTGTCATCAGTAGGAGAAATTATGTCCCATGCAAAAAGGAAATGGCAATCTTTTTGTGTGCAAGCAGGGAAAGAGACCAAGGATACTGCTGATTATTCTGCAGCAAAGCATTGCTGTGTGGAATTACTCATGCAGCAAAGGTCAGTGGCTTGTCCATGGTTTCTTGATCAAGTCCTCCTTTAGCAAAATTCTTAGTGTCTTATTTTTATATCTATAGTGTAAGTACCGCTGGATCACCTTTAGAGAATATGAAGATGACTCGTGAGGCTGTAAATGAGAAATAGTCCAAGCATATTTCTGCAGCAGTGTCACTAATCAGGTATCTAGTGAATTGATTGTGAGAAACTGAGAATAATTGTCAATAATGCCCATGCTTATTGAAAATGTTCTTCATTGAGTCGTAATCCGCTCTTAAACTAATACTCTTGTGATCAACTGATGCAATATCAATCACTTGTGTATAGTAATGCTTCTAATAGCAACGAGCAACATGACATGGAGATCAATTCTACTCGTGTTGCAGTAGAGGAAGATGTGGCAAAGAACAACAAGGATCTCTTTGAGCAGTTTGATGGTAAGTGTATGGTTTCATTGCATAGCAAAATTGGTTGCAAAAAAGTAGCAAAATTGTTTTATTATTGGCATTCTGACGTGTGTGTCCATTAGCAATCTGGTTTTAAAACTCTACTCTTTACCATTTTATCATGTTTTACGCCTCCCACCATATTCAACCTGTTCCTGCCACAAAAGAAGAGGTATGATTTCATTTTAAGTGTTTCTGTTTCTTCTTAGCAGTTTGCTAATCTAACTCCTTGTGATAAATTTCGAGCTTCTACCATTTCTCTATCTTTCAATTTTTCGCTAATTTGAATTTCTTAAACTAGTTAATACTAGTTTGGAATCATCAATTTCAGCTTTCTGTGACCAATTTAATTCAGTTAATTCTAGTTTGGGTAATTATTTACTTCATCAGTTTATTGCCATTGCCATTATCAATATTTGATTTGTTTGTGTGAGAAATGAATGTGTGGACAGTTTTTTAATTTCATTTTGATATTATTGCATATTAGGGAAATCATTTGTAAGTGTATAGCAGTATTAAGAGAGTTCTTGGTCATGCACTGTGAAACTTTGCTTATTGCCGCTTAGGTAATTTTGGATCAAAGTGTTGGTTCCTTCAAAGGAATTTTCCAAGAAGCATTACCATGATCTCAGTGAAAGATCTTTCTTCAATGAGCTCTGTGACTTCCTAAGCTCTGGCTCTGTTATTGCAATGGTTACAGCTTACACCTTACAACTTATAACTGACTCTTCCTCTTTCTTACCTTCGGAATCAAACACAGAATACAAAACAATATGTTATTATTTTTAGACTAGTCTGATTTTCCCTTGAATTCATGAAACAGGTTTAGGAAGGAGAAGGAGTCATAACTTATGGCCGAAAACTAATTGGAGCCACTGATCCGCAGAAATCTGCACCTGGAACTATTAGAGGTGATCTGGCTGTTAATGTTGGAAGGTATTATTTTTGACAAACACTCTAACTTCAAATGTGACTCGATCTGCCATTTCTGATAAACTCTT
Organism: Arachis ipaensis; assembly: GCF_059453495.1. Lineage (NCBI taxonomy): Eukaryota > Viridiplantae > Streptophyta > Magnoliopsida > Fabales > Fabaceae > Arachis > Arachis ipaensis. Next base: position 114,124,371 of record NC_142443.1, on the reverse strand, counting down.
GAATATACAAACAACACATTGTGAAATTATTGGTTTTCTTTGGATAAGTTGGCAAATTGTGTTGAAATTAGGCTCTCTACATTGGTTATTCTGGTGATATTGTCCCAGGTATGTTAGTTTCTTAAGAGATGTCCTATTCTACTATTTTAATTGTATCAACATGTCCTATTTTAATGCTGCCACTTTCCTACACCTATAATATATGCCAGAGTTGTGTTCATGTTGCAGTCAGTTTCCTTGTTCTGAACCTCTACTCAAACTAATAGCCTCAGTTCCCTTTCTTTGGGAAGAAAAACCTAGAACACCACTACCTAATTTCTCACTTTTTTCTTCTTCACTGGATAACATTGTTTCTAATGATGATAGTAGTGAAGCTATTATTGGCATGAAGCTTGAAACATTTAGGTTTGACATTGATGAATCAATGGAGAAAAAGTCATTGGTTGAACCTGAAGTTGAAACCACATTGTGGGCAACTTGCTCAGAGACAGAGAGTTACACAAGCATCTATGAAACAGAAAGGTCAAGTCCAACTGGTGCCACTTTCTCAGAATGCCTATTTCCATTGTATCCACCAAAATCAGGCTTTCTTGAAAGGGATGAGAACTTACTATTTTTAACTCAACTAGTAGAAATAAAGGCAGAAAAAGATGTTGATGATGGAGAGTGTACTAATGGTAGTGAGATGATGATGAGGAAGGTGCCAACACTTGGAGAACTAATCATGATGAGTAGAAGAAGAAGCTGCAGAAGGAAAGCACTTCACATGAACTGGGATCATAATCCACCTAAGGTATTAGTATAGTACAAACCTTTCTTTCTATCAGTTTTGCTTTCTAAACTAATGCTTTGATGATAATGATATTTGTGCAGGAAATGAGAAGAAAGGAAGATTTTGGATGCTTCAACTTTGTACGTGGCAACATAGTTGAGGGACTATTTAAGATAAGCTACTTGCCGAGAATGAAACTAGTCAAGGCAAGCTAGGGGACGATGATAATAGAGCCAAAGCTCACAATATAATTTCTATTTTAATACTTAAATACACGTTTTGGGTTTCAGTTTGTCGAGTGTGGAGTGTAGAACAATTAACTTGTACTAATGAAAACAAGTTATAACTGTACCATATTTATTTTGTATGAAAACAAGTTTATTTACAATGGAAAAATCTAAAAAAAAATTCTATTTTACCTTACCGGCAAATTTACAGACCGATTTTCCGTCTGTATTCAGAGTTTGGGATAATTTTCCAAGGTTTCAATTACAGACGGAAAATCTGTCGAAAAATCTATTGCCAATTACCGACGGAAAATCCATCGGAAAGTTCGACGTTTCAGGAAAATGGAGCGGAGAATTTACCAAGAGAAAATCTGTCGGTAATTGGTAAAAATCTGTCGGTAATTTTTTGACGGAAAAAATCTGTCGATAAATAATTTTCGACGAGACTTTTACAGAGAGACAAAATTCGTCAATAATTTCATCGGTAACCAAAAATCTATCTATAATAAAGACTAAATCTATCTGTATTAAACAATTTTTTACTTGTGATATATTATAGAATATTATAGATTATAGATTATTAGAATTATAGATCATAAATTATATAATTATAGACTTGGCATGTAGGTAATCAAAAAATAATCGAAATCTTGCATGTGAATGATTGTTAAATATCACAAGTGCCAAGTTGGGACTCATTTTGGCTCCTTTAGGTTATATTATGATCGTAAATGTTGTCTCACGGGCATAATATTGTGCACACAGTGAGAACATTTCATTGAAAGGTGGTGTAGACACCATATAATCATATAATATCGTATCATACAATTGCCAATAAAACCATTGCTATGGTTGACATAAAATACTTTTCTTTTTATTATACTCCTATGGTTTTCTTCCTATACGTTCAACTTAATTACTTACCGTTGTCTCTACTAATTCTTTTCGAATAATGTTATACATCCGAATCCTATTATTAATCAAGTTCAACTAAATTAATCTAACATAATAAAAATCAATATTCCAAATTTTATTATTTAACTCAATTAAAGTTGATTCATAAAAAAAATTTATATGTATAGTATTACTCATTTTCTTGTATATAGGATTAGTCAAAATCTAAACCATATAAATTTATCGTACTATTGATAATATTTTAGTTAACTTTAAAATCTAATTTAAAAATATAAAATATTACTTGATTTTTTGTCGGTAAGAAAATATATTTTACTTTGTACTTACTTCAACTATTCATGTAAATTACTTTTTCATCAAAACTAAAAATTATCCTTTCCATTCTGGGTAAATCACCTTCCAATCATTTCATAAAAGAGATATCGCATGTATATCTTACAAACAAAGAAACTCATAATCAGTCGAAACGTAGAGTTTGACAAAAAATTTTCATGGGACTGAAAAATGAAAAATTTGAGGAAAAAAAGCATTGAAGTATTACAACAACCACCTACAAAACTCAAAGAACAAAAATGTGAAGCAAACACAACTACTCTAATAATAACAGTAACCATTGATTCTCCTGCAAAAAAAAAAAAAATTAGACCTCTATAAGATATATACAAAATATGTAATTTTGCTGAGATCAAGCCGACAAACTTTGAAGAAATAGAAAAGTAAGAAGAATGGAAAAAAGCAATGAAAGAATAAATCAAGATGATTGAAAAAAATAACATATAGAGTCGGGTAGATTGCCGTTTAAATAAAGATGTCATTAGAATCAAATAAGCATAAAAAACTAAGCTCAATCATGATGGATCTACTCAGAAGCATAAGGCAATGTTAGTAGCAAAAGGATATTCACAAATTCCTCAGATAAATTATACAGAGACATTTGCATTAGTAGCTTGCTTAGACACAAGAAGAGCACTCTTGCACTAGTCGCACAAAAGCAAAAAAAGATCTATCAATTGGATGTAAAATTTGCCTTTCCAAATGGAAAATTGGAGGAAGAAGTATATGTTGATCAACTACCAAGGTTTGTTGTAAAAGTACATGAAGACAATGTGCTAAAGATAAAGAAAGTACTTTATAGACTTAAACAAGCTTCGTAAGTATGATACAGTCGAATTGACAAATACTTCATTGATCATGAATTTAGGAGGAACAAAAGTGAGACTACACTCTACATCAAAATACAAGGTAATTCAAAGATTCTGATAATTTTTTTGTATGTAGATGATATTATATTTACACAAGAAACAATTAGATAATGATTAGAGAATTCAAAGAAGAAATAAAACAGATATATGACTGACTTAGGATTAATGTACTATTTTTTTGACAATAAGGTAAATCAAAATGAAGATGGAATTATCATCTCAAAAAATAAATATACTAAAAATTTACTAATAAGGTTCAAGATGAGTAATTGTAAGGCAGTGTCAACTCCTCTTATCCATAACAAAAAATTACAAAAAAAGACAGATATGAAAAGGCATATAGATGCTTTGCAGTACAGAAGTCTCATTGGAAGCTTCTTTTATCTAACTTTCTCAAGATTAGACATCATGTATGAAACAAGTGTACTTTCCAAGATTCATGCAAAAGACAAATCAAAAGCACTATGGAGCTGCAAGAAGACTTTTAAGATATCTATAAGGCACAAAGGGATATAGCATTTGTTGAGTTTGAGAAAATAAAACAATAATTTGATGATGGCTAACATTATAATTTTGGGTTAAAAGTCCAAAAGTGTTGCTGATGTATGTGTTTATTGTGCAGAAAATTAATATGTTCAATAATAGGCCCAAATGTCCATAGACAATAATCATCCTCATTGTTGGCCCATGTCCAATGTTCCTAATATTTCAACCAAATACTCTCTTCTCTCTTCTGATTGTAACTCACGTGATCTACTCTAAATTAAGGAAAAAAGAGAACTTTTACAAGAAAAAAGAGATGTTCAGAAGGGTTCAAACATTAAGAAAAAAGTTAATCACCAAGTCTTGAAATTGAAAATGAAAGAGAGGAAAAAGTCAAATGTTGAAGCCAAAAGTAAAGATCAAATGAAAGGTTGAATCAGAATTAGAATCAGCATAGATATTTGGTGCACGAAATAGTGATCTCAATGGCGCCAAAAACTTGGTACGCACTATCATAATCTCAATTCTTCTTCACAACTTCGCACAACTAACCAGCAAGTGCACTGGGTCGTCCAAGTAATAAACCTTACGTGAGTAAGGGTCGATCCCACAGAGATTGTCGGCTTGAAGCAAGCTATGGTCATCTTGCAAATCTCAGTCAGGCAGATTCAAATGGTTGAGATTTTTATAATTAAAATATAAATAACAGAAAATAAGATAGAGATACTTATGTAATTCATTGGTGAGAATTTCAGATAAGCGTATGGAGATGCTTTGTTCCTTCTGAACCTCTGTTTTCCTACTGCCTTCATCCAATAATTCATACTCCTTTCCATGGCAAGCTGTATGTTGGGGATCACCGTTGTCGATGGCTACCGTCCGTCCTCTCAGTGAAAATGGTCCAAATACGCTGTCACCGCACAGCTAATCATCTGTCAGTTCTCACTCATGTTGGAATAGGATCCATTGATCCTTTTGCGTCTGTCACTACGCCCAACACTCGCGAGTTTGAAGCTCGTCAAAGTCATCCCATCCCAGATCGTACTCGAAATACCACAGACAAGGTTTAGACTTTTCGGATCTCAAGAATGCTACCAATAATTCTAGCTTATACCACGAAGACTCTGATCTTTCGGAATGGAGGCTAAGAGATAAACACTCAAGCTATTGCATGTAAAACGGGAGTGGTTGTCAGGCATGCGTTCATAGGTGAGAATGGTGATGAGTGTCACATAATCATCACATTCATCATGTTCTTAGGTGCGAATGAATATCTTAGAATAAGAATAAGCTTGAATTGAATAGAAAGGCAATAGTACTTTGCATTAATTCTTGAGGAACAGCAGAGCTCCACACCTTAATCTATGGTCCTATTTATAATGAACTAGTTACTAGGATTTATAGAGATAAGTAAATGATGCAGAAATCCACTTCTGGGGCCCACTTGGTGTGTGCTTAGGCTGAGCATTCAGCTTTACATGTGTAGAGACTTCTCTTGGAGTTAAACGCCAGGTTGCAGCCTGTTTGTGGCGTTTAACTCTGGTTTGTAACCTGTTTCTGGCATTTAACTTCAGAATAGGGCAGGAAGTTGGCGTTTGAACGCTAGTTTGCGTCATCAAAACTCGAGCAAAGTATGGACTATTATCTATTTCGGGAAAGCCCTGGATGTCTACTTTCTAACGCAATTGAGAGCGCGCCAATTGGGTTTCTGTAGCTCCAGAAAATTCATTTCGAGTGTAGGGAGATCAGAATCCAACAGCATCTGCAGTCCTTTTTCAGCCTCTGAATCAGATGTTTGCTCAGGTCCCTCAATTTCAGCCAGAAAATACCTGAAATCACAGAAAAACATGAAAACTCATAGTAAAGTCCAGAAATGTGATTTTTATTTAAAAACAAATAGAAATATAGTAAAAATTAACTAAAACATACTAAAAACATACTAAAAACAATGCCAAAAAGCGTATAAATTATCCGCTCATCACAACACCAAACTTAAATTGTTGCTTGTCCCCAAGCAACTGAAAATCAAATAGGATAAAAAGAAGAGAATATACTATAAATTCCAAAATATCAATGAAACTTAGCTCCAATTAGATGAGCGGGGCTAGTAGCTTTTTGCCTCTGAACAGTTTTGGCATCTCACTTTATCCTTTGAAGTTCAGAATGATTGGCATCTATAGGAACTCAGAATTTAGATAGTGTTATTGATTCTCCTAGTTCAGTATGTTAATTCTTGAACACAGCTACTTTATGAGTTTTCACCGTGGCCCTAAGCACTTTATTTTCCAGTATTACCACCGGATACATAAATGCCACAGACACATAACTGGGTGAACCTTTTTCAGATTGTGACTCAGCTTTGCTAGAGTCCGCAATTAGAGGTGTCTAGGGTTCTTAAGCACACTCTTTTTGCTTTGGATCACGACTTTAACTGCTCAGTCTCAAGCTTTTCACTTGACACCTTCACGCCACAAGCACATGGTTAAGGACAGCTTGGTTTAGCCACTTAGACCATGATTTTATTCCTTTGGGCCCTCCTATCCACTGATGCTCAAAGCCTTGGATCCTTTTTACCCTTGCCTTTTGGTTTAAAGGGTTACTGGCTTTTTGCTCTTGTCTTTTGGTTTGAAGAGCTATTGGCTTTTTCTGCTTGCTTTTTCTTTTTCTTTCTCTTTTTTTTTGCAAGCTTTTGCTTTTTCACTGCTTTTTCTTGCTTCAAGAATCAATTTATGATTTTTTAGATTATCAATAACATTTCTCCTTTTTCATCATTCTTTCAAGAGCCAACAATTTTAACAGTCATAAACAACAAATTCAAAAATATGCACTGTTCAAGCATTCATTCAGAAAACAAAAAGTATTGCCACCACATCAAAATAATTAAACTAATCTCAAGGATGAATTCGAAATCTATGTACTTCTTGTTCTTTTATTTTTAGAACATTTTTCATTTAAGAAAGGTGATGGATTCATAGGACATTCATAGCTTTAAGGCATAGACACTAGATACTAATGATCATGTAATAAGACACAAACATAAATAAAAATAAAGCATAGAGAATGAAAACAGAAAAAATAAATAGACAAGGAGATTAAGGAACGGGTCCACCTTAGTGATGGTGGCTAGTTCTTCCTCTTGAAGATCTTATGGAGTGCTTTAGCTCCTCAATGTCTCTTCCTTGCCTTTGTTGCTCCTCCCTCATGGCTCTTTGGTCTTCTCAAATCTCATGGAGAATGATGGAGTGCTCTTGGTGCTCCACCCTTAGTTTTCCCATGTTGGAACTTAATTCTCCTAGGGAGGTGTTGATTTGCTCCCAATAGTTTTGTGGAGGAAAGTACATCCCTTAAGGCATCTCAGGGATTTCATGATGAGGAATTTCCTCATGCTCTTGTTGAGGTCCATGAGTGGGTTCTCTTATTTGCTCCATCCTTTTCTTAGTGATGGGCTTTTGAGATGAATCTCTCCATCTCCCATAACTCAGAGGTGGAAGCAATTGCCTTCCCTTTCCTCTTTCTAGAGGTTTCTCCGGCCTTAGGTGCCATTAGTGGTTATGGAAAAACAAAAAGCAATGCTTTTACCACACCAAACTTAAAAGGTTTTCTCGTTCTCGAGCAAAATAAGGAAGAAGGGAGTAGAAGAAGAAGAAAATGGAGGAGATGGAGGGAGGTGAGTGGTTCAGCCATGTGTGGGTGGGTTTGGGAGGGAAATAGTGGTGAAGAGGTGATGAGGAAGAGAGAATGAGGTGATTGGTGAATGATATTTGTGGAAGAGTGTTATGAAAAGGTGTGAAGAGGGGAGAAGAAGAGGAGGGGTATGTAGAGATCCTGTGGGATCCACAGATCCTGAGGGGTCAAGGACTTAGCATCCTTACTCCATTTAGGCGTCCAAAACGCCCTTAGAGTGCAATTCTGGCGTTAAATGCCAGATTGCTGCTTGTTTTTGGCGTTTAACGCCAGCTTTTCTCCCTTTCTTGGCGTTAAACGCCAACTTGATGCTCTGTTCTGGCGTTAAACGCCAATCTGGTGCCTGTTTCTGGCGTTAAACACCAGCTTGATGCTTCTTTCTGGCGTTAAATGCCAGTCTGATGCTTCTTACTGGCGTTTAAATGCTAGTAAGCTTATCCTCTAGGGTGTGCTATTTTTCATGCTGTTTTTCCTTCTGTTTTTTATTTTTCAGTTGTTTTTGTGACTTCACATGATCATCAATCTAAAGAAAACATAAAATAATGGAAAATAAATAGAGATAATTAAATAATATTGGGTTTCCTCCCAATAAGCGCTTCTTTAATGTCAATAGCTTGACAGTGAGCTCTCATAGAGCCTCACAGATAATCAGAGCAGGGTTGGATCCCCTCAACACCAAACTTAGAGTTTGGATGTGGCCTCGCAACACCAAACTTAGAGTTTGGTTGTGGCCTCCCAACACCAAACTTAGAGTTTGAATGTGCGGGTTTTGTTTGACTCTGTACTGAGAGAAGCTTTTTATGCTTCCTCTCCATAGTTACAGAAGGAGAACTTTGAGTCTTAAACACAAGGTAGTCCTCATTCAACTGAAGGACCAGCTCTCCTCTGTTAACATCAATCACAGCTTTTGCTGTGGCTAGGAAGGGTCTGCCAAGGATGATGGATTCATCCTCATCCTTCCCAGTGTCTAGGATTATGAAATCAGTAGGGATGTAAAGGCCTTCAACCTTTACTAACACGTCCTCTACTAGTCCCTAAGCCTGTTTCATTGATTTGTCTGCCATCTCCGGTGAGATTCTTACAGCTTGTACCTCAAAGATTCCTAGTTTCTCCATTACAGAGAGTGGCATGAGGTTTATCCCTGATCCCAGGTCACACAGAGCCTTCTCAAAGGTCATGGTGCCTATGGTACAAGGTATGAAGAATTTTCCCGGATCCGGTTTCTTCTGAGGTAATGTCTGCCTCATTAATGCACTCAGTTCATTGGTGAACAAGGGGGGTTCATCCTCCCAAGTCTTATTACCAAATAACTTGGCATTCAGCTTCATGATTGCTCCTAGATACTTAGCAACTTGCTCTTCAGTGATGTCTTCATCCTCTTCAGAGGAGGAATATTCATCAGAGCTCATGAATGGCAGAAGGAAGTTCAATGGAATCTCTATGGTCTCTGCATGAGCCTCAGATTCCTTTGGTTCCTCAAAGGGAAACTCCTTTCTGTCCAGAGGATGTCCCATGAGGCTTTTCTCACTGGGACTCACATCCTCCTCACTCTCTCCAGGTTCAGCCATGTTGGTCATGGTTATGGCATTGCACTCTCTCTTTGGATTTTCTTCTGTATTGCTTGGGAGAGTACTGGGAGGAGTTTCAGTAATCTTCTTACTCAGCTGACCCACCTGTGCCTCCAAATTTCTAATGGAGGACCTTGTTTCATTCGTGAAACTTAGTGTGGTCTTGGATAGATCAGAGACTATGGTTGCCAGGCCAGAATGGCTCTGTTCAGAATTCTCTGTCTGTTGCTGAGAAGATGATGGAAAAGGCTTGCTATTGCTAAACTTATTTCTTCCACCATTATTGTTGAAGCCTTGTTGAGGCTTCTGTTGGTCCTTCCATGAGAAATTTGAATGATTTCTCCATGAATGATTATAGGTGTTTCCACAGGGTTCTCCCATGTAATTCACCTTTGCCATTGCAAGGTTCTTAGGATCATAAGCTTCTTCTTCAAAAGATGTTTCTTTAGTACTGTTGGATGCAGCCTGCAATCCATTCAGATTCTGAGAAATCATATTGACTTGCTGAGTCAATATTTTGTTCTGAGCCAATATGGCATTCAGAGTATAAATTTCAAGAACTCCCTTTTTCTAAGGCATCCCATTGTTCACAGGACTCCTTTCAGAGGTGTACATGAATTGGTTATTTACAACCATTTCAATGAGTTCCTGAGCTTCTGCAGGGGTTTTTAGATGAAGAGATCCTCCTGCAGAATGGTCCAATGACATTTTTGACAACTCAGACAGACCATCATAGAATATACATATTGATGAGCGGATAATTTATACGCTTTTTGGCATTGCTTTTAGTATGTTTTTAGTAGGATCTAGTTACTTTTAGGGATGTTTTCATTAGTTTTTATGTTAAATTCACATTTCTGGACTTTACTATGAGTTTGTGTGTTTTTCTGTGATTTCAGGTATTTTATGGCTGAAATTGAGGGACTTGAGAAAAAATCAGATTCAGAGGTTGAAGAAGGACTGCTAATGCTGTTGGATTCTGACCTCCCTGCACTCAAAGTGGATTTTCTGGAGCTACAGAACTCGAAATGGCGTGCTTCCAATTGCGTTGGAAAGTAGACATCCAGGCCTTTCCAGAAATATATAATAGTCCATACTTTGGCTAAGTTTAGATGACGAAAACTGGCGTTCAACGCCAGCTCTCTGCCCAAATCTGGCGTCCAGCGCCAGAAAAGGATCCAAAACCAGAGTTGAACGCCCAAACTGGCACAAAAACTGGCGTTCAACTCCAAGAAGGACCTCTACACGTGCAACACTCAAGCTCAGCCCAAGCACACACCAAGTGGGCCCCGGAAGTGGATTTATGCATCAATTACTTACTTCTGTAAACCCTAGTAGCTAGTTTATTATAAATAGGACATTTCACTATTGTATTTGACATCTTTGAATCTCTGGAACATCTTTGGACGCCTGGTTCTTAGATCAGAGGGGCTGGCCATTCGGCCATGCCTGGACCTTTCACTTATGTATTTTTAACGGTAGAGTTTCTACACTCCATAGATTAAGGTGTGGAGTTCTGCTGTTCCTCAAAGATTAATGCAAAGTACTACTATTTTCTATTCAATTCATCTTATTTCGCTTCTAAGATATTCATTCGCACTTCAACCTGAATGTGATGAACGTGACAATCATCATCATTCCCTATGAATGCGTGCCTGACAACCACTTCCGTTCTACATTAGAATTGAATGAGTATCTCTTAGCTTTCTTAATCAGAATCTTCGTGGTGTAAGCTAGAATGATGGCGGCATTCAAGAGAATCTGGAAGGTCTAAACCTTGTCTGTGGTATTTCGAGTAGGATTCAATGATTGAATGACTGTGACGAGCTCCAAACTCGCGATTGCTGTGCGTAGTGACAGACGCAAAAGGATAGTAAATCCTATTCCAGCATGATCGAGAACCGACAGATGAATAGCCGTGCCATGACAGGGTGCGTTGACCATTTTCACTGAGAGGATAAGATGAAACCATTGACAAGGGTGATGCCTCCAGACGATTAGCCGTTCCGTGACAGGGCATTTGGATCATTTTCCCGAGAGAAGACCGAAAGTAGCCATTGACAGTGGTGATGTATCACATAAAGCCAGCCATGGAAAGGAGTAAGACTGATTGGATGAAGATTGCAGGAAAGCAGAGGTTCAGAGGAACGAAAAACATCTCCATTCGCTTATCTGAAATTCCTACCAATGATTTACATAAGTACCTCTATCCCTATTCTATTATTTATTTTCGAAAACCCATTACTGTCTTATATCCGCCTGACTGAGATTTACAAGGTGACCATAGCTTGCTTCATACCAACAATCTCCGTGAGATTCGACCCTTACTCACGTAAGGTATTACTTGGACGACCCAGTGCACTTGCTGGTTAGTTGTGCGAAGTTGTGAACCATGGTATTGGCATCATGTTTTTGGCGCCATTACCAGGGAAAGAAAGAGCGATGAATTTTACATAATTAAAGTGTAATCACAATTTCTGCGCACCAAGTTTTTGGCGCCGTTGCCGGGGATTGTTCGAGTTTGGACAACTGACGGTTCATCCTGTTGCTCAGATTAGGTAATTTTCTTTTTGCTTTGTTTTCAAAAATTTTTCAAAAATCTTTCAAAAATTTCTCATCTGTTTTCGAAAAAAAAAATATAATGTTTTCAAAAATAAATTATTCTATGGCTTCAAAATTTTTAAAGAATGAATTCTAGTGTTTCATGAAGCATGTGAAGCCTGGCTGGCTGTAAAGCCATGTCTAAATTCATTTGGACTGAGGCTTGCAATTTGTTATCAAGAGCAAGTTAGTTGTTGTTAATCCACCTGCTGCTGTTCCTGATTTACATGCTGAAGCTTGGCTGGCCATTGGCCATGTCTAGTGTTTTGGACCGGAGCTTTCATTGAAAGCTTGGCTGGCTAGTGAGCCATGTCTAATTCCTGGACTGAAGCTTTAGATTAAGAATGCAAGATTCCTGGAATTCATATTAAAAATTTTGAAATCCTTATTTTTCTTTTTCATAATAATTTTCGAAAAAAAAATCCAAAAAAATTTTAGAAAATCATAAAAATCAAAAATATTTTTCTGTTTCTTGTTGGAGTCATGTGTCATGTTATAAGTTTGGTGTCAATTGCATGTGCATCTTGTATTTTTCGAAAATTCATGCATTCATAGTGTTTTTCATGATCTTCAAGTTGTTCTTGGTAAGTCTTCTTGTTTGATCTTTGCATTTGCATGTTTTGTGTCTTTTCTTGTTTTTCATATGCATTCTTGAATTCTTAGTGTCTAAGCATTAAAGAATTCTAAGTTTGGTGTCTTGCATGTTTTCTCTGCATAAAAAATTTTTCAAAAATATGTTCTTGATGTTCATCATGATCTTCATAGTGTTCTTGGTGTTCATCTTGACATTCATAGCATTCTTGCATGCATCACATGTTTTGATCTAAAATTCTCATGCATTGCATAATTTTTAAGTTTTCCTCTCTCATCATAAAAAATTCAAAAATAAAAAAAAATATATCTTTCCCTTTTTCGGTCATCAAATTCGAAAATTTGAGTTGACTTGTTCAAAAATTTTTAAAATCAAGTTGTTTCTTATGAGTCAAATCAAATTTTCAATTTGAAAATCTTATCTTTTTTCAAAATCTTTTTCAAAAATCAAATCTTTTTCAAATTTCTTAGTTATTTTCGAAAATTCCAAAAATATTTTTCAAAAATCTTTTTCTTATTTTTATATCAAATTTTTGAAAATAACAATAACAATTAATGTTTTGATTCAAAAATTTCAAGTTTGTTACTTGCTTGTTAAGAAAGATTCAAACTTTAAGTTCTAGAATCATATCTTGTGATTTCTTGTGAATCAAGTCATTAATTGTGATTTTAAAAAATCAAATCTTTTTCAAAAACTAATTTCAATCATATCTTTTCAAAAATATCTTCTTATCTTACCTTTTTCAAAAAAAAAAAAAGTGATTTCAAAAATATCTTTTCTAACTTCCTAACTTCTTATCTTTTCAAAATTTGTTTCAACTAACTAACTAACTTTTTGTTTGCTCCTTAACTTTTTCAAAACTACCTAACTAACTCTCTCTCTCTAATTTTTGAAAATATCTTCCCTCTTTTTCAAAAATTTCTTTTTTATTAACTAACTATTTTTATTTTTGATTTTAAAATTTTTCGAAAAAAATACTAACCTTTTTCAAAAACTATTTTTGAAAATCACTAACTCTTTTTCAAAAATTATTTTCGAAAATTCTCCCTCTCCCATCTTATTCTATTTATTTATTCATTTACTAACATCTCATCTCACATCTCTGCCCTCCTCACAGTTGTGTTTCTTTCTTTACATCACATTCTTTGTCTCCCTCTTTTCTTCCACTCACAAAGGGATCCCTATACTGTGGTATAAAGGATCTCTATTATTATTATTTTTCTGTGCCCTCTTCTTTGTCATATGAGCAGGAGCAAGGACAAGAACATTCTTGTTGAAGCAGATCCAGAACCTGAAAGGACTCTGAAGAGAAAATTAAGAGAAGCTAAATTACAACAATCCAGAGATAACCTGTCAGAAATTTTCGAACAGGAAGAGGAGATGGCAGCCGAAAATAATAATAATGCAAGGAGAATGCTTGGTGACTTTACTGCACCTAATTCCAATTTACATGGAAGAAGCATCTCCATTTCTGCCATTGGAGCAAACAACTTTGAGCTGAAACCTCAATTAGTTTCTCTGATGCAGCAGAACTGCAAGTTTCATGGACTTCCATCTGAAGATCCTTTTCAGTTCTTAACTGAATTCTTGCAGATATGTGATACTGTTAAGACTAATGGAGTAGATCCTGAAGTCTACAGGCTCATGCTTTTCCCTTTTGCTGTAAGAGACAGAGCTAGAATATGGTTGGATTCTCAACCTAAAGACAGCCTGAACTCTTGGGATAAGCTGGTCAAGGCTTTCTTAGCCAAGTTCTTTCCTCCTCAAAAGCTGAGTAAGCTTAGAGTGGATGTTCAAACCTTCAGACAGAAGGAAGGTGAATCCCTCTATGAAACTTGGGAGAGATACAAAGGACTGACCAAAAAGTGTCCTTCTGACATGCTTTCAGAATGGACCATCCTGGATATATTCTATGATGGTCTGTCTGAGTTATCTAAGATGTCATTGGATACCTCTGCAGGTGGATCCATTCACCTAAAGAAAATGCCTGCAGAAGCTCAAGAACTCATTGACATGGTTGCAAATAACCAGTTCATGTACACTTCTGAAAGGAATCCTATGAATAATGGGACGCCTATGAAGAAGGGAGTTCTTGAGGTTGATACTCTGAATGCCATATTGGCTCAGAACAAAATATTGACTCAGCAAGTCAATATGATTTCTCATAGTCTGAATGGAATGCAAGCTGCATCCAACAGTACTCAAGAGGCATCTTCTGAAGAAGAAGCTTATGATCCTGAGAGCCCTGCAATAGCAGAGGTGAATTACTTAGGTGAACCTTATGGAAACACCTATAACTCATCATGGAGAAATCATCCAAATTTCTCATGGAAGGATCAAAAGCCTCAACAAGGCTTCAATAATGGTGGAAGAAACAGGTTTAACAATAATAAACCCTTTCCATCATCCACTCAGCAACAGATAGAGAACTCTGAACAAAACACTTCTAATTTAGCAAACTTAGTCTCTGATCTATCTAAGGCCATTGTAAGTTTGATGAATGAAACAAGGTCTTCCATTAGAAATCTGGAAGCACAAGTGGGCCAGCTGAGTAAAAGGATCACTAAAATCCCTCCTAGTACTCTCCCAAGCAATACAGAAGAAAATTCAAAAGGAGAGTGCATGGCCATTGACATAAGCAAAATGGCCAAACCCAAAGAGGGAGAGGAGGACGTGAATCCCAAGGGGGAAGACCTCCTGGGACGTCCAGTGATCAATAAGGAGTTTCCCTCTGAGGAACCTAAGGAATCTGAGACTCATCTGGAGACCATAGAGATTCCATTGAACCTCCTTATGCCATTCATGAGCTCTGATGAGTATTCCTCTTCTGAAGAGAATGAGGATGTTACTGAAGAGCAAACTGCCAAGTTTCTTGGTGCAATCATGAAGCTAAATGCCAAATTATTTGGCATTGATACTTGGGAAGTTGAACCTCCCTTGTTCATCAATGAACTAAGTGATCTGGATCAACTGACATAGCCTCAGAAGAGACAGGATCCTGGAAAGTTCATAATACCTTGTACCATAGGCACCATGATCTTTAAGGCTCTGTGTGACCTTGGTTCAGGGATAAACCTCATGCCCCTCTCTGTAATAGAGAAACTGGGAATCTATGGGGTGCAAGCTGCTAAAATCTCATTAGAGATGGCAGACAATTCAAGAAAACAGGCTTATGGACAAGTAGAGGACGTGTTAGTAAAGGTTGAAGGCCTTTACATCCCTGCTGATTTCATAGTCCTGGATACTGGAAAGGAAGAGGATGAATCCATCATCCTAGAAAGACCTTTCCTAGCCACAGCAAGAGCTGTGATTGATGTGGACAGAGGAGAATTGATCCTTCAATTAAATAAGGACAACCTTGTGTTTACAACTCAAGGATCTCTCTCTGCATCCATGGAGAGGAAGCAGAAAAAGCTTCTCTCAAAGCAGAGTCAAACAAAGCCCCCACAGTCAAACTCTAAGTTTGGTGTTGGGAGGCCACAACCAAACTCTAAGTTTGGTGTTGAACTCCCATATCCAAACTCTAAGTTTGGTGTTGGAGAGTTTCAACAATGCTCTGAACATCTGTGAGGCTCCATGAGAGCCCACTGTCAAGCTATTGACATTAAAGAAGCGCTTGTTGGGAGGCAACCCAATTTTTATTTATCTAACTATATTTTTCTTAGTTATATGTCTTTATAGGTTCATGATCATGTGGAGTCACAAAATAAATATAAAAATTGAAAACGGAATCAAAAATAGCAGAAGAAAAATCACACCCTGGAGGAGCATCTGCCTGGCGTTCAACGCCAGAACAGAGCATGGTTCTGGCGCTGAACGCCCAAAATGGGCAGCATCCTGGCGCTGAACGCCCAGAACAAGCATGGTTCTGGCGTTCAACGCCAGAAATGGCAACAAATGGGCGTTGAACGCCCAAAATGGGCACCAACCTGGCGCTGAACGCCCAGAGTTGTGTACAAAGGCATTTTACATGCCTAATTGGTGCAGGGATGCAAATCCTTGACACCTCAGGATCTGTGGACCCCACAGGATCATCTCATGATCTGTGGACCCCACAGGATCCCCACCTACCTCCACTCACTTCTTCTCACCACTCTCTTTCACACAATCCCATAAACACTCTTCCCCAAAAATCCTTCACCAATCACCTCAATCTCTCTACCCCATCACCTCTTCACCACTCACATCCATCATCCACTCTTCCCCATAAACCTACCTCATAAACTCCACCTACCTTCAAAATTCAAAACCAATTTCCCACCCAAACCACCCATATGGCCGAACCTTAACCCCCCTCCCTTCCCTATATAAAGCCCTCCATTCTTCATCAAATTCACACAACACACCCCTCTACACCCTTCTTGGCCGAAACACTTCCCACTCTCCCTCTCCTCAATTTCTTCTTCTTCTTCATCTATTCTTTCTTTTATTGCTCGAGGGTGAGCAATATTCTAAGTTTGGTGTGGTAAAAGCATAAGCTTTTTGTTTTTCCATTACCATTGATGGCACCTAAGACCAGAGAATCCTCTAGAAAGGGGAAAGGGAAGACAAAAGCTTCCACATCCGAGTCATAGGAGATGGAAAGATTCATCTCCAAAGCCCATCAAGACCACTTCTATGATGTTGTGGCCAAGAAGAAGGTGATCCCTAAGGTCCCTTTCAAACTCAAAAGAAATGAGTATCCGGAGATCCGACATGAAATTCAAAGAAGAGGTTGGGAAGTTCTAACAAATCCCATCCAACAAGTCGGCATCCTAATGGTTCAAGAGTTCTATGCTAATGCATGGATCACCAAGAACCATGATCAAAGTAAGAACCCGGATCCAAAGAACTATGTTACAATGGTTCGGGGGAAATACTTGGATTTTAGTCCAGAAAATGTGAGGTTGGCGTTCAACTTGTCAAACATGGAAGAGAACGCACGCCCCTACACAAGGAGAGTCAACTTTGATCAAAGGTTGGACCAAGTCCTTATGGACATATGTGTAGAAGGAGCTCAATGGAAGATTGACTCCAAAGGCAAGCCGGTTCAACTAAGAAGATTGGACCTCAAGCCTGTAGCTAGAGGATGGTTGGAGTTCATTCAATGCTCAATCATTCCCACTAGCAACCGGTCTGAAGTTACTATAGACCGGGCCATCATGATCCATAGCATCATGATTGGAGAAGAGGTGGAAGTTCATGAGATTATACCTCAAGAACTCTACAAGGTGGCTGACAAGTCCTCCACTATGGCAAGGTTAGCCTTTCCTCACCTCATTTGCCACCTATGCAATTCGGCTGGGATTGACATAGAGGGAGATATCCTAATTAAAGAGGACAAGCCCATCACTAAAAAAAATATGGAGCAAGCAAGAGAGCCCATTCATGGAGCTCAAGAGGCGTATGAAGCTCATCACTATGAGATCCCAGAGATGCCTCAAATGCACTTTCCTCCACAAAACTATTGGGAGCAAATCAACACCTCCCTAGGAGAATTGAGTTCTAATATGGGACAATTAAGGGTGGAACATCAAGAGCACTCCATCATGCTCCATGAAATAAGAGAAGATCAAAAAGCAATGAGGGAGGAGCAACAAAGACAAGGAAGAGACATAGAAGAGCTCAAGGACATCATTGGTTCCTCAAGAAGGAAACGCCACCATCACTAAGGTGGATTCATTCTTTGTTCTATTTCTTCTGTTTTTCGTTTTCTTTGTTATGTGCTTATCTATGTTTGTGTCTTCATTACATGATCATTAGTAGTTAGTAACTTTGTCTTAAAGTTATGAATGTCCTATGAATCCATCACCTCTCTTAAATGAAAAATGTTTTAATTCAAAAGAACAAGAAGTACATGAGTTTCGAATTTATCCTTGAACTTAGCTTAATTATATTGATGTGGTGACAATGCTTCTTGTTTTCTGAATGTATGCTTGAACAGTGCATATGTCTTTTGAAGTTTTTGTTTAAGAATGTTAAATATGTTGGCTCTTGAAAGAATGATGACTAGGAGACATGTTATTTGATAATCTGAAAAATCATAAAAATTATTCTTGAAGCAAGAAAAAGCAGCAAAGAACAAAGCTTGCAGACAAAAAATAGGCGAAAAAAAATAGAAAGAAAAAGAAAAAGCAAGCAGAAAAAGCCAAAAGCTCTTAAAACCAAGAGGCAAGAGCAAAAAGCCAATAACCCTTAAAACCAAAAGGCAAGGGCAAATAAAAAGGATCCCAAGGCTTTGAGCATCAGTGGATAGGAGGGCCTAAAGGAATAAAATCCTGGTCTAAGTGGCTAAACCAAGATGTCCCTAACCATGTGCTTGTGGCGTGTAGGTGTCAAGTGAAAACTTGAGATTGAGCGGTTAAAATCAAGGTCCAAAGCAAAAAAAAAAAAAAGAGTGTGCTTAAGAACCCTGGACACCTCTAATTGGGGACTTTAGTAAAGCTGAGTCACAATCTGAAAAGGTTCACCCAGTTATGTGTCTGTGGCATTTATGTATCCGGTGGTAATACTGGAAAACAAAGTGCTTAGGGCCACGGCCAAGACTCATAAAATAGCTGTGTTCAAGAATCATCATACTGAACTAGGAGAGTCAATAACACCATCTAAACTCTGAGTTCCTATAGATGCCAATCATTCTGAACTTCAATGGATAAAGTGAGATGCCAAAACTATTCAAGAGGCAAAAAGCTATAAGTCCCGCTCATATGATTAAAGCTATGTTTCATTGATAGTTTGGAATTTATAGTATATTCTCTTCTTTTTATCCTATTTGATTTTCAGTTGCTTGGGGACAAGCAACAATTTAAGTTTGGTGTTGTGATGAGCGGATAATTTATATGCTTTTTGGCATTGTTTTTAGTATGTTTTTAGTAGGATCTAGTTACTTTTAGGGATGTTTTCATTAGTTTTTATGTTAAATTCACATTTCTAGACTTTACTATGAGTTTGTGTGTTTTTCTGTGATTTCAGGTATTTTCTGGCTGAAATTGAGGGACTTGAGCAAAAATCAGATTTAGAGGTTGAAGAAGGACTGCTGATGCTGTTGGATTCTGACCTCCCTGCACTCAAAGTGGATTTTCTGGAGCTACAGAACTCGAAATGGCGCGCTTCCAATTGCGTTGGAAAGTAGACATCCAGGGCTTTCCAGAAATATATAATAGTCCATACTTTGGCCAAGTTTAGATGACGAAAACTGGCGTTCAACTCCAGCTCTCTGCCCAAATCTGGCGTCCAGTGCCAGTTTGGGCGTTCAACTCCAAGAAGGACCTCTACACGTGCAACACTCAAGCTCAGCCCAAGCACACACCAAGTGGGCCCGGAAGTGGATTTATGCATCAATTACTTACTTCTGTAAACCCTAGTAGCTAGTTTATTATAAATAGGACATTTCACTATTGTATTTGACATCTTTGAATCTCTGGAACATCTTTGGACGCCTGGTTCTTAGATCAGAGGGGCTGGCCATTCGGCCATGCCTGGACCTTTCACTTATGTATTTTTAACGGTAGAGTTTCTACACTCCATAGATTAAGGTGTGGAGCTCTGCTGTTCCTCAAAGATTAATGCAAAATACTACTGTTTTCTATTCAATTCATCTTATTTCGCTTCTAAGATATTCATTCGCACTTCAACCTGAATGTGATGAACGTGACAATCATCATCATTCCCTATGAATGCGTGCCTGACAACCACTTCCGTTCTACATTAGAATTGAATGAGTATCTCTTAGCTTTCTTAATCAGAATCTTCGTGGTGTAAGCTAGAATGATGGTGACATTCAAGAGAATCCGGAAGGTCTAAACCTTGTCTGTGGTATTCCGAGTAGGATTCAATGATTGAATGACTGTGACGAGCTCCAAACTCGCGATTGCTGGGCGTAGTGACAGACGCAAAAGGATAGTAAATCCTATTCCAGCATGATTGAGAACCGACAGATGAATAGCCGTGCCGTGACAGGGTGCGTTGACCATTTTCACTGAGAGGATAAGATGAAACCATTGACAAGGGTGATGCCTCCAGACGATTAGCCGTGCCGTGACAGGGCATTTGGATCATTTTCCCGAGAGAAGACCGAAAATAGCCATTGACAGTGGTGATGTATCACATAAAGCCAGTCATGGAAAGGAGTAAGACTGATTGGATGAAGATAGCAGGAAAGCAGAGGTTCAGAGGAACGAAAAGCATCTCCATTCGCTTATCTGAAATTCCTACCAATGATTTACATAAGTACCTCTATCCCTATTCTATTATTTATTTTCGAAAACCCATTATTGTCTTATATCCACCTGACTGAGATTTACAAGGTGACCATAGCTTGCTTCATACCAACAATCTCCGTGGGATTCGACCCTTACTCACGTAAGGTATTACTTGGACGACCCAGTGCACTTGCTGGTTAGTTGTGCGAAGTTGTGAATCATGGTATTGGCATCATGTTTTTGGCGCCATTACCAGGGAAAGAAAGAGCGATGAATTTTACATAATTAAAGTGTAATCACAATTTCTGCGCACCACATATGATGCTCCATTCTGGAAGCATATCAGTAGGACACCTTTTGATCAGTTACTTATATCTTTCCCAAGCTTCATAGAGGGACTCTCCTTTCTTCTGTCTGAAGGTTTGGATTTCCACTCTAAGCTTGCTCATCTTTTGAGGTGGAAAGAATTTGGCCAGGAAAGCACTGACCAGCTTATCCCAAGAGTTCAGGCTTTCCTTAGGTTGTGAATCCAACCAGGTTCTCTTACAGCAAAAGGGAAAAGCATAAGCCTGTAGACCTCAGGATCAACTCCATTGGTCTTGACAGTGTCATAGATTTGCAAGAATTCAGCTAAAAACTGATGAGGATCTTCCATTGGAATTCCATGAAACTTGCAATTTTGCTGCATTAGAGAAACTAATTGAGGCTTAAGCTCAAAGTTGTTTGCTCCAATTGAAGAAATTGAGATGCTTCTTCCATAGAAGTTGGAAGAGGGTGCAATAAAGTCACCAAGCATCTTCCTTGCATCTCCACCATTGTTATTAGGTTCGGCCATGTCTCTTTTTTTTCGAAAATTTCTGTCAGGTCTTCTCCAGAGGGTTGTGCATTAGCTTCTCTTAGTTTCCTCTTAAGAGTCCTTTCAGGTTCAGGATCAGCTTCAATAAGAATGTCTTTATCCCTGTTCTTACTCATATGAAAAAGAAGAGAACAGAAAAGAAGAGGAATCCTCTATGTCACAGTATAGAGATTCCTTTATGTGAGTAGAAGAAGAGAAGAATAGAAGAAGGAGAAGAGAAAAATTCAAAATTTAAATTAAAATAAAAGGAAAATATTTTTTGTTTTTGTTTTAATTATTAGTTAGTATTCGAAAATTATAAAAAGGAATAAAATTAAAATTAAAATTTAAAATAATTAGTTAATTAAAAGGAATTTTAAAAAAGGGGTTAGTAGTTTTCGAAAATTAGAGAGAGAAAAGTAGTTAGGTGGTTTTAAAAAAGATATGATTGAAATAGAAAACTTTTAAAATCAAACAAAAAGTCAAGTAGTTAATTGAAAAAGATTTGAAAATCAAATTTGAAAAGATAAGAAGTTAGAAAAGATTTTGAAATTAAGTTTTGAAAAAAGATATGATTGAAAATCATTTTGAAAAAATATTTAAAAAGGAAATTTAAAAAGAATTGATTTTTGAAATTAAAGTTGATTACTTGACAAGAAACTAAAAGATATGATTCTAGAATTTAAAGATTGAACCTTTCTTAATAGGCAAGTAACAACTTGAAAAATTTTTTTCGAATCAATCACATTAATTGTTAGCATTAATTTCGAAAATATGAAATAAAAATAAGAAAAAGATTTTGAAAATAAATTTTGAAAATTTCGAAAATATGAAAGAAAAAATGAAAAAGATTTGATTTTTGAAAAAGATTTGAAAAAGATAGAATTTTTAAATTGAAAATTTGACTTGACTAATAAGAAACAATTAAATTTTAAAACTTTATGACTAAATCAAATCAAATTTTCAAAATTTATGAGTGAAATAAGGGAAAGATATTTTTTATTTTTGAATTTTTAATGAAGAGAGAGAAAAATATCAAAATGACACTTAACATAAAAATTATGAATCAAAACAAGGAAAACATGCAAGACCACTTTGAATGTCAAGATGAACACCAAGAACACTTTGAATGTCAAGATGAACACCAAGAACTTATTTTTGAAAAATTTTAAGAAAAGATACACATGCAAGACACCAAACTTAGGAATTTTCAATGCTTAGACACTAACAAATTAAAAATACATATGAAAAATAAGAAAAAGACACAACACATGAAAAATTCAAAGATCAAACAAAGAATATCATCAAGAACAACTTGAAGATCATGAAGAACACATGCATGAATTTTTGAAAATTTTTGTGAAAAATTAGAACATGAAATTGACACCAAACTTAAAATTTGACACTAGACTCAAACAATAAACACAAAATTATTTTTGGTTTTATGATTTTATTAATTTTTTTTTCGAAAATAATAAGCTTAAAAATAAAATAAAATTACCTAATTTGAGCAACAAGATGAACCGTCAGTTGTCCAAACTCGAACAATCCCCGGCAACGGCGCCAAAAACTTGGTGCACGAAATTGTGATCTCAATGGCGCAAAAAGTTGGTACGCACTATCATAATCTCAATTCTTCTTCATAACTTTCACAACTAACCAGCAAGTGCACTGGGTCGTCCAAGTAATAAACCTTACGTGAGTAAGGGTCGATCCCACGGAGATTGTCGGCTTGAAGCAAGCTATGGTCATCTTGCAAATCTCAGTCAGGCAGATTCAAATGGTTATGGGATTTTTATAATTAAAATATAAATAACAGAAAATAAGATAGAGATACTTATGTAATTCATTGGTGAGAATTTCAGATAAGCGTATGGAGATGCTTTGTTCCTTCTGAACATCTGCTTTCCTACTGCCTTCATCCAATAATTCATACTCCTTTCCATGGCAAGCTGTATGTTGGGGATCACCGTTGTCGATGGCTACCGTCCGTCCTCTCAGTGAAAATGGTCCAAATACGCTGTCACCGCACAGCTAATCATCTGTCAGTTCTCACTCATGTTGGAATAGGATCCATTGATCCTTTTGCGTCTGTCACTACGCCCAACACTCGCGAGTTTGAAGCTTGTCACAGTCATCCCATCCCAGATCGTACTCGGAACACCACAGACAAGGTTTAGAATTTCCGGATCTCAAGAATGCTGCCAATAATTCTAGCTTATACCACGAAGACTCTGATCTTTCGGAATGGAGGCTAAGAGATAAACACTCAAGCTATTGCATGTAGAACGGGAGTGGTTGTCAAGCACGCGTTCATAGGTGAGAATGGTGATGAGTGTCACATAATCATCACATTCATCATGTTCTTGGGTGCAAATGAATATCTTAGAATAAGAATAAGCTTGAATTGAATAGAAAGACAATAGTACTTTGCATTAATTCTTGAGGAACAGCAGAGCTCCACACCTGAATCTATGGGGTGTAAAAACTCCACCGTTGAAAATACATAAGTGAAAAGAGTCTAGGCATGGTCATGAGGCCAGCCTCCAATGTCTAAGAACTAAACGTTCCACAGATGTCGATTACAATAGTCAAAGGTCCTATTTATAATGAACTAGTTACTAGGGTTTACAGAGATAAGTAAATGATGCAGAAATCCACTTTTGGGGCCCACTTGGTGTGTGCTTGGGCTAAGCATTGAGCTTTACACGTGTAGAGACTTCTCTTGGAGTTAAACGCCAGGTTGCAGCCTGTTTGTAGCATTTAACTCTGGTTTGTAACCTGTTTCTGGCGTTTAACTTCAGAATAGGACAGGAAGTTGGCGTTTGAACGCCAGTTTGCGTCATTAAAACTCGAGCAAAGTATGGACTATTATATATTCCTGAAAAGCCCTGGATGTCTACTTTCCAACGCAATTGAGAGTGCACCAATTTAGTTTCTGTAGCTCCAGAAAATTCATTTCGAGTGCAGGGATGTCAGAATCCAACAGCATCTGCAGTCCTTTTTCAGCCTCTGAATCAGATGTTTGCTCAAGTCCCTCAATTTCAGCCAGAAAATACCTGAAATCACAGAAAAATACACAAACTCATAGTAAAGTCCAGAAATGTGATTTTTATTTAAAAACTAATAAAAATATAATAAAAATTAACTAAAACATACTAAAAACATACTAAAAACAATGCCAAAAAGCGTATAAATTATCCGCTCATCAATATTCTATCTTTGTGCTACCATTCTAGCTTGTTGAAACTGCCTTCTTCCTACATGCACCATTTGGGTAAGAAGAAGAAAATGTAGGTGGTATATTTCTGTTGTAAATCAAAAGTCACAATTACAACTTGGGGTCAAACAATGGATCAACGGTTTAGATTTTTGAAACCAAAGAAAAAGGAAAAAGGAGAAGCAACTAGGTAAGCATTCAACCCAAATCTAATCATTGTTGCTGTCACATCTCTTCTCTACGTCTCTGATTTGAATTTTGGGGAAGAAAATAAAGTCAAAGATATTAAACCAAGCCCAAGTTTTGGAAGCTTGGCTCTTATTTAAAAAGGTAAACGGTCAGAAATTGAAGCAAGGAGAGTGAGCACACTATTTGGGTCTTCATAGCTTTCGAGCTAAACCGTCTTCTCCTTCATGGTTTTATATTGAATTTTTTGTTGTTCAGTTTTATCTTTCTTTGTTTCTTATCAATGAAAAAAGGCATTATGTGAGATATCAGTAAAAATCATTGAGAGAAAAAATAAAGAGAGTAATCTTGGAGAGAAGCCAGAAATTATTTCAAACTCTTTTGTATGTATTTCTGTTCCCTATACATGATCCTAAGAAGAATTTCTTGCTAAGTTGGGTAAGCACTTAGTGGTTAAAAGTCTAGGGAGTGAATCTAGTCAAATTAAGCTTGGGTAGAAGTTTGGTTTGTCTCTAATATGATTGGGTAGAATCCTTGAAAATTAGTATATGTAATTTTTGAGAGCGATAATAGAAATTCCACCACAGTTATGGTGGAGACTGGATGTAGGCCACATTTCACAAGGTGGTTGATGTAAAACTCGGTCAAACCGTAATTAATTAAAGGTTAAATTACACAGTTGGCCCTTATACTTTTACTGAAATTGCAAATTGGTCCCTACAATTTATAAGTTTGTAATTGGGTTCCTAAACAAAATTAAATTTTGTAATTTAGTCCCTGTCGTTCAAACAACGTTTGATTTAACAGAATATTCCTTAGCATATTCGCTATTTTAAACATGTGAGTTGCACGTGTTTAACAGTAAGGACTAATTTGTAATTTTAGTAAAAGTATAGGGACTAATACTATAATTTAACTATTTAAAAATAACCAAAAAATCCCTAACCCACCCCACCCCCTCCCCAACCCTCTCACGATCACTTCTCCATTTTCCAAAACAGAGGAAAAAGAGGAAAGAGCATCATGAATTGAAGAAACATGTTGCTCCTCAACACTCTCTTCTTCTTCATCATCCTCAACTCCATTTCTCTCTTCCTCTACTTCCTCACATACTCTTCCAATTCTTCACGCTCCAATGCCAACCTTCACAATCAAGTTCCTCTCTTAAGATCACAGCAGCAACAACAATCACACCATCACTCTTCAAAGCCATGGCCAATTCTCCCGTCTTACCTTCCTTGGACCGACGCCAAAGACTCCAAGGCCAACGCCATAACCCGCTCCTATGAAGGCTACTTCGGGAACGGCTTCGGTGGGAACTCATTGGCAGTGAACACATGGCAAATAACGTTGCTGTAGGGAGCGGCGCCACTGTGGTAAGGGAACTTCTCCCAGCCGAAGGCTTCTACGATGTTGTTGAAGTCAGAGGGGTTTTGGATCGGGAATCCCCTGAACACCACGACCTCTTTCCCAAATTAGAGAATCCAGGTACTCTCTATTGCCCCTGATAGACTCCGTAAGTGACAAATCATTGCTGCAGGAGGAGCCACCACTGCTGGAAACCTGACTCCATCGTAAACCTTCTGCTGTGGAACTTGGATCTCCACAAATGCCTCTGATGCCACCATCCTCGATTGATCTCACTGTTAACTCTAAAATGGTTACTATTGAAGAGAAAATGATCAACTATATAATATATATTTTATCAAGTAACAAATTTGAATAATAATACAATAGAGAAGGATTTTGCTTGTGATGAGGTGAAGTCCTTGATTATTGCTAATTTAAATATAATTGTGTTGAGTTGAATTGAGTTTAGACATGATTCATGATTCATGATTCAACGATTCTGGAATTGTTGTTGTTGAAGCCGTATTGTTATTGTTAAAAAGAAGAACAGAAATTCTGAAGAGAGGAAGAGGAAAAAAGGGAAAAAGAGGAAGAAGAGGACATTATGGTAAATGAGCATTTTTTTATGGTAAACGTTATTAAGGATCTAATTACAAAATTTAATTTTGTTTAGGGACTCAATTACAAACTTTTAAAGTGTAGGGACCAATTTGCAATTTCAGTAAAAATATAGGGACTAACTATGTAATTTAACCTTAATTAAATAATAAATTAAATAGGAGCGAATAGGGTTAAAAAATTTAGCAATCGGAATTTGATAATTTAAATATGATATTTGGACTCAGTGAATTTTTCTGAATTAGAAAATATAGTTTCTGAATAAAAATGCACACTGGAAATTTGACCGGCAGTACCGGCTGCGATCTGTCCAGTACTGTGGCTGAGAAAATTAATTAGAAGTGAATAATTTTAAGAAAAAATAATTTATAATTTGGGAAGATAGAAATATTTAAAATACGATTTAAAACTCTAATCTTAAAGCTTTGGGCCCAAAATTGGGCCAACGGGTTAAACCAAGTGAACCGGGCCCAAGTGGGCCCAAGACCCAACATATATAAACTTTAGTTATGAGTATTTCAGCTCATTAGCCCTAAAGAAAGGGTGTGGGGCGCTGAAATGGAGAAGAGAGGAAGAAGAGAGAAAATCCTAACTTCATCAAACTTCAAATCACCATAACTTTTGATCTGGAACTCCGATTGACGAGCCGTTTGCGGTCACGTGTCTCTCTTCTCATTCTCTACAATTCTATCTAAGTTTTGTGGTGCGTATTCTACTTTTCTCTGTCCAATTTTCGTTTTTCTCTTTAAATTCGAATTTGGTTTGGATTTTGAGGAAATCTTATGATTTTGGTTGTTTAAGAGTGCTCTAGTATGAGCCATTGGTAAGTTCCATCAATCAATTTCGTGGGTTAAGGTAAAGAACCCTCTAATCCTTGTGATTTATTAATTTCATGAACCCTAGGTTGATTATAAGTGTGAAAATTGATTATGTTAGAGTATTGGGTGATTTTGGTGCACAATTGGGAGGTTAGTGTTGCTTAAGGAGCTTTGGTGAGGCTTGGAGCTAAGGTTGGTGGAGACTTTCAAAGAAATGACTCAATTAGTTTGGCTCCAAGAGGTACGATTTAAGTTTCATTTAAGTACCGTGTGGTGTGATGAGAATTCCTAGGCTAGATGCCCCTAGGATTAAGTTTGGATTGTGTAAATGGTTGGTACTAATATGTATAGTTAATAAGTAATGTAAATTAATGATTGTATTGAGAATTGTGTGAATTTGTATGTTTGGTGTGTTGAGAATTTGATGAATTGGATAATGAATATTGGTTTGTCGAATATGCATTTAAATTGTGAATTTAGGCCGGAGGCCATCAAGCTTGGGCCGGAGGCCGAAAAGAGGTAAGGAAGGTAAGTGATATATGTATTGTGTGATATCATATGAGATTGAATGGATATTGAATATTGAGTGTGTGAATAAATGAGAGGAATGTGGAATAATAAGAAATTAGGAATTTAAGAGTGGAAGGTGACGAAATTGAATTGAATTATGTAGATGAGGTAGGTTTGGTGTTGGTTGAGTGTAATTATGTGAATATGGTTGGGTTGTAGTCATTTGGATGAGTGGAAATGAATTTGGCTTGTGAACATTGGAATAATTGGTGATTTCTGTTTTTGGGAAAAAACTGATTTTTGACCAACTTCGGCGGTTTTTAACTCGGTCCTCGAAGTTAAGAATTCTTCAAAATTGGATTTTTATGAAAGTTCATTCAACGATCTTTTCAACGGTTCAAAAATGGTTGAAAAAGAAATTTTGTAGCAGAAGTTATGTGTGGCGGAAGTTTGAGGTTTGAAAATGTAATCCTGCAGCTTTTTAAACTTGGTAAAACTTTTGGTAAAACGTACTCCGACGCACACACATAGCCGACGCGCACGCGTCACTCACGATTTTTACTCTGTCACGCGTGCGCCTGGCCAACACGTACACATCACTGTATTGATGCAGGTGCGTGGTATAAATTCCAGAGAGTTGTGATGGTAGCGTGCCGGTTTTGTGCGAGGAGCACAAAACACATCCACGCGTACGCGTGGTTAACGCACACGCGTACGCGTGGCTAACGCACACGCATCACCCTACCTCTCTACTTTCCACGCGTGTGCATGGGCGACGCTTACGCGTCACCCGCTTTTCTCCGCTTCCCATGCGTGCACGTAGGCGACGCGCACGCGTGACCCCGTTTTCAGCAAAAATTGATTTTGAGTTTTTAAAGCTGAATGTCAGACTTTTAAGCCTCTATTTTCATTCTATAAGTCCTAAATTTTTATAGTATGCCTAGTAATGAAGCTAGAAAATGTGATAACTTGTTGATGAAGAAAGACTTGGAGTAATGATTTGTGATTGGGGAAGTACAGAAATGATGGTTTGAAAATGAATGTGACGTGTGACCTCAAGTAGTAGCCAGTGGCGTTGTCCACTTGCTCCGAGTATGAGATGGGGAAGGAGAATTATGATAAATGAGTTTAATTATGGAGTTTTGAATGAATGTATGTCTGTGATACTTGGGTTGTAGTAAGGGTTGTGGCTCGTCCCACTTGCTCCACGTCATTGTTTGAGAATTGGCAATAATGAAGAGTGATTATGGATGAATGTGTATTTGTGATACCTGGGTAGTAGCAAGGGTTGTGGTTCCTCCCACTTGCTCCATGATAGAGATTGTGATGCCTGAGCAGTAGCAAGGGTTGTGGTTCGTCCCACTTGCTCCAGGTCAGAGATTGTGACGCCTGGGTAGTAGCGGTAGTAGTGGTGATTCCACTCGCTCCAGGTTGAGCTTTTAAACACCCGCCTGGGTAGTAGCCGCAGTAGTGGTTGTTCCACTGGCTCTAGGTTAAGCGGGTAGTAGCAAAGGGGTTGTAGCTCAAGCCCTCTTGCTCCACATGGGTATTTCTATCCATGGTTAGTGACCAGGACGTGTCGGGTTGGCTATATAACCGACAGATGATATCATCAGCCATAGGGCAGGCATACATCATTTGCATATGTTTGAATTGTTTAGGTTTGCCTATTTGTTTTGGATTGCTATATCATATATGCTATGTTACCTGATTATGTGCTACTTGTTCTACTTGTACCTTATTATGTATTTCTTGTCTGTATTGCTTGTGTTTGTACAACTGAGAGGTCACTCATGCTAGAGTCGGTTGACGCTGAGGGTTGTTCTTGTTGAGATGGAGTAATGATATGATTAATTTAAACTGATGATTATTGAATAAGGTAATTTGAGTTCCCTGGGTAGACGTAGTGGAGTGATTTCACCGCTCCAGGTAGAAAATGAGATAATTTGAGCTCCCTGGATAGACGCAGTGAAGTGATTTCACTTGCTCCAGGTAGAGTATGAGATAATGATATAAAATTGTTGAGACAGAATAGCTGGAAATGGTTTTGTTTATAATTCTGATTGTGAATTGTCAGAGAGTTAGAAAGTTGGGAAGCATGGGAATATGAATTAGATTTAGCATTCCCTTATGACAGTTACCTATTTATGGATTAGCGAGAACATAGGACGAATATTTGGTGAAAGGAAGTTTAGGATGCTTAGAGAGTTTTTATTACAATTCATTGTATTTATTTGGCACTTTTATCGTACTGGGAATCCATGGGTTGGGGGTTCTCATTCCGTATATATCTCTTGTTTTTCAGATGCAAGTTCAGGTGCTCAGTAGTGAGCTGTGGTTCATCTGAGAGACGACGAAGATCTTTATATTCTCTACTTTATATTTTGCTTAGAACCTCTCCACCTTTATTTTAAAAAACCTATATTATGTATTAAACTCTTTTGAACTTACCTATAGAGGTTTTTTATGTTTCTTTTAGGAGAGATTAGGAGATACTATTATCAACTACTGTTATACTGTACCCTAGCCGGCCTAAACTTCGCGGTCGCGGCTAGTGGCTATTTACTTATGTTATATATCTACATACTGCCCTTCTCTTATTCTCCTTAATGTCTTTATTTGTATATCGCTTCGACTTCACGCTTTATTTTTTAGTTGTCGATGCGTGAGCGATACGATTTTGCGATTTTATTTTTAAACAGTTTTCAGGCTTCTCGATTAGTACTCCTTTCAATTTTACTTATATTTATGTATTAAAAATCCCCCTTGAGAGTCGTACCACCTTATTATCATTGAATTATGACTCGAGCATAAGGATTTAAATATTAGGGTGTTACAGTTGAACCAGGATATATGGCTATATCATTTTCTCTTCTCTGTTCTGTTTCTATTTTTCATTCGATAAGAGACAAAATGAAATTGTCTCCTGCTTAATCTATCTCACAGAAGACACAGTAGCTTAGAGGATTCTAAAGTAATTTGCTTGCTCTGTTCCTGATCAATCATATAGAGACAAAAGTAAATTGGCTCCTGTATTATCACTTTGCAAACTCAACAACAACTCTGATCTAGGTCCATTTTGAGGTTAAAAAAAGAGTACATGTTTAAAAGAATCCATAGATTAAACCCCCTTTCTCTAGGCCTTTGATAACCTTCAATTGGTTTCAAGAGCCAGGTCTTAAGGAATCAAGCTTCACATCTTGGATCAAAGATCCAATAGCTAACAACATGGGTGCAAATATCATGGCTTACACACTCACTGTGGGTCAGTCCAACAATAAATCTCCCTTCTTCAATGACAAAAACTACACCTACTGGAAAGAGAAAATGTAGATATTTGTGTAGTCTGTTGATTATAACATTTGGAAGATCATTATGAATGGTCCACAAGTCCCAACAAAAACAAGCACTGAAGGAGTGGTGACTCCCAAAGAAGAAGTTGAATGGAACGATAAAGACAAGAAGAAAGTGGAGCAAAACACAAAGGCAATAAACATGATGCATTGCTCAATTAACTTTGAAGAATATCAGGAGGTATCAAGGTGCAAAATAGCAAAAATAATTTGGGATAAACTCTAAGTCACTCATAAAGGCACCGATCAAGTCAAGGAAACAAGGATTGATATGCTAAGAAAGGAATATGAGATGTTCACGATGAAGGAAGGAAAAACCATCGATGAGATGTCTGAAAGTTTTTCGATCATCATCAATAGCTTGGATGCTATGGGGATGACTCACGTCGAAGAAGTGCTAGTGAGAAAAATACTTAAAAGTCTCACTAAAGAGTGGGAAACAAACGCAACTGACATCTCTGAAAGTAGCAATCTAAACAAAATGTCATATGATGAGTTGAGAGAAAAACTACTTGCATATGAAACCACCCATATAAACTGAGACACAAAAAAGAAAGGAGTGACCTTGAAATCCAATGTTGATTCATTTGGAAGAAGATTCCAATGATAATTTTTTAGATGACAAAATTGTGTTTTTGTTTTCTAGGAGGTTGAGAAGACTCATGAGAAGCAAAGAAAGGAGTAAAGGCTCAAGTTCAAAAAACACAAGTGGGACTTCAGCAAGATCATTTGTTATCACTGCAAGGAAGCTGGTTATTTCAAGTATGATTGTTCCAAGCTCAAGAAGGAGGACAAGATGAAGAAAGACAAGAAGAAAGTGTTGATGACATCATGAGAAGACTTGAAAAATGACTCCGAGGATAAAGAAGAGTCCAAACATGAAGCACAAGCTTGTTTCATGGCTAACCAAGATCAAGTTGAAGAGGTTTTTCTTGCATTCAAAAGGAAGAAACACATGTGGTATTTTGATAACGGATGTTCAAGGCATATAACTAGGAAGTCTACATTCTTCATCAAAATCAATGAGTACAATGGAGGATTTGTGACATTCGGTGATGATGAGAAAGGCAAGATCATTGCCATAGGTAAAGTGGATAAGAACTTTTCTACTTGCATTGACAATATATTTTTGGTTGATGGATTAAGACATAATCTTTTTAGCATTAGCCAACTTTGTGACTTAGGTTATTGGATAAATTTAAAAAAGATTAGAATGTCTTGTTGTTAATGAATATTCTGATAAAGTGTTATTCGTAGCTAAAAGATGCGATAATGTGTATGACCTCACACTAGATGATTGATGTGCATAAACCTGATATGCTACGATTTAGGAAATTGCACGATCGGCAAAATTCCTTCCGGCAAGTACACCGGTTATCGTCAAGTAAAAACTCACAATAGAGTGAGGTCGAATCCCACAAGGATTGGTTGAGTGAGCAATTCGGATTAGAAGTATGTTCTAGTTGAGCAGAATCAAGATTTAGATGAGAATTGCGGAATGTAAAATTGCATGAATTAAAGAGCGAGAAGCTAAATTGCTGAAATTAAAAGGGATGGGGGTGATTGCATGAATTTAATTGCAGAATGTAAAGAGAAAGTGGTAAATCAGAAATGGGGAGTTCATTGGGTGTTAGGAGATATTGAGATCTCCGAATCAAAACAACTTTTATCCCTTCCTCAACCAATGCATTCATTGAATTTTGCTTGGCAATCTTATATGATTGGATCCCAATCCCTTGGCTCACCAATTCTCTCTAAAAACAAACAAATTCCCAATCCCTTGGTTTAAATGTTCATAAGAAGAGATGATGCTCGATCACTGATTATACCACACAGTTTCATGAACCACAATTTGGTAGGATTACATGTCACAATATCCATCCAAATCCCAATCCAATTCACTGTGAGAAAGCTTCTCTAGCATGAATCCTCCATTCCTTTCCCAAGGTTCCGAAGGATTCCAATTATGGGTAGTTTCTTTCCCAAGACAACTACCCAATGGAATTAGATCGAGAAGCTTTCTAACAAAATTCAAGAGAAAAGATTGAAGAAGAAGATAAAACTATTATTGATTCATTGAATTACAATAGAGCTCCCTAACCCAATGAAAGGGGTTTAGTGAGTCATAGCTCTGAATTCAATTACAAAACTAAAAGAAAAATGATCCAAAGTTCTCCGTGTCCCCCCCCCCAAAAAGTCCCAACTAACTTAAATTCTATCCTATTTATACACTTTCTAAATTGAGCTTCTGTTGTGTTTCTTGGGCTTTGAGGCCTTTCCCTGATTTTCTTTTGCTTTGGGTTTATGGTCCATAATCCTGATGAGGCTGTGATCCAATTCTGTAACATTCATTGAGCAAACTTAGTGATAAACAAGTAATGACACAAGACTCAACAAATTGAAGCTCCAGACTCATCAATTCTTCAGGCCCAATCCCATAAACCATGATATTCAATTGGGTTTCATACCATAATACGTTTAAGTTAATGTTTGTGCTCAAATGCTAACTTAAACTTCAATATATTTGGCCCAGAAATCCTTTCAAAAAGTGGCGTTTAAGTTGAAGTTTAAGTTTTAGTTTAAGGTTAAACTGAAACTTAAACGTGGAAATGGAAGAAAGCAACCCAGGAGTGTGAAATGTCGAACACGTTTAAGCTTCAGTTTAAGGTTAAACTGAAGCTTAAACGTGGAAATGAAGAAAGCAACCCTGGAGGAGCAATTGGGTCGAACACGTTTAAGCTTCAGTTTAAGGTTAAACTGAAGCTTAAACGTGGAAATGAGAAAGCAACCCTGGAGGAGAGAAATAGTCGAACACGTTTAAGCTCCAGTTTAACCTTAAACTGGAGCTTAAACGTGGAAATGCTCCTGGTGCCTTTCTTACTTCTGGCGTTTAACCTCCAGTTAAGGTTAAACTGGAGGTTAAACGTGGAAATGCTTCCTGGTGAGATTCTCATTCTGGCGTTTAACCTCCAGTTTAAGGTTAAACTGGAGGTTAAACGTGGAAATGCTTCCTGGTGAGAAATTGTGTCGAACACGTTTAAGCTCCAGTTTAAGGTTAAACTGGAGCTTAAACGTGGAAATGCTCCCTTGGTGAAATTCTCATTCTGGCGTTTAACTTCCAGTTTAAGGTTAAACTGGAGGTTAAACGCCAGTTCCAGCATTTCTTAGCCTTCATGATTCTGGCGTTTAAGCTCCAGTTTAGGCTTAAACTGGAACTTAAACGCCATTTCCAGCATTATATGGTTTGGTAGTTTAAGTTCCAGTTTAAGCTTAAACTGGAACTTAAACTCCACATGTGATATTCAAGCTTCCTTTATTGATTTTGTTGCTTCCTTGCCTAGCCTCTTCTTCCCTGAAATCATCCAAACAATTGCATCAAAGTCTTGCAAAATTTCATGAGAAATCTTCCATTCATAGCATTCAAGTAATATAACTAAAAACTCATGGAATTTGCATCAAAATCATACTGTTTGGATGGTTCATTGCTTTGTTATTCATTTAACCATTCTTGGTTACTTTAAGCTCAAGAAAATGCATAAAACAACTAAAACTAACAGAAAAATGCTAGTGAAACTAGCCTAAGATGCCTTGGCATCACAACACCAAACTTAATACTTGCTTGTCCCTAAGCAAGTCCTGAGTTATTTGAGAAGAAAGTATGAAACAGAAAGCAATTACATTGGCTATATTAGCAAGCATTTGAAGTTCATCAAAAGGGTTTTATGCAGAAAGTTGCAGCATCACTTTTTCATTCTTATCAGGTAAGATTGTCACTTTTTCATTGCATCCATCAAACATTGCTATGGCCTCTTGTTATTCTTATGTCCTTGGCACTTTTCTCTTCTTTGTTTTTCTTTTCTTTTTCTTAGAGCTCCTTTGCTCCTTGTTTGCTTAGTGTCATGTGTTGCACAAGCCTTTGGCATTTTCTTTTTCTTATCAGTGCACTACACATATCCACTCTAGGCATTTTAGTTCACATTTCTTCTTGAGACATTGGTGCCCAGCACCTCTTTGTGTGACTAAATGTTTTATATTTAGGTTGCTCTTGATAATGGACTTTTGGTTGATAATCCCGGGTTAGTTAACCCAAGTTACCAAGTGTTGAAACACTCCTCAGAACCTATTCATCCAAGCATATCCTTAATACATAAACACCACAGGCATTTGTCTCAGAAGTTCAAACCATTGGTGCCTAGCTTATTTTCTCAATTTTTTTGCTTTTTGGTTGCCCTTTTTCAGTGGCTTTTTCTTCTTCTTTTTCTTTCTTTTTCATGGCCAAAGACATTTATTCATTAAGATCCATAGACAGTTTTCAATTTCTACACAAAAAATGATAATTCTACACTCTATTTCCAGTGATCTGACTAAACAATCAAGCATGCATACCACCACTTAATTCTACTTGATTTGTCACTAATTGAGCCAAGTTACTTTTGTTCAAACTTTTCTTTTATTTTTGGAAACAGAACAAGCATGGCAAGAATTTTGTTTAAGAAGGTGAAGTTATATCCAAACATCTAGGCATTCACTTTATTCAAAGCAGTAAACAGACACTCAGCAGAAAGATTCAACAATTACAGTTTAAACCAGAACAAGCATGCTTTTGTTTGCCTTTTAAAGAATGGTCAAGGAACACCACCACCTTATGAAATTTCTTGTTTTCTCTTTGTTGCCAGGAAACAATTTGATTTCTCCTTCTTCTCCTAATTGTTGCTTCATGTTCTTTCTCAGATCCTTGTTTCCTTTCCTGCAAAGAGTGATGAAGTTGCTTGCTTCTCAAGCACTTGAGTGGTTAGCTCAACTATGTATGGGCAAGTGTCTGAGTCTTAAGTTGGTGTGTGAACACCAAACTTAGTCTCCTACTTACTCCTCTGCTCTTTGAGTCCTTGAATTCTCCTTGGAATGAAGTTGCTGCTAAGGATTTTAAGCATTCCTGTGATTGCTTAGAATGGTTGTTCCTTTCATATAATTCAAAGGTTGTTGTGTTCAGTTGATCTGTGTGGTGGAACACCAAACTTAGAGTCACACATTCCCCTTTGAATTATTGATCCACGAATTCATTGTTTGGTGTGAAACACCAAACTTAATTCTTTGCAATGCACAGAAACTACTTCACCTTTTTATTGAAACAAATAAAAGAAACAGTAAGGGAGTATTACCTCAGGTTGGGTTGCCTCCCAACAAGCGCTTCTTTAACGTCATTAGCTTGACGGTCAGCTTCCTCAGTTGAGGTGATATTTAACTTTGTCCTTCTCCTCCACATCTTCCAAGTAATGTTTGAGTCTTTGACCATTCACAGTGAAGGTTCGTTGTGATTTTTCTTCCATGATTTCTACTTGTCCATATTGAGAGACCTTGGTGACAAGGAATGGTCCAGACCACCTTGATTTTAGCTTCCCTGGAAATAGCTTCAGCCTAGAATTGTAGAGCAATACTTTTTGTCCTTCTTCAAATTTCCTTGGGGCTATGTTGCTGTCATGCTTCTTCTTTGCTCTTTCTTTGTAAATTTTGGCATTCTCATAAGCTTCAGCTCTGAATTCTTCCAACTCTTGAATTTGCAACATCCTTCTTTCTCCAGCAGCTTTGCTGTCCAAGTTCAAGAGTTTCAAGGCCCAGAATGCCTTGTGCTCCAACTCCAGTGGCAAATAGCAAGCTTTTCCATATACTAGTTGGTAAGGAGACATTCCAATTGGTGTTTTGAAAGCTGTCCTATATGCCCAAAGAGCATCATCTAGCTTAATCGACCAGTCCTTCCTTGAAGTTCCCACAGTCTTTTCCAGGATTCTTTTGAGTTCCCTATTAGATATTTCGGCTTGCCCACTTGTCTGTGGATGGTATGGTGTGGCTACCTTGTGTTTGACTCCATATTTTAGAAGCAATGTCTCTAATGGTTTGTTGCAGAAGTGGCTTCCTCCATCACTGATGATTGTTCTTGGAACCCCAAAACGGCAAAAAATGTGTTTTCTGAGGAAGTTCATGACTACCTTATTATCATTGGTTGGAGTTGCTATTGCTTCAACCCATTTGGAGACATAGTCTACTGCCACAAGAATGTAATTATTTGAGTATGAGGTGGGAAAGGGTCCCATGAAATCTATCCCCCATACATCAAACAATTCAAGTTCCAGAATGAATTGTTGTGGCATTTCATTTCTTCTTGGCAGGTTCCCCGCTTTCTGGCATTCATGGCAGTGCTTCACTAGTTCCTTTGCATCTTTGAAGATAGTGGGCCAATAAAAACCACACTGCAACACCTTAGCTGCTGTTCTTTCTCCTGCAAAATGTCCTCCATAAGTGGAGCCATGGCAGTCCCATAAGACTTCCCTTCCTTCTTCCTCTGATATGCATCTTCTGAGTATGCCATCCGAACATTTTTTGAACAAGTATGGTTCGTCCCAGATGAAGTATTTGGCATCATTTACCAATTTCTTCCTTTGATGCTTGTTAAATTCCAACGGCAAACTCCCAGTGGCCTTGAAGTTTGCTATGTCTGCAAACCAGGGTGCTTTGTGAATCACCATGAGTTGTTCATCAGGAAAGCACTCATTTATATGTGTGCTTTGTGCGCTTCCTTCTTCACATGGTATCCTTGATAAATGGTCTGCCACCTTGTTCTCTACACCCTTCTTGTCTTTGATTTCTATGTCAAATTCCTGCAACAAAAGAACCCATCTAATAAGTCTTGGTTTGGATTCTTGTTTAGCAAGTAAGTATTTTAAAGCTGAATGATCAGTAAAGACAATGACTTTAGATCCAATGAGATAGGATCTAAATTTGTCAAATGCAAAGACTATTGCCAAGAGTTCTTTTTCAGTGGTTGTGTAATTCTTTTGGTTATCATTCAAGACTTTACTGGCATAATAAATCACATGTACCAAATTGTCTTTCCTTTGTCCTAACACTGCCCCAATAGCAAGGTTTGATGCATCACACATCAGTTCAAAAGGTAAGTTCCAATCAGGTGGGGCAATGATAGGTGCAGAGGAAAGTTTTTGCTTCAAAAGTTCATAGGCTAGCATGCAATTTTTATCAAATACAAAGGGTGTATCAGAGACAAGCAAGTTACTCAAAGGTTTGGCTATTTTAGAAAAGTCTCTAATAAACCTTCTGTAAAAGCCAGCGTGTCCCAAAAAACTCCTAACTGCCTTGACATTACTCGGTGGAGGTAGTTTTTCAATGAGTTCCACCTTAGCTCTGTCCACCTCAATGCCTCTATTAGAGATTTTGTGGCCAAGGACTATTCCTTCTGTGACCATGAAATGACACTTTTCCCAGTTTAATACTAGGTTGGTCTCTTGGCATCTCTTAAGCACCAAGGCAAGGTGGTGTAGGCAGCTAGGAAAAGAATCTCCAAACACAGAAAAATCATCCATGAAAACCTCAATAAATTTTTCAATCATGTCCGAAAAGATGGACAGCATGCATCTTTGGAAAGTGGCAGGTGCATTGCACAATCCAAAGGGCATGCGTCTATAAGCAAAAACTCCATATGGACAAACAAATGATGTTTTCTCTTGATCTCTAGGATCAACTACTATCTGATTATAGCCTGAGTATCCATCCAGAAAGCAATAGTAAGCATGTCCTGCAAGCCTTTCAAGCATCTGATCCATGAATGGGAGTGGGAAATGATCTTTTCTGGTGGCTTCATTGAGCTTCCTGTAGTCTATGCACATCCTCCACCCAGTGACAGTTCTTGTGGGTATGAGTTCGTTCCTCTCATTTGGCACCACAGTTATGCCACCTTTCTTGGGAACTACATGGATGGGACTAACCCATGGGCTATCAGAAATGGGGTAGATTACCCCTGCCTGCCATAACTTCATGACCTCCTTTTGTACCACTTCTTTCATGACGGGATTCAATCTTCTCTGAGCTTGAATGGAGGGTCTAGCATCCTCTTCTAACAAGATTTTATGCATGCATATGGATGAACTTATCCCCTTCAAATCAGCTAGGGTCCATCCAATGGCATCTTGATGAGTTTGTAGCACCTTGATCAATTCTTCTTCTTGTTCTTGGTTCAGGGCAGAGCTAATGATAACAGGATGGCTCTCATCACTACCCAAGTATGCATACTTGAGATTAGGGGGCAATGCTTTGAGCTCAGGTTTTGGTGCTTCCTTCTCTTCTTTCACTCTCTCTGGCATGCTTGGCATGGTTGTTTCAGCAGCGTTGATATCACTAACTTCAATATCCTTGGTGAACTCCTCCTCTGCCACTTCCTTTGTTGTTTCCTCAAAGGTTTCTTGTATTGCAATGTCCACTACATCCACCCTCATGCATTCCTTTAGTGATTCTGATGGATAGCTCATTGCCTTGAATATGTTAAACACCAATTTCTCGTCATGTAGTCTAAGAGTGAGTTCACCCTTTTGTACATCTATGATGGCTCCAGCAGTAGCCAGGAAGGGTCTTCCCAGAATTATTGAAGCTTTGGCTTCTTCCTCCATATCTAACACCACAAAATCAGCAGGAAATATAAAATCTCCCACTTTCACCAACAAATCCTCAACTATCCCATGAGGGAATTTAAAAGTTCGATCTGCCAATTGGAGGGCCATTCTTGTTGGTTTGGCTTCCTCAATCTTCATTCTTCTCATCATTGTTAGAGACATCAAATTGATACTGGCCCCTAAGTCACACAAGGCCTTCTCCACCATGACTTCTCCTATGATGCAGGGGATTTGGAAACTGCCTGGATCCTTCAATTTCTGAGGCAATTTGTGCTGAATGATGGCACTGCATTCTTCAGTTAACAACACAGTTTCCTCATTTCTCCAGCTTCTCTTCTTGGTCATTAATTCCTTTAAGAATTTTGCATAGAGTGGCATTTGCTCTATTGCCTCAGCAAACGGAATGTTGATTTGAAGCTTCTTGAAAATCTCCAAGAATCTGGAGAATTGGCCATCCTTTTCACTTTTCATCAAACGTTGAGGATATGGTGCTTTAGGTGTATAAGGCTTCAGGACCTCTTTTTCTTTTTCTTTTGTTGCAGACGGTGTAAAAGATTGTCCTTGTTCCTTGTCTCTCACATTTTCCTTTGCTTCATCCTCTGTGGTTTCCTTTGAGATCTCCTTTAGATTCTTTCCACTTCTGAGGGTTATGGCCTTACATTCTTCCCTTGCAATAGCCTTGGCAGCATGAGAAACGCTTGGCCCAGGGGTTTGCTTAGACAAATACACAATTTGATTTTCTAGCTTCTGGATGGCAGCTCCTTGGTTTTGCAGGTTAGAATTTACTTCTTCCTTAAAGGCTTTCAATTCGGTTATGTCTTGACTCATGGTTGCAAGCATTCCTTCTATCCTGTTTAATTGATCTTGAAATTGTTGGTTCGGATTAGGTTGGGTAGGTTGATTATTTTGGCCATGATATGATGGTTGGGAGTAAGTGTTTTGTGTGGCTTGGTATGATCTTTGGTTGGAGTTTTGGTATGTGGACTTGTTATGTTGGTTTTGCTGGTTTCCCCACCCAAAGTTTGGGTGGTTTTTCCAGCCTGGGTTGTAAGTGTTGGAATGTGGATCATATGGTTGCCTTTGTTGATTTCCTACATAATTGGCCTCTTCCCAATCACCTCCTTCAGTGCTTATTTCCTCTTGATGCCAAGTCATCTTAGGCTAGTTTCACTAGCATTTTTCTGTTAGTTTTAGTTGTTTTATGCATTTTCTTGAGCTTAAAGTAACCAAGAATGGTTAAATGAATAACAAAGCAATGAACCATCCAAACAGTATGATTTTGATGCAAATTCCATGAGTTTTTAGTTATATTACTTGAATGCTATGAATGGAAGATTTCTCATGAAATTTTG
Organism: Arachis ipaensis; assembly: GCF_059453495.1. Taxonomy (NCBI): domain Eukaryota; kingdom Viridiplantae; phylum Streptophyta; class Magnoliopsida; order Fabales; family Fabaceae; genus Arachis; species Arachis ipaensis. The sequence goes on along the minus strand of NC_142443.1, from coordinate 114,083,449 downwards.
CAAGACTTTGATGCAATTGTTTGGATGATTTCAGGGAAGAAGAGGCTAGGCAAGGAAGCAACAAAATCAATAAAGGAAGCTTGAATATCACATGTGGAGTTTAAGTTCCAGTTTAAGCTTAAACTGGAACTTAAACTACCAAACCATATAATGCTGGAAATGGCGTTTAAGTTCCAGTTTAAGCCTAAACTGGAGCTTAAACGCCAGAATCATGAAGGCTAAGAAATGCTGGAACTGGCGTTTAACCTCCAGTTTAACCTTAAACTGGAAGTTAAACGCCAGAATGAGAATTTCACCAAGGGAGCATTTCCACGTTTAAGCTCCAGTTTAACCTTAAACTGGAGCTTAAACGTGTTCGACACAATTTCTCACCAGGAAGCATTTCCACGTTTAACCTCCAGTTTAACCTTAACTGGAGGTTAAACGCCAGAAGTAAGAAAGGCACCAGGAGCATTTCCACGTTTAAGCTCCAGTTTAAGGTTAAACTGGAGCTTAAACGTGTTCGACTATTTCTCTCCTCCAGGGTTGCTTTCTCATTTCCACGTTTAAGCTTCAGTTTAACCTTAAACTGAAGCTTAAACGTGTTCGACCCAATTGCTCCTCCAGGGTTGCTTTCTTCATTTCCACGTTTAAGCTTCAGTTTAACCTTAAACTGAAGCTTAAACGTGTTCGACATTTCACACTCCTGGGTTGCTTTCTTCCATTTCCACGTTTAAGTTTCAGTTTAACCTTAAACTAAAACTTAAACTTCAACTTAAACGCCACTTTTTGAAAGGATTTCTGGGCCAAATATATTGAAGTTTAAGTTAGCATTTGAGCACAAACATTAACTTAAACGTATTATGGTATGAAACCCAATTGAATATCATGGTTTATGGGATTGGGCCTGAAGAATTGATGAGTCTGGAGCTTCAATTTGTTGAGTCTTGTGTCATTACTTGTTTATCACTAAGTTTGCTCAATGAATGTTACAGAATTGGATCACAGCCTCATCAGGATTATGGACCATAAACCCAAAGCAAAAGAAAATCAGGGAAAGGCCTCAAAGCCCAAGAAACACAACAGAAGCTCAATTTAGAAAGTGTATAAATAGGATAGAATTTAAGTTAGTTGGGACTTTTTGGGGGGGGGACACGGAGAACTTTGGATCATTTTTCTTTTAGTTTTGTAATTGAATTCAGAGCTATGACTCACTAAACCCCTTTCATTGGGTTAGGGAGCTCTATTGTAATTCAATGAATCAATAATAGTTTTATCTTCTTCTTCAATCTTTTCTCTTGAATTTTGTTAGAAAGCTTCTCGATCAAATTCCATTGGGTAGTTGTCTTGGGAAAGAAACTACCCATAATTGGAATCCTTCGGAACCTTGGGAAAGGAATGGAGGATTCATGCTAGAGAAGCTTTCTCACAGTGAATTGGATTGAGGTTTGGATGGATATTGTGACATGTAATCCTACCAAATTGTGGTTCATGAAACTGTGTGGTATAATCAGTGATCGAGCATCATCTCTTCTTATGAACATTTAAACCAAGGGATTGGGAATTTGTTTGTTTTTAGAGAGAATTGGTGAGCCAAGGGATTGGGATCCAATCATATAAGATTGCCAAGCAAAATTCAATGAATGCATTGGTTGAGGAAGGGATAAAAGTTGTTTTGATTCGGAGATCTCAATATCTCCTAACACCCAATGAACTCCCCATTTCTGATTTACCACTTTCTCTTTACATTCTGCAATTAAAGTCATGCAATCACCCCCATCCTTTTAATTTCAGCAATTTAGCTTCTCGCTCTTTAATTCATGCAATTTTACATTCCGCAATTCTCATCTAAATCTTGATTCCGCTCAACTAGAACATACTTCTAATCCGAATTGCTCACTCAACCAATCCTTGTGGGATTCGACCTCACTCTATTGTGAGTTTTTACTTGACGATAATCGGTGCACTTGCCGGAAGGAATTTTGCCGATCGTGCAATTTCCTAAATCGTAGCATATCAAGTTTATGCATATCAAGTTTAGCATATCAAGTTTATGCATATCAAGTTTACTTGTAATGCATGCCAAATGGAAAAACAAGCAAAAGCTCATTTAAATCAAAAGAAGACATTGCTACTAAAAGACCCCTTGAATTGCTACGTATTGATCTTTTTGTGCTAACTAGGACTCAAAGTCTAGGTGATAAATATTATGGCCTGGTTATTATGGATGATTACACTAGATTTGGTTGGGTTATTTTTTCTTGTACATAAAAATGATGCTTTTTCGGCTTTTGAGGTGTCTAGCAAAAAGTTCTAAAATGAAAAAGAGTTGAAAATTATTTATATTAGAAGTGACAATAGAAAGGAATTTGAAAATAATGATTTTGAAAACTTTTGCGGAACTAGGGATTTCATATAACTTCTCTTGTCCAAGAATACCTCAACAAAATGGTGTTACTGAATGAAGAAATATAAGTCTTCAAGAAATGGCTAGAGTCATGTTATGTGAAAGCAATGTCCCTAAGTTTCTTTGGGCCGAAACGGTCAACACGACGTGTTACATTTTGAATAGAACAATCATTAAGAAGTTTTTGAAGAAAATTCCTTATGAATTGTGGAAAGAAACCCTTCCAAATATTAAATATTTTCATATCTTTGGATGCAAATGTTTTGCGTTGAACACTAAAGATAACTTAGGAAAGTTTGATTTGAAGACTTATGAATGTATTTTCATTGGATATTCCACAACTGACAAAGCTTATAGGGTTTATCACAAAGATTCTAGAGTTGTTGAAGAATCCATATATGTTTCTTTTTGTGACAGTAATTATTTCAAGTTCTTTAGAAGATGACCATGCAGGTGCTCAGAATAATGATCTCAAAAATGAGAATTTGGCTCAAACTAATTCTGATCTACAGGAGACATTTTTATTTTATCTCCTGAAAATATAAAAAATCCTGGAAAGGACAGGCTGACAGCCAAACAAAACAAACTCTATTTGAATTTAATCCTAAGACTCCTAGACCAAGAGAATAGAAATTCTTGAAGAATTATCCATAAGAATTCATTATTGGAGATTCGTCACAAGGTGTCACCACTAGATACTCAAATAGAAGGAGGATGGAACAAAAGAAGCTTGCACTTATTTCTCAAATCGAACCACAAAATGTGAAGGAAGTTCTTGATAATCCATCTTAGGTCAAAGCAATAGAAACGGAGCTAATCCAGTTTGAGAAAATTAAAGTATGGACACTAGTTCCAAACTCCAATGGGAAGAAGGTGATAAGAACAAAGTGAAATTTTTGAAACAAGTTGGGAGAAGATGGAAGCATAGCAAGAAACAAAGCAAGTCACATGGCTCAAAGGTATAATCAAGAAGAAGGAATCAACTTTGATGAGTCATTTGCACCAGTTGCAATGATGGAAGTCATAAGATTGTTTGTTGCTTATGTCGCACACTAAGGGTTTAAACTTTTTCAAATGGATATTAAATGTGCTTTCTTGAATGGTATCATTGATAGAGAAGTATACGTGGCACAACCTCCCGATTTTGAAAATAAAAATTTTCTAAACCATGTTTTTTAATTATCTAAAGACCTTTATGATTTGAGACAAGCTCCTAGAACTTAGTATGAAAGACTTAGCTCTTTCTTATTGAAAAAATAGTTTTCAAAGAGGTACCACAGATACAACTCTATTTATCAAAGAATCTAATGATCATTTTATTCTTGTTCAAGTCTATGTGGATAACATAATTTTTAGCTTGACTAATGAATCCTTATATACTGATTTTAGCAAATTAATAACTAGTAAGTTTGATATGAGTATGATGGGAGAACTCACATTCTTCCTTGGACTCCAAATCAAACAAACTCCTAGTAGTACCTTTGTGCACCAAGGGAAGTATATCATAGAATTGGTTAAGAAATTTGGTTTGAAAAATGTTAAGCCAATGAGAACACTAATGCATCCAAATTCTAGACTTGAAAAAGATAAAAATGGCAAAGATGTGGATGAAACTAGACTTAGAGGAATGATCAATTCACTCATGTACCTCACTTCCTCTAGACGGAACATAATTCAAAGTGTTGGAGTTTGTTCTAGATTCCAATCACATCCTAAAGAATCTCATCTTTCAGCAGTGAAAAGGATTATCAGATATATTCATGGTGCATCCAATTTTGGTTTGTGCTATTCTAAATCAGATAACTTTGGTGTTGTGGGTTATTGTTATGCAGATTTTGCCGGTGATCGAGTAAACAGAAGAAGCACAACTGGAATCTACTGTTTCCTTGGAAAGTCACTTAATATGTGGTCGAGCAACAAACAAGTCACTATATCTTTGTCTACAGTCGAGGCTGAATATATTACTGCATCTTCATGCTGTTCTCAGCTATTGTAGCTGAAAACCCAGCTTGCTGATTATAAATTGAAAATCAATAGCATTCTCTTATTGTGCGATAATATAAGTGCGATAAGTATTTCAAAAAATTCTATTTTGCACTCTAGAACCAAACACATTGAAGTGAGATTTTACTCTATTAGGGAACATGATCATAAGGGAAATATTAATATTTGGTTTGTAAGATCAGATGATCAACTTGCAGATATCTTTAGTAAACCACTAGATAAGGACAGGTTCTGCATGTTGAGAACAACTCTGGGCATTATCTATGCTGATTCTTTTATCTAATTTATGATAAATATTCCCAAGTGTTTTTGTCTCTCAGGTCGACAAGAGACAATTTTGGACAAATGCTAAACCCCTCTAGGTTTCCATGATCAATGCTAAGTGTTGCTGCCTGAACTAAATGGGTCAAGCTGGACTCTTTTTAGTGGTTGGTATGCGAAATTGTTACTCTGACGTTGTAAAATTGTTGTTCATTCTCTCCCTGGCAATGGCTCCAAAAACGGGTACACAATACCATGGTCCAAACATAACTTCACAACTTCGCACAACTAACCAGCAAGTGCACTGGGTCGTCCAAGTAATAAAACCTTACGTGAGTAAGGGTCGATCCCACGGAGATTGTTGGTATGAAGGAAGCTATGGTCACCTTGTAAATCTCAGTCAGGCGGATATCAAATAGTTATGGAGTTTTCGAAAATAAATAATAAATAAATAGAAAATAAAGATAGAAATACTTATGTAAATCATTGGTGAGACTTTCAGACAAGCGTATAGAGATGTGTTTGTTCCTCTGAACCTCTGCTTTCCTGCTGTCTTCATCCAATCAATCCTACTCCTTTCCATGGCTAGCTTTATGTAAGGGCATCACCGTTGTCAATGGCAACATCTCTTCCTCTCTGTGAAAATGGTCCGATGTACTGTCACTGCATGGCTAATCATCTGGAGGCATCACCGTTGTCAATGGCTACATCCCATCCTCTCTGTGAAAATGGTCCGATGCGCTGTCACTGCATGGCTAATCATCTGGAGGTTCTCGATCATACTGGAATAGGATTTACTATCCTTTTGCGTCTGTCACTACGCCCAGCACTCACGAGTTTGAAGTTCGTCACAGTCATTCAATCCCTGAATCCTACTCGGAATACCACAGACAAGGTTTAGACTTTCCGGATTCTCATGAATGCTGCCATCAATCTAGCTTATACCACGAAGATTCTGATTAAGAGATCCAAGAGATACTCATTCAATCTAAGGTAGAACGGAAGTGGTTGTCAGGCACGCATTCATAGGGAATGATGATGATTGTCACGTTCATCACATTCATGTTGAAGTGCGAATGAATATCTTAGAAGCAGAATAAGTTGAATTGAATAGAAAAACAGTAGTACTTTGCATTAATTCATGAGGAACAGCAGAGCTCCACACCTTAATCTATGGAGTGCAGAAACTCTACCGTTGATAATACATAAGTGATGAAGGTTCAGGCATGGCCGAATGGCAAGCCCCCAAACGTGATCAATATGATCTAAAGATGAACTAAAAAATCATAAGATGATCCGAAGATGAAAATACAATAGTAAAAAGTCCTAATTATACTAAACTAGTTACTAGGGTTTACAGAAGTAAGTAATTGATGCATAAATCCACTTCCGGGGCCCACTTGGTGTGTGCTTGGGCTGAGCTTGAATGTTACACGTGTAGAGGCTTCTTCTGGAGTTGAACGCCAGTTTGTAACGTGTTTCTGGCGTTCAACTCTGGTTTGTGACGTGTTTCTGGCGTTTAACTCCAGACTGCAGCGTAGAACTGGTGTTCAACGCCCTTTTGCCTCATCTAAACTCGGGCAAAGTATAGAGTATTATATATTTCTGGAAAGCCCTGGATGTTTACTTTCCAACGCAATTGGAAGCGCGCCATTTTGAGTTCTGTAACTCCAGAAAATCCACTTTGAGTGTAGGGAGGTCAGAATCCAACAGCATCAGCAGTCCTTCTTCTACCTCTGAATCTGATTTTTGCTCAAGTCCCTCAATTTCAGCCAGAAAATACCTGAAATCACAAAAAAACACACAAACTCATAGTAAAGTCCAGAAATGTGAATTTAACATAAAAACTAATAAAAACATCCCTAAAAGTAACTGGATTCTACTAAAAACATACTAAAAACAATGCCAAAAAGCATATAAATTATCCGCTCATCACAACACCAAACTTAAATTGTTGCTTGTCCCCAAGCAACTGAAAATCAAATAGGATAAAAAGAAGAGAATATACTATAAATTCCAAACTATCAATGAAACATAGCTCCAATCAGATGAGCGGGACTTGTAGCTTTTTGCCTCTTGAATAGTTTTGGCATCTCACTTTATCCATTGAGGTTCAGAATGATTGGCATCTATAGGAACTCTGAGTTTAGATAGTGTTATTGATTTTCCTAGTTCAGTATGTTGATTCTTGAACACAGCTACTTTATGAGTCTTGGCCATGGCCCTAAGCACTTTGTTTTCCAGTATTACCACCGGATACATAAATGCCACAGACACATAACTGGGTGAACCTTTTCAGATTGTGACTCAGCTTTGCTAAAGTCCCCAATTAGAGGTGTCCAGGGTTCTTAAGCACACTCTTTTTTTTTTTTGCTTTGGACCTTGACTTTAACCGCTCAGTCTCAAGTTTTCACTTGACACCTTCACGCCACAAGCACATGGTTAGGGACAGCTTGGTTTAGCCGCTTAGGCCAGGATTTTATTCCTCTAGGCCCTCCTATCCACTGATGCTCAAAGCCTTGGGATCCTTTTTATTTACCCTTGCCTTTTGGTTTTAAGGGTTATTGGCTTTTTTTGCTCTTGCCTTTTGGTTTTAAGAGCTTTTGGCTTTTTCTGCTTGCTTTTTCTTTTTCTATTTTTTTTCGCCATTTTTTTTCTGCAAGCTTTTGTATTCACTGCTTTTTCTTGCTTCAAGAATCATTTTTATGATTTTTCAGATTATCAAATAACATGTCTCCTTGTCATCATTCTTTCAAGAGCCAACATATTTAACATTCATGAACAACAACTTCAAAAGACATATGCACTGTTCAGGCATTCATTCAGAAAACAAGAAGCATTGTCACCACATCAATATAATTAAACTAATTTCAAGGATAAATTCGAAACTCATGTACTTCTTGTTATTTTGAATTAAAATAGTTTTCAATTAAGAGAGGTGATGGATTCATAGGACATTCATAACTTTAAGACAAAGTTACTAAATACTAATGATCATGTAATAAGACACAAACATGGATAAGCACTTAACATAAGAAAACGAAAAATAGAGAGTTTAAGAACAAGGAATGAGTCCACCTTAGTGATGGTGGCGTTTTCTCCTTGAGGAACCAATGATGTCCTTGAGCTCTTCTATGTCTCTTCCTTGTCTTTATTGCTCCTCCCTCATTGCTTTTTGATCTTCTCTGATTTCATGGAGTATGATGGAGTGCTCTTGATGTTCCACCCTTAGTTGTCCCATGTTGGAACTTAATTCTCCTAGGGAGGTGTTGATTTGCTCCCAAAAATTCTGTGGAGGAAAGTGCATCCCTTGAGGTATCTCAAGGATTTCTTGATGATGAGCTTCCTCATGTGTTTTTTGAGCTCCATGAGTGGGCTCTCTTGTTTGCTCCATCCTTTTCTTAGTGATGGGCTTCTCTTCCTCAATGGGAATGTCTCCTTCTATGAAAGCTCCAGCTGAGTAACATAGATGGCAAATAAGATGAGGAAAAGCCAGCCTTGCCAAGGGAGAGGACTTTTCGGCTATTTTGTAGAGTTCAAGGGAGATGACTTCATGAACTTCTACTTCCTCTCCAATCATGATGCTATGGATCATGATGGCCCAATCCACAGTAACTTCAGATCGGTTGCTAGTGGGGATAATGGAGCGTTGGATGAACTCCAACCATCCTCTAGCCACAGGCTTAAGGTCCAGTCTTCTAAGTTGAATCGGTTTGCCTTTTGAGTCAATCTTCCATTGAGCTCCTTCCACACATATGTCCATGAGGACTTGGTCCAACTTTTGATTAAAGTTGACCCTTCTAATGTAGGGGCGTGCATCTCCTTGCATCATAGGCAAGTCAAACGCCAACCTCACATTTTCCGGACTAAAATCTAAGTATTTCCCCCGAACCACGGTGAAATAATTCTTTGGGTTCGGGTTCTTACTTTGATCATGGTTCTTAGTGATCCATGCATTGGCATAGAACTCTTGAACGATTAGGATGCCGACTTGTTGGATGGGGTTTGTTAGAACTTCCCAACCTCTTCTTTGGATTTCATGTCGGATCTCCGGATACTCATTTCTCTTGAGCTTGAAAGGGACCTCAGGGATCACCTTCTTCTTGGCCACAACATCATAGAAGTGGTCTTGTTGAGCTTTGGAGATGAATCTTTCCATCTCCCATGACTCGGAGGTGGAAGCTTTTGTCTTCCCTTTTCCTTTTCTAGAGGATTCTCCGGTCTTGGGTGCCATCAATGGTAATGAAAAAACAAAAAGCTTATGCTTTTACCACACCAAACTTAGAATATTGCTCGCCCTCGAGCAAGAGAAGAAAGAATAGATGAAGAAGAAGAAGAAAATATGGAGGAGAGGATGGAGAGGTGTATTCGGCCAAGAAGGGGAAGAGAGGGTTGTGTTGTGTGAAAATGAGTAAGAATGAAGGGCTTTATATAGGGAGGGGAGGGGGTTTAGTTTCGGCCATATAGGGTGGGTTTGGGTGGGAAATTGATTTTGAATTTTGAGGGTAGGTGGAGTTTATGAGGTAGGTTTATGGGGAAGAGTGGATGGATGTGAGTGGTGACGTGGTGATAGGGAAGAGAGATTGAGGTGATTGGTGAAGAGTTTTGGGAAAGAGTGTTTATTGGGAAGAGAGGATGAACATTGAGAAGAGGGAAGAGAGTGAGTGGTGGTAGGTGGGGATCCTGTGGGGTCCACAAATGCTGAGTTGATCCTGTAGGGTCTACAGATCTTGAGGTGTCAAGGATTTGCATCCTTGCACCCATTAGGCATGTAAAATACCTTTGCATGCAATTCTGGCGTTTAAACGCCGATTTGATGCTTGTTCTGGGCGTTCAGCGCCCAGATGCAACATATTTCTGGTGTTGAACGCCAGCCAGATGCTTGTTTCTGGCGTTCAGCGCCAGCTCTTCTTCACTGTGCATTTCTGGCGTCTGAACGCCAGGATGCTGCTTGTTTCTGGCATTCAACGCCAGATCCATGCTCTGTTCTGGCGTTGAACGCCAGCCAGATGCTCCTTACTAGCGTTTAAACGCCAATAAGATCCTCCTCCAGGTTGTGATTTTTCTTCTGCTATTTTTTATTCTGTTTTCAATTTTTATATTTATTTTGTGACTCCACATGATCATGAACCTAATAAAACATGAAATAAAAATAAAATAAAAATAAAATTAGATAAATAAAAATTGGGTTGCCTCCCAACAAGCGCTTCTTTAATGTCAATAGCTTGACAGTGAGCTCTCATGGAGCCTCACAGATGTTCAGAGCATTGTTGAGACTTTCCAACACCAAACTTAGAGTTTGACTGTGGGGCTCTGGTTGACTCTGTTTTGAGAGAAGCTTACTGTGCCTCTTTTCCATGTTTACAGAAGAATGTCCTTGAGTTTTAAACTCAAGGGAGTCCTCATTCAATTGAAGGACTAGTTCACCTCTGTTAACATCAATCACAGCTCTTGCTGTGGCTAGGAAGGGTCTTCCAAGGATGATGGATTCATCCTCATCCTTCCCAGTATCTAGGATTATGAAATCAGCAGGGATGTAAAGGCCTTCAACCTTTACTAATATGTCCTCTACTTGTCCATAAGCCTATTTTCTGGAATTGTCTGCCATCTCTAATGAGATTTTAGCAGCTTGTACCTCAAAGATTTCCAATTTCTCCATTACAGAGAGTGGCATGAGGTTTATTCCTGACCCCAGGTCACATAGAGCCTTTTCAAAGGTCATGGTGCCTATGGTACAAGGTATCAGGAACTTTCCAGGATCCTGTTTCTTCTGAGGCAATCTTAGTTGATCCAATGCATTTAGTTCATTGGTGAACAGGGGAGGTTCATCTCCCCAAGTTTCATTACCAAATAAATTGGCATTCAGCTTCATGATTGCACCAAGGAACTTGGCAACTTGCTCTTCAGTAACATCTTCATTCTCTTCAGAAGAAGATTACTCTTCAGAGCTCATGAATGGCATAAGGAGGTTCAATGGAATCTCTATGGTCTCTAGATGAGTCTCAGATTCCTTTGGTTCCTCAAAGAGAAACTCCTTATTGATCACTGGACGTCCTAGGGGGTCTTCCTCCTTGGGATTCACGTCCTTCTCCTTTCTTGTGGGTTCGGCCATGATGGTCAATTCAATGGCCTTGCACTCTCCTTTTGGATTTTCTTCTATATTGCTTGGGAGAGTACTAGGAGGGATTTCAGTGATCCTTTTACTCAGCTGGCCCACTTGTGCTTCCAAATTTCTAATGGAGGACTTTGTTTCATTCATGAAACTCACAGTGGCCTTAGATAGATCAGAGACTAAGTTTGCTAAATTAGAGGTGTTTTGTTCAGAGTTCTCTGTCTGTTGCTGAGTGGATGATGGAAAAGGTTTACTATTGTTAAACATATTTCTTCCACCATTATTAAAGCCTTGTTGAGGCTTTTGTTGATCCTTCCATGAGAGATTTAGGTGATTTCTCCATGAGGGATTATAGGTGTTTCCATAGGGTTCACCCATATAATTCACCTCTGCAATTGCAGGATTCTCAGGATCATAAGCTTCTTCTTCAGAAGATGCCTCTTGAGTACTGTTGGATGCAGCTTGCATTCCATTCAGACTCTGAGAAATCATATTGACTTGCTGAGTCAATATTTTATTCTGGGCCAATATGACATTCAGAGTATCAATTTCAAGAACTCCCTTCTTCTGAGGCGTCCCATTACTCACAGGATTCCTCTCAGAAGTGTACATGAACTGGTTATTAGCAACCATGTCAATGAGTTCTTGAGCTTCTGCAGGCATTTTCTTTAGGTGAATGGATCCACCTGCAGAAGTATCCAATGATATCTTAGCTAATTCAGACAAGCCATCATAGAATATATCCAGGATGGTCCATTCTGAAAGCATGTCAGAAGGACACTTTTTGGTCTGTTACTTGTATCTCTCCCAAGATTCATAGAGGGATTCACCTTCCTTCTGTCTGAAGGTTTGAACATCCACTCTAAGCTTACTCAGCTTTTGAGGAGGAAAGAACTTGGCTAAGAAAGCCATGACCAGCTTATCCCAAGAGTTCAGGCTATCTTTGGGTTGAGAGTCCAACCACATTCTAGCTCTGTCTCTTACAGCAAACGGGAAAAGCATGAGCCTATAGACTTCAGGATCTACCCCATTAGTCTTAACAGTATCACAGATCTGCAAGAATTCAGTTAAGAACTGAAAAGGATCTTCAGATGGAAGTCCATGAAACTTGCAGTTTTGTTGCATTAGAGAAACTAATTGAGGTTTCAGCTCAAAATTGTTTGCTCCAATGGTAGGGATGGAGATGCTTCTTCCATGTAAATTGGAATTAGGTGCAGTAAAGTCACCAAGCATCCTCCTTGCATTATTATTATTTTCGGCTGCCATCTCCTCTTCCTGTTCAAAAATTTCTGTAAGGTTATCTCTGGATTGTTGTATTTTAGCTTCTCTTAGTTTCCTCTTCAGAGTTCTTTCAGGTTCAGGATCTGCTTCAACAAGAATGTTCTTGTCCTTGCTCCTGCTCATATGAAAAAGAGGGAACAGAAAAATAATAATAATAGGGATCCTTTTTACCCAAGTATAGAGGTTCCTCTGTGTGAGTAGAATAAGAAAAGAATGTAATGTAAAGAAGGAAAGAAGAGAAAATTCGAACACAGATGGAAGAGGGGGTTCGAATTTGGGTGAGATGAAGTGTTAGTAGATGAATAAATAAATAGAAGGAGATGAGAGAGAAAGAGGTTTTTTGAAAATAAAATTTTGAAAAGGGGTTAGTGATTTTCGAAAATTAGGAAAAAGTTAAAATTAAAATTAAAAATTGAAACAATTAATTAATTAAAAAGAATTTTTAAAAAAGAGGGAAGTATTTTCGAAAATTAGAGAGGGATAGTTAGTTAGGTAGTTTTGAAAGAGATAAGAATCAAACAAAAAGTTAATTAGTTAGTTGAAACAAATTTTGAAAATCAAATTTTAGAAGATAAGAAGATAAGAAGTTAGAAAAGATATTTGAAAAAGATAAGATAAAAAGATATTTTTGAAAAGATTTGATTTTTAAAATCACAATTAATGACTTGATTCACAAGTAATCACAAGATATGATTCTAGAACTTAAAGTTTGAATCTTTCTTAACAAGCAAGTAACAAACTTGAAATTTTTGAATCAAAACATTAATTTTTGATGATATTTTTGAAAATTATGAGATAAGATTAAGAAAAATATTTTTGAAAAATATTTTTAAAATTTTCGAAAATAAATAAGAAAAATGAAAAAGATATGATTTTTGAAAAATATTTTGAAAAAGATAAGATTTTTAAATTGAAAATTTGATTTGACTCATAAGAAACAACTAAATTTTAAAAAGTTTTGAAAAAGTCAACTCAAATTTTCGAATTTATGAGTGAAAAAAGGAAAGATATTTTTTTTATTTTTTTTTATTTTTAATGATGAAAGAGAAAAACATGAAAAAGACTCAATGCATGAAAATTTTGGATCTAAACATGTAATGTATGCAAGAACACCATGAATGTCAAGATGAACACCAAGAACACTTTGAATGTCAAGATGAACATCAAGAACTTATTTTTGAAAAATTTTCAAGAAAAGAAAACATGCAAGACACCAAACTTAGAAATTTTTCATGTATAGACACTATGAATGCAAAAATGCACATGAAAAACAAGAAAAGACACAAAACAAGAAAATATGAAGATCAAACAAGAAGACTGGCCAAGAACAACTTAAGATCATGAAGAACACTATGAATGCATGAATTTTCGAAAAATGCATAAAAAATTTTAGAAAAAATGCAATTGATACCAAACTTAAAAATTGACTCAAGACTCAAACAAGAAACACAAAATATTTTTGATTTTATGATTTTATTAATTTTTTTGGATTTTTCGAAAATTAGTGTGAAAAAGAAAAATAAGGATTCCAAAATTTTTTTATATAAATTCCAGGAATCTTGTGCTCTTTAGTCTAAAGCTCCAATCAAAGGATTGGACATGGCTTAACAGCCAGTCAAGCTTTAGTATGTAACTCAGATATACTGCTCATTAGTTATCAAATTTACTTGCCTCTATGCTGATGGTTGGAAGCCCCTATCCAAAAGAATTAGACCTAGCTTTACAGCCAGCCAGGCTTCAACATGCTTCATGAAATACTAGAATTTATTGTTAAAAATTTAGAATAATTTTCGAAAACAGATGAGAAATTTTTGAAAGATTTTTGAAAAATTTTTGAAAATAGAACAAAAAGAAAATTACCTAATCTGAGCAACAAGATGAACCGTCAGTTGTCCAAACTCGAACAATCCCCGGCAACGGCGCCAAAAACTTGGTATGCGAAATTGTTACTCTGAGGTTGTAAGATTGTTGTTCGTTCTCTCCCTGGCAATGGCTCCAAAAACGGGTGCACAATACCATGGTCCAAACATAACTTCACAACTTCGCACAACTAACCAGCAAGTGCACTGGGTCGTCCAAGTAATAAAACCTTACGTGAGTAAGGGTCGATCCCACGGAGATTGTTGGTATGAAGCAAGCTATGGTCACCTTGTAAATCTCAGTCAGGCGGATATCAAATAGTTATGGAGTGTTCGAAAATAAATAATAAATAAATAGAAAATAAAGATAGAAATACTTATGTAAATCATTGGTGAGACTTTCAGACAAGCGTATAGAGATGCGTTTGTTCCTCTGAACCTCTGCTTTCCTGCTGTCTTCATCCAATCAATCTTACTCCTTTCCATGGCTAGCTTTATGTAAGGGCATCACCGTTGTCAATGGCTACATCTCATCCTCTCTGTGAAAATAACCGGTGCGTTGTCACTGCATGGCTAATCATCTGGAGGCATCACTGTTGTCAATGACTACATCCCATCCTCTCTGTGAAAATGGTCCGATGCACTGTCACTACATGGCTAATCATCTAGAGGTTCTCGATCATACTGGAATAGGATTTACTATCCTTTTGCGTCTGTCACTACGCCCAGCACTCGTGAGTTTGAAGTTCGTCACAGTCATTCAATCCCTGAATCCTACTCGGAATACCACAGACAAGGTTTAGAATTTCCGGATTCTCATGAATGCCGCCATCAATCTAGCTTATACCACGAAGATTCTGATTAAGAGATCCAAGAGATACTCATTCAATCTAAGGTAGAATGGAAGTGGTTGTCAGGCACGCGTTCATATGGACTATTATATATTGCTGGAAAGCCCTGGATGTCTACTTTCCAACGCAATTGAAAGCGCACCATTTTGAGTTCTGTAGCTCCAGAAAATCCACTTTGAGAGCAGGGAGGTCAGAATCCAACAGCATCAGCAGTCCTTCATCTACCTCTGAATCTAATTTTTGCTCAAGTCCCTCAATTTCAGCCAGAAAATACCTGAAATCACAGAAAAACACACAAACTCATAGTAAAGTCCAGAAATGTGAATTTAACATAAAAACTAATAAAAACATCCCTAAAAGTAACTAGATTCTACTAAAAACATACTAAAAACAATGCCAAAAAGAGTATAAATTATCCGCTCATCAGTGGTCCCTTATGTTCCCTTGAACCCACCTTTAGCCCAAAAGAAAGTTCTACTCTATGAAGTAGGCCTTATCATTTTTTTATCATAAATCAAACTTTATCTTCTTTTACCAAGTCAAATTATTTTCATATTTTCAAAGATTTATGTTGACATGTCTTTTTATATACTTACTTTCAAATCTTTTAATTGTTTTTTTTTTTTGAAATACCTTTTCAAATTATTTTAAAAGATCACCTTTTTATTTTATTTTAAATCAGCATTCATTGCAGTTACTTATTGGAAACCGCTCTTCTTCTTCATCCAACTTGCATTATTATCAAAAACTGCATTCATTAGTGTTTATTAAGATGAGAAAGAAGGTGGCTACCCACAGAAGTTCTCTGGCAAACCGTCCTCTTAGAAACCCTCATTCAAAGAAGCAAGCACACAACCATATACACATTCATTCTCACTCTTCTTCACTTTCTTCACCTATTCCTGAGATGACGGCCCAAACAAAAATCACTACTCGCCGTCCATCAACAACGCCCTGAGATGCTGGTACTTCTAGGGCAAATATGGCCAATAAGCCAATGACCGAGGAAGAACCACCAACGTCTCCTCCTCCTTGATCCTCTTCTCCCAAAGCTCCCTCAAATCATTCGACCAAAGGTAATCGTCACTGTTTCTTCATTCTATAAAGGAATCTGACGATTTTGATCCTGTCAGTTTTCAGTCTCATTTTGAAAACCTCCCTCATTCTCACGTCGACCCCTTTTCGTTTCTCTTCAAGCATGAACTTCGAATTTCATAGGAATGTTATAGCTAATCGCCCTTTATGTTCAACATATCTGGTTGATTTAGATGCATTGGCTAAAAAGGTTTGAACTTTGTTGAAAATATTTTTTACCTAGACTGGAAAAACCTTTTTAAAATTCAAAAACCAGTTTACCTTGAGTTGGTTCGAGAGTTCTATGCTAATATGTACTATCATGAAGAAACTGTTCATTCATATGTAAAGGATCGAAAAATTTATTTAAACGAAAATTCCATCAGTGAATCCCTAGACTATTATGACCTAGATGTAAATGCTTACACTTCTGGTAAGTGGGATAATGATCTTGGCATTTCACAAAGATGTTTTGGCTAATATATGTGTGAACATTTTGTTCATGGATGGTGTCACTCCAAAGCAGTGGTCTCTACATCCTGTTAGAGCCCAGCTGCACGGAATCATTACTCATATTATCTTGTCTCAAAGCAGTTCTTATCAAAGAGTTACTCTCTGCGACACCTTAGTTCTATATATCATTCTCAACAAAGCTGAAATCTCTTTTGCATACTTGATGATGTGTCACATGTACGATTGCATCCGCAGTGATAAAAATATTTTCTTACCATATGGCACGTTGATAAACTATGATTTTGTGGTTTATCTTGTGCTTAATTTGGGGAATTTTATCAACTTTTCTCACATTTATTCAATGAAATAGCATGGTTTTGTGATTCTCCCTTGATTTGTGCTTAAATGTGAAAACATGCTTTTTAGGCCCTAAAATTAGTGATTTTAATTCACTTTAATTTCATTCAATGCCTTGATATGTTTGTTGAGTGATTTCAGGTCCATAAGGCAAGTATTGGATGGAAGAAGTGAGAAGAAAAGCATGCAAAGTGGGAAAACTCATGAAAAAATGAAGGAACCGTAAAGCTGTCAAGCCTGACCTCTTCTCACTCAATCGATCATAACTTGAGCTACAGAGGTCCAAATGAGGCGGTTTCAGTTGTATTGGAAAGCTAACATCCGGGGCTTCAAAATGATATAAAATTTGTCATATATTGCTTTGCGTTCAGGGGCGCGCACGTGTAGCATTGTGGCCCACTAAAGTGAAATCGCCGCCAGCGATTTTTGAAGCACTTTGGGCCCAACCCAACTCATTTCTAATGCTATTTCATGAAGAATTCAAGCTTGGTTAAGGGGGGAGCAATTGTTTTTGTAGCATTAGCATCATGTAGGTTAGTTTCTAGAGAGAGAAGCTCCCTCTTCTCTTTAGAATTAGGTTAGGTTAATCCATTCTAGATCTAGGTTCAATCTCATGTTTTCATCTTATTTCCTTTATGAATTCTTGCTTCTACTCTTTTATTCTCATGGTTTGTAGTGTTAATTTCCCTCTTTGCTCTCTTTTATGTTCATAGATGCTCTTGTTGGATTTGGATCCCTTTTAATGCAATTTAATTTTTGATATTCTTTTATTGTTGATTTGAATTGTGATCTTACTTTCCTTGCAATTGGTAGTTGGTAGATTTATAATTCTTGCATATTTACCATGCTTTCCTTTATTACCCACCAAGTGTTTGACAAAATGCTTGGTTGGACTTTAGAGTAGATTTTGAGCATTCTTGGCTTGGAAAGAGTAATTGGGCAATCTTGAGTCATTAATACCCAATTTACATTGGTGATCTAGAGTTGTTAGTTAATATTATTTTCAATGACGCTAATCTTTTGCTAATTTAATTAGTGAGTTGATTAGGATTTTTGATTTGAGATTAACTAGTCTAGTTTGACTTTCTCTCATGGAAGATAACTTATACCTTCTTCCAATGTTGGAGATGACGAAATAAGATAAATTCTTGTTAATTATTGTTATGATTAATGACTAGGATAGAAAGCCTATGATCTCAAACCTTGCCATAAATGTCTCTCTTTAGTAATTGCTTTCTTTGATTGCTCTCTTTACTTTTCTTGTCATTTATTTTCTTGTCCTGTTATCAAATCAAACCCCCCCTGTTCTTCATAGCCAATAATTGAGCACTTCATTGCAATTTTTTGTGAGATGACCCGGAGTCTAAATACTTCGGTTATAAATTCATTGGGGTTTGTACTAGTGACAACTCAAATTTTTTATTGGGAGGATTGTTTGTTGGTGTAGAACTATACTTGCAACGAGAATTCATTCATTTGAGGAAATTCTATACCACGACAATTTTCTTAAATCAAAATGGCGCCGTTGCCGGGGAGTTGCAATGGTGTTACATTATTGGCTATTGTGAATATGTGAATATGTTTGTCTTTTGCTTGTTTGTTAGTTTTTGTTAGGTTTAGGACTTGTTGCTTATTTTTGTAGCTTTTGTTTTTATTTGCTATTAGACTTTTCACCACTTTGGCTATGAGTTGGGTTCAAATTATGTTGTAGGGAATAGAAGCTTCAATGGGGATATGCATCAAGGATTTGGAAATCAAAGATGGGAGGAGCCTCAAGGGATTGATCAACCTTATTGGCAACAACCCCCTCCGGTTTCTTATGGGTATAATTCTAATCCTAATGCATATCAATCTAATGAATGTGGTGACCCTTATTGTGATTGTCAACAACCACCACCATATGCCTATGAACCACCTCCCCAACATAATTTTGAACCACTTTACTCACAAGCCCCATACCACCAAACACCTCATTTGGACCCTAATCCTTATCCACCATACCAACCACCTTATGAACCATATGAACCACACATAGAACCATCACCATTCCAACACAATTACTCTCATGAACCCTCTCTTTCACCACCACCCCCCGATGAAGCCCTCATGCTAGAACTAAGAGATCTTGACTCTCATATGCAAAAGCAACAAGAGGGGACGGAAAAAGAGTTTAAAGAGCTAGAAGCCAAGATGGCTATCATAACAAAAGCCGTTAACAATATGGTCTCCTCCCGACTAAGCTTAAGCAACCAAGGCACTTCCATTAACAAATGTGGAGAGGCAATTAAGGAGCATAGTGAGGGAGTGAGTTTAGAGCTTCAAGGTAAAGAAGAAGAGTTGAAGCAAGGAGTGCAACAAAAGGAGGAAGTTAAGACAATTGAAAAGGAAGAAGTGGTTGAAGATCTAGGAGATGTTGGAAGTCCATGGGAATGTAGAATTAGAGAGCCCTCTTCCAAGATGCTTGATGTTGATATTGGGGAAGGTGTACAACCTCCAAAGCATATCATGATTGAACACTTTGAAGAGGTTGATCAAGAGATGGATTCAATCATTGAGGAGTTCTTATCTACAATTGAATCCTCTTCCATTGGGATCAAAGAAGAAGATGTACAACCTCTCATGCCCTTGGTGAGTAATGAAGAAGAGATTGAATTGGAAGAGAGCCACCAAGAGGAAGAGGTTGAAGTTGAGAAAAGTTATAAAGATGTGGAAGATGCAAAGAAAGAGCACAAGGGAATGGATCTCACATTGGCTAAGTGTGGGGAGTTCCCCCTTCCTAAGTCACCATCCTACACAACATTCAAGTGGGTGAAATTCTTATCTCTAATCTTTACTTTCCCACTTGAATATGGTTTGGTTGAAAATGATGGTCAACTTAGAGCTCTTTGTGGAGTCAAGAGTAGGAGAGAATTGGTTAGTGGGTGGAAATGCCAATCAAGGTTCCTTATGGTTGGAAACTCAAAGTCTAAGTACAATGGTTGGTATAGTTCTCAGCCAAAGGGGTCTAGGAAGATGCTTTGGTGTTTACTTGAGAATTCGGATCACTTCTCACCCAATCGGAATCATGATGATCAATTTGAAGATGGGTGTCAAAACAAAGTGTGGGATCCCGGATCGCACAAGGAGAATCAAATTTGGGAGCTCATGGTTTGTGAAGAACTCCATTAAGACTTGGAATTATCATCTTTGAAGACTAAAGATTATTGGAGATTCAAGCATTGGTGGATGTTCAAGGATAGCTTCAAGCACAAACCACCTTAAGAGGAGCTCCCCATAAGTCCAACTTAAGGACAATAAACAAAAGTGCTAGATGGGAGACACCCCACCATGGTAATATCTTTTCATTTTCTCTTTTGTAAATATTGGTAGAATTAGTTTAAATTCATATTTAGAATAGTTTGTCGAGTCTATTTGGTAGTCTAATATGTTAAATAAGGTTTTATGGTGTTTGGGTAGTTGTTGGGAGGTTTGGAACGCTTGGATTGGTGCAAAACATGGAAAAATTTTGAAAAATAGAGCAACAACCCGCGCGTGCGCGCACCTGGTGCGTACGCGCGCCTCAAGCATTTTCAACCATCCACGCGGGCGCGCCATGTGCGCAGACGCGTGGATGCAAAAATTCATCCCTCCATACATTGACCCGTGAGTTGTGCCTACACTGCACCAGCACCATGCCTGAGGCATAAACCACCCGCGCGTGTGCGCACCTAGAGTGTACGCGTCCTTGAAGCTAACTACGCAATGCGCGTGCACGCACGCTGTGCTCGTGCGCGCCGATAGCCCCACCTGCCCTCCTGGTACATGTTCAGAGAGTTATGCCCAGTTTGTGCCTATTCTGTGCCTGGAACCCACACGTGCGCGTAGTACGCGCCCTTTGGCCAAACTGCGCATAGGCGCGGAAGCGTGCATGATGCGTCCGCGCCGGTAAAAAAAAAAATCCTTCTCTTCCATCCTCTTTTATTGCATTTGATTGTTTTCATTCATTGCATTTTAATTTTATTTTTGTAACTTGCTTTTCCTTCTATTTTCTAAGTTTCTTATTTTAATAATGGTGTTGAATGCTCTTACTCAATTGTTAAGAATCTCTTGGTTGATCTTGGTGCTTCTTGACTTGTTTGATATTGATGGGTAATGAAATTTCTAATTCAATGCTTAACCGTTGATGATCCTTGTACCTTTTGTGCATTGATATGAGCTTACATGTCTTTCATGACCCACTCTTTCTAGTTGAACTTGATGCTTTTGAGTGCTCTTCATGCTTTAACTTTGTTCTTGCATCAAGTATTAGTTAATATGCCTTTGCTTGATTTGTTTTTTTCACTCACATGTTGTAGCTACCATGTAGTGAGGACCCTATTCTTATTTGGCATTAGCCCCCGCCTATGTTTTATTTGCTTAATATGTTTGTTGTAGGCTGAATTTTCTTTCATTCTCTTTCCTTTTAGGTTGGCCACCAAGAAGGAAAGGAAAGAAAAAGCTTCAAATGGGGCAACAAACAAGTCCATTCGCACAACCTTTTGATAGAGCTCATCAATTGTAGCAACCCATCCACATTGCTCTTCTTTACATGTACCGAGGACGGTGCAAATTTCTAAGTGTGGGGAGGTCGTCCGACCGATCTCCATGGGTAACAATTTCCTTTTTCAACACCAATTCTTAATTTTTGTCTTTGTTAGTTAGTTGTTGCATTGCATGATAGGTTGCATGATAGTTAAAATTTGTACATATTTTTACCACTTATTTCTTATTAGAACTACTCAGTTAAGGTGATAATTTCTTTTCCAAGAAAAATTATTTTTAGGGCACCCTACCAATTTGAAAAAAAAATTTTTGTGACAAACTTGCTTGAATAATGTATTTTGGAACATGGTTTTTGAGCTAAGAACACAAGCATGTGAGTTTTGAGCCAAATTGTGTGTTACATCATATAACCACTTATTTTCATTCTTGTGTGCATTATTCTCTTTCTATGATTGTAATCTTTGATTTGTTTGATTCTTTATGTCCATTATTCCATGAATACATGCATTTATATGATTTAGGCCATCATTTCATTTAGCTCACTTACCCAAATAGCCTACCTTTCATCAACCATTGTTAGCCAAATTTGAGCCTATTTAATCCCTTTTGTTCTTAATTGTAGCACATCACTACCCATAAGCGAAAAACAATAAATGTCCTTAATTTGGATCTTTGATTAGCTTAGGCTAGTGAGAGTGTTTATCATTTGGGTATGGGAAACTTGGACATTGGTTGAGGTAAAAGTGTAAATTTTATTTTTGTTAGAAATTTTGGGAATTGGGTACATGCTTATGCATTAAATATGTAAAACCATATGCATTGATACGTTTGTATATAAAAAAAATGAATATATATATATATATATATATAGAGAGATAGAAAAAAGAGAAAAAGAAATAAAAAGGGGACAAAAATGCCCCAAAGTAAAGTTAAAAAAAATCAATGCATATGGAATGTGAATTAAAAAGAATGCATGAGTATGTGAAAAAAAGTGGGAATCATGGGTAGCTAGGTTGTGTATTAGAATTGTATAGGTTTTTATATGTGTTTAGTGAGAGCTTAGGCTAATCAAAGATACAAATTTCAAGCTCACTTGACCATATACATCCCTACCTTTACCCTAACCCCATTACAACCTATGAATAAGTCCTCATGATGAATGTATGCATCCATTGAATAATTGTTGATTGTTAGATGAAAAATAAATCTTAGAAAGCATGAGTAGAAGAGAATTGAGTGAATCGACCCTATACACTAGAGCGACTAGAGCGGATACACGTCCGGTGAGGGTTCGATGCTCAATTCCTTGTTCCTGGCTTTCATGAGCTTTTCTTCTTGCAAGTCTACTTATACTTTATTTTGATATTCAAATTGGTAGGATTCATGAATCATCATACTACTTAGCCCTACATGTGCATATGTGTTCTTGGGGATTGATTTACTTTTAACCAAGTAGATAGAGTCATATTGCATTTAGTTGCATGTATATAGAAAGGTTTATATAGTTTATTTGCATTGAATAAATGTTCATATCCCTTTTCTTATCCTTCTTTATTCTTAGCATGAGGACATGCTTAGTATAAGTGTGGGGAGATTTGATAAACCCCGATTTTGTAGTTTATCTTGTGCTTAATTTGGGAGATTTTATCAACTTTTCTCACATTTATTCAATGAAATAGCATGGTTTTGCAATTCTCCCTTGATTTGTGCTTAAATGTGAAAACATGCTTTTTAGGCCTTAAAATTGGTGATTTTAATTCACTTTAATTCCATTCGATGCTTTGATATGTTTGTTGAGTGATATCAGGTCCATAAGGCAAGTATTGGATGGAAGAAGTGAGAAGAAAAGCATGCAAAGTGGGAGAACTCATGAAGAAATGAAGGAACCGTAAAGCTGTCAAGCCTGACCTCTTCGCACTCAATCGACCATAACTTGAGCTATAGAGGTCCAAATGAGGCGGTTCTAGTTGTGTTGGAAAGATAACATCCGGGGCTTCGAAATGATATAAAATTTGCCATATGTTGCTTTGCGTTCAGGGCGCGCACGCACCATGTACACGTGCGCGCCGATGCTGCTCGTGGCCCACTAAAGTGAAATCGCCCCCAGTGATTTTTGAAGCACTTTGGGCCCAACCCAACTCATTTCTAATGCTATTTCATGTAGAATTCAAGCTTGGGCAAGGGGGGAGCAATTGTTTTTGTAGCATTAGCATCATGTAGGTTAGTTTCTAGAGAGAGAAGCTCAATCTTCTCTCTAGAATTAGGTTAGGTTAATCCATTCTAGATCTAGTTTCAATCTCATGTTTTCATCTTATTTCCTTTATGAATTCTTGCTTCTACTCTTTTATTCTCATGGTTTTTAGTGTTAATTTCCCTCTTTGCTCTCTTTTATGTTCATGGATGCTCTTGTTGGATTTGGATCCCTTTTAATGCAATTTAATGTTTGATGTTCTTTTATTGTTGATTTGAATTCTGATCTTACTTTCCTTGTAATTGGTAGTTGGTAGATTTATAATTCTTGCAAATTTACCATGCTTTCCTTTATTACCCACCAAGTGTTTGACAAAATGCTTGGTTAGGCTTTAGAGTAGATTTGAGCATTCTTGGCTTGGAAAGAGTAATTGGGCAATCCTAAGTCATTAATACCCAATTTACATTGGTGATCTAGAGTTGTTAGTTAATATTATTTTCAATGACGCTAATCTTTTGCTAATTCAATTAGTGAGTTGATTAAGATTTTTTATTTGAGATTAACTAGTCTTGTTTAACTTTCTCTCATGGAAGATAACTTATATCTTCTTCCAATGTTGGAGATGACGAAATAAGATAAATTCTTGTTAATTATTGTTATGATTAATGACTAGGATAGAAAGCCTATGATCTCAAATTTTGCCATGAATGTCTCTCTTTATTAATTACTTTCTTTAATTGCTCTCTTTACTTTTCTTGTCATTTATTTTCTTATCCTCTTATCAAATCAAACCCCCCCTTGTTCTTCATAGCCAATAATTGAGCACTTCATTGCAATTCCTTGTGAGACGACCCGGAGTCTAAATACTTCGGTTATAAATTCATTGAGGTTTGTACTAGTGACAACTCAAATTTTTTATTGGGAGGATTGTTTGTTGGTGTAGAACTATACTTGCAACGAGAATTTATTCATTTGATGAAATTCTATACCACGACAATTTTCTTAAATCACATGTCTTTAACCTGTTTTTTCGAACATTTTACTGTTGATCTAACTTATGAGAAACAAGAGAATAGAACTTCTTATCTAAAAAGCAGTGGTGCAGTAAAGCAAACTAAGAAAAAAGAGACTAAAACTAGAAAGGACACTGTCATGGAGGAAGAAGAAGATGAAAGTCTTCTTCCACCCTCATCTGCCGGTACATCCTCCTCCAACAAGTATTTGGTTAATGGCGTAGTAAAAGATGTTCTTCAAGAATTTTTGAATTTGACCAAACATCTCATCAACTCGAGCAAGCAAGCAAGGAAATTGGAAATTCAAAATGAAAATTCCTTGAGAAAGTCTCAGGACCGAGTTGGAGTACTTCTCAAGTACATTGATTCCTTGGGAGATGAACCGATTCAATCCGATCAAGAAGATGAGGAGATCTTGGAAACCAAGGATGAAGGATCTGATGTTTAGAACATCGTCTCTGTTGCTACTGCCTAAAATCTGTTTCCACTGTATCTACGTTATGATCTTTTGATACTCTTTTTTTTATCTAAATGACTGTAATCTGAATGGTAGAATTTAAACTTTGAACTACTAAGTTTTTATGCCTAATATCACTTTTTGTGTAGGGCACATTTCTCGTCCTTGATAACAAAAAGAGAAAGCAAAAAATAAAAAATGAATTGAAATTGTGTTTGATGGTGTGTTTGGTGCTGTTTTAAGTGCTAACCTTTGGCTAGTTGATGCCACTTTATTGAATTGAGGATTGATACTTTATTGAGTTTCTTTTGAATACATTATTAAGCTGGTCTCAATATTGAATGTTTAGTTAGATTGATAGACCAGGCTGTTTTGAATAATTGTGAATGTTAGCTATAGTTTATGCACAAGCATTGCTGTTTTAAAAGAAATGCCAGGATTTAGGGAGAGCTACCCGAATGAAAGAAAGGGGGATATCTACATGATATATTAAATCATCAAAAGGAAGTATCATGAACTCTTCTCAACTCTTTACAATTTATTTATATAACAATGTTTATCATCAAATAAGAGATTATTAAGTTTGAGAAAACAAAAACAATAATTTGATGATGACTAACATTATAATTTTCGGTTAAAAGCCCAAGAGTGTTGCTGATGTATGTGTTTATTGTGCAAAAAATTAATATGTTCAATAACAGGCCCAAATGTCCATAGATAGTAATCATCCTCATTGCTGGCCCATATCTAATGTGCCTAACACTCTAACCAAATACTCTCTTCTCTCTTCTGATTGTAACCCATGTGATCTATCCTAAATTAAGGAAGAAATATAACTTTCACAAGCAAAAAGGGATGTTAAGAATAGGGTTCAAGCAATAAAAAAAAAGTGAATCACCAAGTCTTGACATTGAAAGGTTAAATCAGAAGAAGAATCTTCATAGATATTCCATCTTTGTGCTACCATTCTAGCTTGTTGAAGCTGCCTTCTTTCTGCATGCATGATGAGCGGATAATTTATACGCTTTTTGGCATTGTTTTTAGGTAGTTTTTAGTAGGATCTAGCTACTTTTTAGTATATTTTTATTAGTTTTCAAGCAAAATTCACATTTCTGGACTTCACTATGAGTTTGTGTGCTTTTCTACGATTTCAGGTATTTTCTGGCTGAAATTGAGGGACCTGAGCAAAAATCTGATTCAGAGGCTGAAAAAGGACTACAGATGCTGTTGGATTCTGACCTCCCTGCACTCGAAATAGATTTTCTGGAGCTACAGAAACTCAATTGGCACGCTCTCAATTGCAATGGAAAGTTGACATCCTAGGCTTTCCAGCAATATATAATAGTCCATACTTTGCCCAAGTTTTGATAACGCAAACTGGCGTTTGAATGCCCACTTTCTACCCTATTCTGGCGTTAAACGCCAGAACTGGTATAAAAGCTGGAGTTAAACGCCCAAACTGGCACCAAAGCTGGCATTTAACACCAAGAAAAGTCTCTACATGTGAAAGCTTCAATGTTCACCCCAAGCACACACCAAGTGGGCCTGGAAGTATATTTCTGCATCATTTACTCAATTCTGTTAACCCTGGCTACTAGTTTAGTACAAAAACTACTTTTAGAGATTTATTTTATGTCTTTTGGACCATCTTTGATCAGTTCTATGATATCATAGATCATATTGTACACGTTTGGAGGTTGGCCATTCGGCCATGCCTGGACATTCATTACTTATGTATTTTCAACGGTGGAGTTTCTACACCCCATAGATTAAGGTGTGGAGCTCTGCTGTTCTTCATGAATTAATGCAAAGTACTATTGTTTTTCTATTCAATTCAAGCTTATTCTTATTCCAAGATATTCACTCGCACTTCAACCTGATGAATGTGATGATCTGTGACACTCATCATCATTCTCACCTATGAACGCGTGCCTGACAACCACTTCCATTCTATCTGCAATAGCTTGAGTGTGTATCTCTTAGCCTCCATTCCGAAAGATCGGAGTCTTCATGGTATAAGCTAGAATCAATTGGCAGCATTCTTGAGATCCGGAAAGTCTAAACCTTGTCTGTGGTATTCCGAGTAGGATCTGGGATGGGATGACTGTGACGAGCTTCAAACTCGTGAGTGTTGGGTGTAGTGACAGACGCAAAAGGATCAATGGATCCTATTCCAACATGAGTGAGAACCGACAGATGATTAGCCGTGCAGTGACAGCGCATTTGGACCATTTTCACTGAGAGGACGGACGTAGCCATTGACAACGGTGATCCCCAACATACAGCTTGCCATGGAAAAGAGCATGAATGATTGAATGAAGGCAGTAGGAAAGCAGAGATTCAGAAGGAGCAAAGCATATCTATACGCTAATCTGAAATTCTCACGAAAGAATTACATAAGTATCTTTATCTTATTTTATGTTCTAATTATATTTTAATTATCAAAACTTCATAACCATTTGAATCTGCCTGACTGAGATTTACAAGATGACTATAGCTTGCTTCAAGCTGACAATCTCCGTGGGATCGACCCTTACTCACGTAAGGTTTATTACTTGGACGACCCAGTGCACTTGCTGGTTAGTTGTGTGGAGTTGTGAAAAGGAATTGAGATTATGAACGTGCGTACCAAGTTTTTGGCGCCGTTGAGATCACAATTTTGTGCACCAAGTTTTTGGCGCCGTTGCCGGGGATTGTTCGAGTTTGGACAACTGACGGTTCATCTTGTTGCTTAGATTAGGTAATTTTATTTTAATTTTAAGCTTTTTGATTTTATTATTTTTATTTTCAAAAAATTTTCAAAAAAAAATTTATAAATTATTCTATGTTCTTCAAAATTTTTAAGAATGAATTCTAGAGTTTCATGAGATATGTTGAATCCTGGCTGGCTGTTAAGCCATGTCTAATCTTTTGGACTAAGGTTTCAACTATCCTTAGAAGAGCTTCTTTGTCTTTCTCAGCAATTTAGCTGTTGTATGTAATGATCTGCTAAAGCTTGGCTGGCCATTGGCCATGTCTAGTGTTTTGGACTGGAGCTTTCACTGAAAGCTTGGCTGGTAGTAAGTCATGTCTAATTCCTGGACCGGAGTTTTAGACTAACATTGCACAATTCCTGGAATTCTCATTAAAAATTTTTGAATTCCTTATTTTCTCTTTTTCCAATTAATTTTCGAAAAAATACAAAAAAAATTTATAAAATCATAAAAACCGAAAAATTTTGTGTTTCATCTTTGAGTAGAGTGTCAAATTTTAAGTTTGGTGTCAATTGCATATTTTTAATTTTCATTAAAATTTTCAAAAACATGTTCTCGATGTTTGGTATGCGAAATCACTACTCAGGTTGTGAATTGTTGTTCGAGATTGATTCCCTGGCAATGGCACCAAAAACGGATGCACAGGACCATGGTCTAAACATATCTTCACAACTTCGCATAACTAACCAGCAAGTGCACTGGGTCGTCCAAGTAATACCTTACGTGAGTAAGGGTCGAATCCCACAGAGATTGTTGGTATGAAGCAAGCTATGGTCACCTTGTAAATCTCAGTCAGGCGGATATAAAACAGTAATGGGTTTTCGAAAATAAATAATAGAATAGGGATAGAAATACTTATGTAATTCATTGGTGAGAATTTCAGATAAGCGAATAGAGATGCTTTTGTTCCTCTAAACCTCTGCTTTCCTACTATCTTCATCCAATCAGTCTTACTCCTTTCCATGGCTGGCTTTATGTGATACATCACCATTGTCAATGGCTACTTTCGGTCTTATCTCGGGAAAATGATCCAAATGCCCTGTGACGGCACGGTTAATCGTCTGGAGGCATCACCCTTGTCAATGGCTTCATCTTATCCTCTCAGTGAAAATGGTCAACGCACCCTGTCACGGCACGGCTATTCATCTGTCGGTTCTCGATCATGCTGGAATAGGATTTACTATCCTTTTGCGTCTGTCACTAACGCCCCGCAATCGCGAGTTTGGAGCTCGTCACAGTCATTCATTCATTGAATCCTACTCGGAATACGACAGACAAGGTTTAGACCTTCCGGATTCTCTTGAATGCCGCCATCATTCTAGCTTACACCACGAAGATTCTGGTTAGGAGATCTAAGAGATACTCATTCAGTCTAAGGTAGAACGGAAGTGATTGTCAGGCACGCATTCATAGGGAATGATGATGATTGTCACGTTCATCACATTCAGATTGAAGTACGAATGAATATCTTAGAAGTGAAACAAGATGAATTGAATAGAAAATAGTAGTACTTTGCATTAATCTTTGAGGAACAGCAGAGCTCCACACCTTAATCTATGGAGTGTAGAAACTCTACCGTTAAAAATACATAAGTGAAAGTCCAGGCATGGCCGAGAGGCCAGCCCTCAAACATGATCTAAGATAGCATACAACTGATCAAAGATGTCTAATACAATAGTAAAAGGTCCTATTTATAATAAACTAGTCACTAGGGTTTACATGAGTAAGTAATTGATGCATAAATTCACTTCCGGGGCCCACTTGGTGTGTGCTTGGGCTGAGCTTGAGTGTTGCACGTGTAGAGGTCCTCCTTGGAGTTGAACGCCAGCTTTTGTGCCAGTTTGGGCGTTCAACTCTGGTTTTGGCTCCTTTTCTGGCGCTGGACGCCAGATTTGGGCAGAAAGCTGGCGTTGAACGCCAGTTTGCGTCCTCTATTCTTGGCCAAAGTATGAACTATTATATATTGCTGGAAATCCCTGGATGTCTACTTTCCAACGCAATTAGAAGCGCGCCATTTCGAGTTCTGTAGCTCCAGAAAATTCACTTTGAGTGCAGGGAGGTCAGAATCCAACAGCATCAGCAGTCCTTCTTCAACCTCTGAATCTGATTTCTGCTCAAGTCCCTCAATTTCAGCCAGAAAATACCTGAAATCACAGAAAAACACACAAACTTATAGTAAAGTCCAGAAATGTGAATTTAACATAAAAACTAATGAAAACATCCCTAAAAGTAACTAGATTCTACTGAAAACATACTAAAAATAATGCCAAAAAGCGTATAAATTATCTGCTCATCACAACACCAAACTTAAATTGTTGCTTGTCCCCAAGCAACTGAAAATCAAATAGGATAAAAAGAAGAGAATATACTATAAATTCCAAACTATCAATGAAACAGAGCTTCAATCATATGAGCGGGACTTATAGCTTTTTGCCTCTTGAATAGTTTTGGCATCTCACTTTATCCATTGAAGTTCAGAATGATTGGCATCTATAGGAACTCAGAGTTCAGATAGTGTTATTGATTCTCCTAGTTCAGTATGATGATTCTTGAACACAGCAATTTTATGAGTCTTGGCCGTGGCCCTAAGCACTTTGTTTTCCAGTATTACCACCGGATACATAAATGCCACAGACACATAATTGGGTGAACCTTTTCAGATTGTGACTCAGCTTTGCTAAAGTCCCCAATTAGAGGTGTCCAGGGTTCTTAAGCACACTCTTTTTTTGCTTTGGATCTTGACTTTAACCGCTCAGTCTCAAGTTTTCACTTGACACCTACACGCCACAAGCACATGGTTAGGGACAGCTTGGTTTAGCCGCTTAGACCAGGATTTTATTCCTTTAGGCCCTCCTATCCACTGATGCTCAAAGCCTTAGGATCCTTTTTATTTGCCCTTGCCTTTTGGTTTTAAGGGTTATTGGCTTTTTGCTCTTGCCTCTTGGTTTTAAGAGCTTTTGGCTTTTTCTGCTTGCTTTTTCTTTTTCTTTCTATTTTTTTTTCGCCTATTTTTTTTTCTGCAAGCTTTGTTCTTTGCTGCTTTTTCTTGCTTCAAGAATCATTTTTATGATTTTTCAGATTATCAAATAACATGTCTCCTAGTCATCATTCTTTCAAGAGCCAACATATTTAACATTCTTAAACAACAACTTCAAAAGACATATGCACTGTTCAAGCATACATTCAGAAAACAAGAAGCATTGTCACCACATCAATATAATTAAACTAAGTTCAAGGATAAATTCGAAACTCATGTACTTCTTGTTCTTTTGAATTAAAACATTTTTCATTTAAGAGAGGTGATGGATTCATAGGACATTCATAACTTTTGAGACAAAGTTACTAACTACTAATGATCATGTAATGAAGACACAAACATAGACAAGCACATAACATAGAAAACGAAAAGCAGAAGAAATAAGAACAAGGAATGAATCCACCTTAGTGATGGTGGCGTTTCCTTCTTGAGGAACCAATGATGTCCTTGAGCTCTTCTATGTCTCTTCCTTGCCTTTATTGCTCCTCCTTCATTGCTTTTAGATCTTCTCTGATTTCATGAAGGATGATGGAGTGCTCTTGATGTTCCACCCTTAGTTGCTTCCAATAATTGTGTGGGAGAAAATGTATCCCCTGAGGTATCTCAGGGATCTCTTGATTTGCAGTCAAATGTTCTACCACTGAGCTATAGACCCTTGATGGAAGCTTTTGTCTTCCCTTTCCTCTTTCTAGAGGTTTCTCTGGCCTTAGGTGCCATCAATGGTTATGGAAAAAAAAAGCTATGCTTTTACCACACCAAACTTAGAATGTTGCTCGCCCTTGAACAAAAGAAGAAAGAATAGAAGAAGAAGAAGAAGATATGGAGGAGATGGAGGGATGTGTGTATTCGGCCATATGGGTGGGATTGGGTGGGAGAGAGATGTTGAATTTTGAAGGTAGTGGGTGTATGGATGTAAGTAGTAAATGGAAAACAGAAGGGATGATCATGAATGGAAAGAGAGATGATGAGGTAGGTGGGGATCCTGTGGGGTCCACAGATCCTGAGGTGATCCTGTGGGGTCCACAGATCCTGAGATGATCCTGTGGGGTCCACAGATCCTGAGGTGTCAAGGATTTACATCCCTGCACCCATTAGGCATGTAAAATGCCTTTGCACACAACTTTGGGCGTTCAGCGCCAGGTTGGTGCCCATTTTAGGCGTTCAACGCCCATTTGTTGCCATTTCTGGCGTTGAACGCCAGAACCATGCTTGTTCTGGGCGTTCAGCGCCAGAATGCTGCCCATTTTGGGCGTTCAGCGCCAGAACCATGCTCTGTTCTGGCGTTGAACGCCAGGCAGATGCTCCTCCAGGGTGTGATTTTTCTTCTGCTGTTTTTGATTCCGTTTTCAATTTTTATATTTATTTTGTGACTCCTCATGATCATGAACCTATAAAGACATATAACTAAGAAAAATATAGTTAGATAAATAAAAATTGGGTTGCCTCCCAACAAGCGCTTCTTTAATGTCAATAGCTTGACAGTGGGCTCTCATGGAGCCTCACAGATGTTCAGAGCATTGTTGAAACTCTCCAACACCAAACTTAGAGTTTGGATGTGGGAGTTCAACACCAAACTTAGAGTTTGGTTGTGGCCTCCCAACACCAAACTTAGAGTTTGACTGTGGGGGCTTGGGTTGACTCTGCTTTGAGAGAAGCTTTTCATGCTTCCTCTCCATGGTTGCAGAGGAAGATCCTTGAGTTTTAAACACAAGGGAGTCCTCATTCCATTGAAGGACTATTTCACCTCTGTCAACATCAATCACAGCTCTTGCTGTGGCCAGGAAAGGTCTTCCTAGGATGATGGATTCATCCTCTTTCTTTCCAGTATCCAGGACTATGAAATCAGCAGGGATGTAAAGGCCTTCAACCTTTACTAATACGTCCTCTACTTGTCCATATGCCTATTTTCTTGAATTGTCTGCCATCTCTAATGAGATTTTAGCAGCTTGCACCCCATAGATTCCCAGTTTCTCTATTACAGAGAGGGGCATGAGGTTTATTCCTGAACCAAGGTCACACAGAGCCTTGAAGATCATGGTGCCTATAGTACAAGGTATTATGAACTTCCCAGGATCCTGTCTCTTCTGAGGCAATGTCAGTTGATCCAGGTCACTTAGTTCATTGATGAACAAGGGAGGTTCAACTTCCCAAGTATCAATGCCAAATAATTTGGCATTTAGCTTCATGATTGCACCAAGGAACTTGGCAGTTTGCTCTTCAGTAACATCCTCATTCTCTTCAGAAGAGGAATACTCATCAGAGCTCATGAAGGGTATAAGGAGGTTCAATGGAATCTCTATGGTCTCTAGATGAGCCTCAGAGTCCTTTGGTTCCTCAGAGGGAAGCTCCTTATTAGTCACTGGGCATCCCAGGAGGTCTTTCTCCTTGGGATTTACGTCCTCCTCTCCTTCCCTTACAGGTTCGGCCATGGTGCTTATGTCAATGGCCTTGCACTCTCCTTTTGGATTCTCTTCTGTATTGCTTGGGAGAGTACTGGGAGGGATTTCAGTGATCCTTTTACTCAGCTGGCCCACTTGTGCTTCCAAATTTCTAATGGAAGACCTTGTTTCATTCATGAAACTCACAGTGGCCTTGGATAGATCAGAGACTAAGTTTGCCAGATTAGAAGTATTTTGTTCAGAGTTCTCTGTCTGTTGCTGAGTGGATGATGGAAAAGGTTTATTATTGTTAAACCTGTTTCTTCCACCATTATTAAAGCCTTGTTGAGGCTTTTGATCCTTCCATGAGAAATTTGGATGATTTCTCCATGATGAGTTATAGGTGTTTCCATAAGGTTCACCTAAGTAATTCACCTCTGCTATTGCAGGGTTCTCAGGATCATAAGCTTCTTCTTCATAAGAAGCCTCTTGAGTACTGTTGGATGCAGCTTGCATTCCATTCAGACTCTGAGAAATCATGTTGACTTGCTGAGTCAATACTTTGTTCTGAGCCAATATGGCATTCAGAGTGCCAATCTCAAGAACTCCCTTCTTTATAGGCGTCCCATTATTCACAGGATTCCTTTCAGAAGTGTACATGAACTGGTTATTTGCAACCATGTCAATGAGTTCTTGAGCTTCTGCAGGCGTTTTCTTTAGGTGAATGGATCCACCTGCAGAAGTATCCAATGACATCTTTGATAACTCAGATAAACCATCATAGAATATATCTAGGATGGTCCATTCTGAAAGCATGTCAGAAGGACACTTTTTGGTCAGTCCTTTGTATCTCTCCCAAGCTTCATAGAGGGATTCACCTTCTTTCTGTCTGAAGGTTTGAACATCCACTCTAAGCTTGCTCAGCTTTTGAGGAGGAAAGAACTTGGCTAGGAAAGCCTTGACCAGCTTATCCCAAGAGTTCAGGCTATCCTTAGGTTGAGAGTCCAACCATATTCTAGCTCTGTCTCTTACAGCAAATGGGAAAAGCATGAGCCTGTAGACTTCAGGATCTACTCCATTAGTCTTAACAGTATCACATATCTGCAAGAATTCAGTTAAGAACTGAAAAGGATCTTCAGATGGAAGTCCATGAAACTTGCAGTTCTGCTGCATCAGAGAAACTAATTGAGGTTTTAGCTCAAAGTTGTTTGCTCCAATGGCAGGAATGGAGATGCTTCTTCCATGTAAATTGGAATTAGGTGCAGTAAAGTCACCAAGCATCCTCCTTGTATTATTATTATTTTCGGCTGCCATCTCCTCTTCCTGTTCAAAAATTTCTGAAAGGTTATCTCTGGATTGTTGTAATTTAGCTTTTCTTAATTTTCTCTTTAGAGTCCTTTCAGGTTCTGGATCTGCTTCAACAAGAATGTTCTTGTCCTTGCTCCTGCTCATATGACAAAGAAGAGGGCACAGAAAAATAATAATAATAGAGATCCTTTATACCACAGTATAGGGATCCCTTTGTGAGTGGGAGAAAAGAGGGAGACAAAGAATGTAATGTAATGGAAGAAACACAACTGTGAGGAGGGTATAGATGTGAGATGAGATGTTAGTAGATGAATAAATAAATAGAATAAGATGGGAGAGGGAGAATTTTCGAAAATAATTTTTGAAAAAGGGTTAGTGATTTTCGAAAATAGTTTTTGAAAAAGGTTAGTAATTTTCGAAAAATTTTGAAATCAAAAATAAAAATAATTAGTTAATTAAAAAGAAATTTTTGAAAAAGAGGGAAGATATTTTTGAAAATTAGAGAGAGAGTTAGTTAGGTAGTTTTGAAAAAGTTAAGAAACAAACAAAAAGTTAGTTAGTTAGTTGAAACAAATTTTGAAAAGATAAGAAGTTAGGAAGTTAGAAATGATATTTTGAAATCATATTTTTTAAAAAGATAAGATGAGAAGATATTTTTGAAAAGATATGATAGAAATTAGTTTTTGAAAAAGATTTGATTTTTAAAATCACAATTAATGACTTGATTCATACGAAATCACAAGATATGATTCTAGAACTCAAAGTTTGAATCTTTCTTAACAAGTAAGTAACAAACTTGAAATTTTTGAATCAAAACATTAATTGTTATTGTTATTTTCGAAAATTATGATATAAAATTAAGAAAAAGATTTTTGAAAAATATTTTTGGAATTTTCGAAAATAACTAAGAAGTTTGAAAAAGATTTGATTTTTGAAAAAGATTTTGAAAAAGATAAGATTTTCAAATTGAAAATTTGATTTGACTCATAAAAACAACTAGATTTTTAAAAATTTTGAAAAAGTCAAATCTAATTTTCGAATTTGATGAGAGAAAAAGGGGAAGATATTTTTTTTATTTTTGAATTTTTAATGAAGAGAGGGAAAAAAAAGAAAAATGATGCAATGCATGAGAATTTTAGATCAAAACATGTGATGCATGCAAGAATGCTATGAATGTCAAGATGAACACCAAGAACACTTTGAATGTCATGATGAATATCAAGAACATATTTTTGAAAAATTTTTAATGCAAGGAAAACATGCAAGACACCAAACTTAGAATTCTTTAATGCTTAGACACTAAGAATTCAAGAATGCATATGAAAAACAAGAAAAGACAAAATAAAAAATCATCAAGATCAAACAAGAAGACTTACCAAGAACAACTTGAAGATCATGAAGAACACTATGAATGCATGAATTCTCGAAAAAATGCAAGATGCATATGCAATTGACACCAAACTTATAACATGACACATGACTCAAACAAGAAACAGAAAAATATTTTTGATTTTTATGATTTTCTAATTTTTTTTTTTTTGGATTTTTCGAAAAATTAATTGAAAAAGAAAAATAAGGATTCTAAAATTTTTAATATGAATTCCAGGAATCTTGCCATGTTAGTCTAAAGCTTCAGTCCAGGAATTAGACATGGCTCACTAGCCAGCCAAGCCTTCAATGAAAGCTCCGGTCCAAAACACTAGACATGGCCAATGGCCAGCCAAGCTTCAGCATGTAATTCAGACATGACATGCCTGACATACCCTACAGTCGTATAACAGCTGATGGTTAGAAGCCTC
The DNA here is from genome assembly GCF_059453495.1 of Arachis ipaensis. Classification (NCBI taxonomy): domain Eukaryota; kingdom Viridiplantae; phylum Streptophyta; class Magnoliopsida; order Fabales; family Fabaceae; genus Arachis; species Arachis ipaensis. The sequence goes on along the minus strand of NC_142443.1, from coordinate 114,047,354 downwards.
AGTCCAAAAGAATTTAGACATGGCTTTACAGCCAGCCAGGCTTCACATGCTTCATGAAACACTAGAATTCATTCTTAAAAATTTTGAATCTAAAATTTTTCGAAAACAGGTGAGAAAATTTTGAAATATTTTTGAAAATTTTTTGAAAAGAAAACAAAAAGAAAATTACCTAATCTGAGCAACAGGATGAACCGTTAGTTGTCCAAACTCAAACAATCCCCGGCAACGGCGCCAAAAACTTGGTATGCGAAATTGCTACTCAGGTTGTGAATTATTGTTCGAGATTGATTCCCTGGCAATGGCACCAAAAATGGATGCACAGGACCATGGTCTAAACATATCTTCACAACTTCGCATAACTAACCAGCAAGTGCACTGGGTCGTCCAAGTAATACCTTACGTGAGTAAGGGTCGAATCCCACGGAGATTGTTGGTATGAAGCAAGCTATGGTCACCTTGTAAATCTCAGTCAGGCGGATATAAAACAGTAATGGGTTTTCGAAAATAAATAATAGAATAGGGATAGAAATACTTATGTAATTCATTGGTGAGAATTTCAGATAAGCGAATAGAGATGCTTTCGTTCCTCTGAACCTCTGCTTTCCTGCTATCTTCATCCAATCAGTCTTACTCCTTTCCATGGCTGGCTTTATGTGATACATCACCATTGTCAATGGCTACTTTCGGTCTTCTCTCGGGAAAATGATCCAAATGCCCTGTCACGGCACGGCTAATCGTCTGGAGGCATCACCCTTGTCAATGGCTTCATCTTATCCTCTCAGTGAAAATGGTCAACGCACCCTGTCACGGCACGGCTATTCATCTTTCGGTTCTCGATCATGCTGGAATAGGATTTACTATCCTTTTGCGTCTGTCACTAATGCCCCGCAATCGCGAGTTTGGAGCTCGTCACAGTCATTCATTCATTGAATCCTACTCGGAATACCACAGACAAGGTTTAGACCTTCCGGATTCTCTTGAATGCCGCCATCATTCTAGCTTACACCACGAAGATTCTGGTTAGGAGATCTAAGAGATAATCATTCAGTCTAAGGTAGAACGGAAGTGATTGTCAGGCACGCGTTCATAGGGAATGATGATGATTGTCACATTCATCACATTCAGATTGAAGGTCGAATGAATATCTTAGAAGTGAAACAAGATGAATTGAATAGAAAACAGTAGTACTTTGCATTAATCTTTGAGAAACAGCAGAGCTCCACACCTTAATCTATGGAGTGTAGAAACTCTACCGTTAAAAATACATAAGTGAAAGTCCAGGCATGGCCGAGAGGCCATCCCTCAAACGTGATCTAAGATAGCATACAACTGATCAAAGATGTCTAATACAATAGTAAAAGGTCCTATTTATAATAAACTAGTCACTAGGGTTTACATGAGTAAGTAATTGATGCATAAATTCACTTCCGGGGCCCACTTGGTGTGTGCTTGGGCTGAGCTTGAGTGTTGCACGTGTAGAGGTCCTCCTTGGAGTTGAACGCCAGCTTTTGTGCCAGTTTGGGCGTTCAACTCTGGTTTTGGCTCCTTTTCTGGCGCTGGACGCCAGATTTGGGCAGAAAGCTGGTGTTGAACGCCAGTTTTCGTCATCTATTCTTGGCCAAAGTATAAACTATTATATATTTCTGAAAAGCCCTGGATGTCTACTTTCCAACGCAATTGGAAGCGCGCCATTTCGAGTTCTGTAGCTCCAGAAAATCCACTTTGAGTGCAGGGAGGTCAGAATCCAACAGCATCAGCAGTCCTTCTTCAACCTCTGAATCTGATTTCTGCTCAAGTCCCTCAACTTCAGCCAGAAAATACCTGAAATCACAGAAAAACACACAAACTCATAGTAAAGTCCAGAAATGTGAATTTAACATAAAAACTAATGAAAACATCCCTAAAAGTAACTAGATTCTACTGAAAACATACTAAAAATAATGCCAAAAAGCGTATAAATTATCCGCTCATCAATGTTCATCTTGACATTCAAAGTGTTCTTGGTGTTCATCTTTACATTCAAAGTGTTCTTGCATATTTTTCTTGTTTTGATTCATAATTTTCTTGTTTTGAGTCATTTTGTTATTTTTCTCTTTCTTCATTGAAAATTCAAAAATAAAAAAAAATATATTTCCCTTATTGTTCTCATAAATTTCGAATATTTGAGTTGAGTTAGTCAAAAATTTTAAAAAAACTTAGTTGTTTCTTATGAGTCAAGTCAAATTTTCAATTTAAAAATCCTATCTTTTCAAAACCTTTTCAAAAATCAAATCTTTTTCATTTTTCTTTCTTTTTTTTTCGAAATTTTAAAAATTGATTTTCAAAATATTTTTCTTATTTTTATTTCATATTTTTGAAATTAATGCTAACAATTAATGTGATTGATTCAAAAATTTTAAGTTTGTTACTTGCCTAGTAAGAAAGGTTCAATCTTTAAATTTTAGAATCATATCTTTTTGTTTCTTGTTAGTCAGGTAATTAACTTTAATTTTAAAAATCAAATCTTTTTAAATTTCTTTTTCAAATCTTTTTCAAAATAATTTTCAATCATATCTTTTTCAAAAATCAATTTTCAAAATCTTTTCTAACTTCCTATCTTTTCAAATTTGATTTTCAAATTTTTTCAATTAACTACTTAACTTTTTGTTTGATTTTAAAAGTCTTCTATTTCAATCATATCTTTTCTCTAAAATTTGAAAACTAAATAAATTAATTACTATTTCTTATCTTTTACAAATTTTATTTTAATTCTCTTTTCAATTTTCAAATACTAACCAATAATTAAAATAAAAACAAAAAAAATATATTTTCCTTTTATTTTAATTTAAATTTGAATTCAATCTCCCTATCTCATCTCTCTATTTATTTATTTATCTACTAACACTCCTCTTCCACTCAAAATTTGAACCCCCTCTTCTTCTCTGTGTTCAAATTTTTCTCTTCTCCTTCTTCTATTCTTCTCTTCTTCTACTCACATAAAGGAATCTCTATACTGTGACATAGAGGATTCCTCTTCTTTTCTATTCTCTTCTTTTTCATATGAGTAGGAACAGGCATAAAGACATTCTTATTGAAGCTGATCCTGGACCTGAAAGGACTCTTAAGAGGAAACTAAGAGAAGCTAAAGCACAACCCTCTAGAGAGGACCTGACAGAAATTTTCAAAAAAGAAGGAGACATGGCCAAACCCAATAACAATGGTGGAGATGCAAGAAAGATGCTTGGTGATGTTATTACACCCTCTTCTAACTTCTATGGAAGAAGCATCTCAATTCCTACCATTGGAGCAAACAACTTTGAGCTTAAGCATCAATTAGTTTCTCTAATGCAATAGAATTGCAAGTTTCATGGACTTCCATTGGAAGATCTTCATTAGTTCTTAGCTGAATTCTTGCAAATCTGTGACACTGTCAAGACTAATGGAGTTGATCCCAAGGTCTACAGGCTTATGCTTTTCCCTTTTGCTATAAGAGACAGAGCTAGAACATGGTTGGATTCACAACCTAAGGAAAGCCTGAACTCTTGGGAAAAGCTGGTCAGTGCTTTCCTGGTCAAATTCTTTCCACCTCAAAAGATGAGCAAGCTTAGAGTGGAAATCCAAACCTTCAAACAAAAGGAAGGTGAGTTCCTCTATAAAGCTTGGGAAAGATATAAGCAATTGATCAAAAGGTGTCCTACTGACATGCTTCTAGAATGGAGCATCATATGTATATTCTATGATGGTCTGTCTGAGTTGTCAAAAATGTCATTGGACCATTCTGCAGAAGGATCTCTTCATCTGAAAACTCCTGCAGAAGCTTAGGAACTCATTGAAATAGTTGTAAATAACCAGTTCATGTACACCTCTGAGAGGAATCTTGTGAACAATGGGACGCCTCAGAAGAAGGGAGTTTTTGAAATTGATACTCTGAATGCTATATTGGCTCAGAACAAAATATTGACTCAGCAAGTCAATATGATTTCTCAGAGTCTGAATGGATTGCAAGCTGCATCCAACAGTACTAAAGAAGCATCTTCTGAAGAAGAAGCTTATGATCCTGAGAACCCTGCAATGGAAGAGGTGAATTACATGGGAGAACCCTATGGAAACACCTATAATATTTCATGGAGAAATCATCCAAATTTCTTATGGAAGGACCAACAGAAGCCTCAACAAGGCTTCAATAATAATGGTGGAAGAAATAGGTTTAGCAATAGCAAGCCTTTTCCATCATCTTCTCAGCAACAGACAGAGAATTCTGAACAGAGCCATTCTGGCCTGGTAACCATAGTCTCTGATCTATCCAAGACCACACTAAATTTCATGAATGAAACAAGGTCCTCCATTAGAAATTTGGAGGCACAGGTGGGTCAGCTGAGTAAGAAGATTACTGAAACTCTTCCTAGCACTCTCCCAAGCAATACAGAAGAAAATCCCAAGAGAGAGTGCAAGGCCATAACCATGACCAACATGGTCGAACCTGGAGAGAGTGAGGAGGACGTGAGTCCTAGTGAGAAAGGCCTCATGGGACGTCCTCTGGACAGAAAGGAGTTTTTCTTTGAGGAACCAAAAGAATCTGAGGCTCATACAGAGACCATAGAGATTCCATTAAACTTTCTTCTGCCATTTATGAGCTCTGATGAATATTCTTCCTCTGAAGAGGATGAAGACATCACTGAAGAGCAAGTTGCTAAGTATCTAGGAACAATCATGAAGCTGAATGCCAAGTTATTTGGTGATAAGACTTGGGAGGATGAACCCCCCCTTGTTCACCAATGAACTGAATGCATTAATGAGGCAGACATTACCTTAGAAGAAACCGGATCCCGGAAAATTCTTCATACCTTGTACCATAGGCACCATGACCTTTGAGAAGGCTCTGTGTGACCTGGGGTCAGGGATAAACCTCATGCCACTCTCTGTAATGGAGAAACTAGGAATCTTTGAGGTACAAGCTGCAAGAATCTCACTAGAGATGGCAGAAAAATCAATGAAACAGGCTTATGGACTAGTAGAGGACGTACTAGTAAAGGTTGAAGGCCTTTACATCCCTGCTGATTTCATAATCCTAGACACTGGGAAGGATGAGGATAAATCCATCATCCTTGGCAGACCCTTCCTAGCCACAGCAAAAGCTGTGATTGATGTTGACAGAGGAGAGTTGGTCCTTAAGTTGAATGAGGACTACCTTGTATTCAAAACTCAAGGTTCTCCTTCTGTAACAATAGAGAGGAAGCATGAAAAGTTTCTCTCAATACAGAGTCAAACAAAACCCCCACATTCAAACTCTAAGTTTAGTGTTGGGAGGCCACAACCAAACTCTAATTTTGGTGTTGAAAGGCCCCAACCCTACTCTGATTATCTGTGAGGCTCCATGAGAGCTCACTATCAAGCTATTGACATTAAAGAAGCGCTTATTGGGAGGCAATCCAATGTTATTTAATTATATCTATTTATTTTCCAGTGTTATTTTATGTTTTGTTTAGGTTGATGATCATGTGAAGTCACAAAAACAACTGAAGAATGAAAAACAGCATTAAAAACAGCTCACCCTGGAGGAAGAGCTTACTAGCATTTAAACGCCAGTAAAAGTAGCAGAATGGGCATTAAACGCCCAGTCAGGCACCATTCTAGGCATTTAATGCCAGAAATGGGCACCAGACTAGCGTTTAACACCAGAAACAGGCACCAGACTGGCGTTTAACGCCAGAACAGGGCACCAAGTTGGCGTTAAACGCCAAGAAAGGGAGAAAAGCTGGCGTTAAATGCCAGAAACAAGCAGTAACCTGGCGTTTAACGCCAGAATTACACTCTAAGAGCATTTTGCACGCCTAAATGGAGCAGGGATGATAAGTCCTTAACCCCTCAGGATCTGTAGACCCCACAGGATCCCACCAACCTCAACTCACTCTCTCTACTTCACACCTTTTTCATAACACTCTTCCCCAAATACCCTTCACCAATCACCTCCATATCTCTTCCCAAATACCCTTCACCAATCACCTCATTCACTTTTCCCCAAAACACCACCTACCTTCAAATTCAAAACTCTTTTCCCCTCAAACCCAACCCCAAATACACGAACCTGACCCTCCCCCCACTCCTATATATACCCCTCATCACTCCTTCAATTTCACACATCACAAACACCTTATACCCCCTTGGCCGAACTCACCCTCACCCTCCATCTCCTCCATTTTCTTCTTCTTCTCCTTCATATTTTTCTTCTTTGCTCAAGGACGAGCAAACACTTTAAGTTTGGTGTGTTAAAAGCATTACTTTTTGTTTTTCCATAACCATTTATGGCACCTAAGGCCAGAGAAACCTCTAGAAAGAGGAAAGGAAAGGCAAAAGCTTCCACCTCCGAGTCATGGGAGATGGAAAGATTCATCTCAAAGGTCCATCAAGACCACTTCTATGAAGTTGTGGCCAAGAAGAAGGTGATCCCTAAGGTCCCTTTCAAGCTCAAAAGGAGTGAGTATCTGGAGATCCGACATGAGATTAGAAAAAGAGGATGGGAAGTTCTCTCCAATCCTAGTCAACAAGTCGAAATCTTAATGATTCAAGAGTTTTATGCAAACGCATGGATCACTAAGAACCATGATCAAAGTATGAACCCGAATCCAAAGAATTGGCTTACAATGGTTCGGGAAAAATACTTAGATTTCAGTCCAGAAAATGTAAGGTTGGCGTTCAACTTGTCAATGATGCAAGAAAACGCACGCCCCTACACTAAAAGGGTCAACTTTGATCAAAGGTTGGATCAAGTCCTCATGGACATATATGTGGAAGGAGCTCAATGGAAAAGAGACTCAAGAGGCAACCCGGTTCAATTGAGAAGACCGGACCTTAAGCCTGTGGCTAGAGGATGGTTGGAGTTCATCCAACGCTCTATCATTCCTACTAGCAACCGATCCGAAGTAACTGTGGATCGGGCCATCATGATCCATAGTATCATGATTGGGGAGGAAGTGGAAGTTCATGAGATTATACCTCAAGAACTCTACAAGGTGGCTGACAAGTCCTCCACTTTGGCAAGGTTAACCTTTCCTCACCTCATTTGTCACCTCTGTAATTTGGCTGAGATTGTCATAGAGGGAGACATCCTCATTGAAAAGGACAAGCCCATCACTAAAAAGAGGATGGAGCAAACAAGAGAGCCCACTCATGGACCTCAACAAGAGCATGAGGAAATTCCTCATCATGAAATCCCTGAGATGCCTCAAGGGATGTACTTTCCTCCACAAAACTATTGGGAGCAAATTAACACCTCCCTAGGCGAATTAAGTTCCAACATGGGACAACTAAGGGTGGAGCACCAAGAGCACTCCATCATTCTCCATGAGATTAGAGAAGATCAAAGAGCTATGAGGGAGGAGCAACAAAGGCAAGGAAGAGACATAGAGGAGCTCAAGAGCAACATTGGTTCTTCAAGAGGAAGAAGACGCCACCCTCACTAAGGTGGACCCGTTCCTTAATCTCCTTGTCTATTTATTTTTTTCGTTCTCTATGCTTTATGTTTATTTATGTTTGTGTCTTTATTACATGATCATTAGTGTCTAATGTCTATGCCTTAAAGTTATGAATGTCCTATGAATCTATCACCTTTCTTAAATAAAAAATTGTTCTAAATGCAAAAGAACAAGAAGTACATGAATTTCTTGAAAGAATGATGAAAAAGGAGAAATGTTATTGATAATCTGAAAAATCATAAAATTGATTCTTGAAGCAAGAAAAAGTAGTGAATACAAAGCTTGCAAAAAAAATGGCGAAAAATAAAAGAAAAAGAAAGAAAAAGAAAAAGCAAGCAGAAAAAGCCAGTAACCCTTTAATCCAAAAGGCAAGGAAAAAATAAAAAGGATCCAAGGCTTTGAGCATTAATGGATAGGAGGGCCTAAAGGAATAAAATCCTGGCCTAAGCGGATAAACAAAGCTGTCCCTAACCATGTGCTTGTGGCGTGAAGGTGTCAAGTGAAGAGCTTGAGAATGAACGGTTAAAGTCGTAATCCAAAGCAAAAAGAGTGTGCCTAAGAATCCTGGACACCTCTAATTGGGGACTCTAGCAAAGCTGAGTCACAATCTGAAAAGGTTCACCCAGTTATGTGTCTGTGGCATTTATGTATCCGGTGGTAATACTGGAAAACAAAGTGCTTAGGGCCACGGCCAAGACTCATAAAGTAGCTGTGTTCAAGAATCAACATACTGAACTAGGAGAATCAATAACACTATCCAAATTCTGAGTTCCTGTAGATGCCAATCATTTTGAACTTCAAAGGATAAAGTGAGATGCCAAAACTGTTCAGAGGCAAAAAGCTACTAGTCCCGCTCATCTAATTGGAGCTAAGTTTCATTGATATTTTGGAATTTATAGTATATTCTCTTCTTTTTATCCTATTTGATTTTCAGTTCCTTGGAGACAAGCAACAATTTAAGTTTGGTGTTGTGATGAGCGGATAATTTATACGCTTTTTGGCATTGTTTTTAGGTAGTTTTTAGTAGGATCTAGCTACTTTTTAGTATATTTTTATTAGTTTTCAAGCAAAATTCACATTTCTGGACTTTACTATGAGTTTGTGTACTTTTCTGTTATTTCAGATATTTTCTGGCTGAAATTGAGGGACCTGAGCAAAAATCTAATTCAGAGGCTGAAAAAGGACTGCAGATGCTGTTAGATTTTGACCTCCCTACACTCGAAATTGATTTTCTGGAGCTACAGAAACCCAATTGGCACGCTCTCAATTGCGTTGGAAAGTAGACATCCTGGGCTTTCCAACAATATATAATAGTCCATACTTTGCCCGAGTTTTGATAATGTAAACTGTCGTTTGAACGCCCACTTTCTACCCTATTCTAGCATTAAACGCCAGAACTGGTATAAAAGCGGGAGTTAAACACCCAAACTGGCACCAAAGCTGGCGTTTAACTCCAAGAAAAGTCTTTACATGTGAAAGCTTCAATGCTCAGCCCAAGCACACACCAAGTGGGCCCGGAAGTGGATTTCTGCATCATTTACTCAATTCTGTTAACCCTAGCTACTAGTTTAGTATAAAAACTACTTTTAGAGATTTATTTTATGTCTTTTGGACCATCTTTGATCAGTTATATGCTATCATATATCATATTGTACACGTTTGGAGGTATGGCCGACCTTCATTACTTATGTATTTTCAACGGTGGAGTTTCTACACCCCATAGATTAAGGTGTGGAGCTCTGCTGTTCTTCATGAATTAATGCAAAGTACTATTGTTTTTCTATTCAATTCAAGCTTATTCTTATTCCAAGATATTCACTCGTACTTCAACCTGATGAATGTGATGATCCGTGACACTCATCATCATTCTCACCTATAAACGCGTGCCTGACAACCACTTCCGTTCTATCTGCAATAGCTTGAGTGTGTATCTCTTAGCCTCCATTCCGAAAGATCGGAGTCTTCATGGTATAAGCTAGAATCAATTGGCAGCATTCTTGAGATACGGAAAGTCTAAACCTTGTCTGTGGTATTCCGAGTAGGATCTGGGATGGGATGATTGTGACGAGCTTCAAACTCGTGAATGTTGGGCGGAGTGACAGACGCAAAAGGATCAATGAATCCTATTCCAACATGAGTGAGAACCGACAGATGATTAGCCGTGCAGTGACAGCGCATTTGGACCATTTTCACTAAGAAGATGGACGGTAGCCATTGAATCTGCCTAAGAACCGACAGATGATTAGCCATTTTAATTATCAAAACTTCATAACCATTTGAATCTGCCTGACTGAGATTTACAAGATGACCATAGCTTGCTTCAAGCCGACAATCTCCGTGGGATCGACCCTTACTCACATAAGGTTTATTACTTGGACGACTCAGTGCACTTGCTGGTTAGTTGTTCGGAGTTGTGAAAAGGAATTGAGATTATGAACGTGCATACCAAGTTTTTGGCGCCGTTGAGATCACAATTTCGTGCACCAATGCACCATTCGAGTAAGAAGAAGAAAATAGAGGTTATGTGTCTCTGTTGTAAATCAAAGGTCACAATTGAAACTTTGGGCCAAATAATGGATCAATGGTTCAGATTTTTGAAGTCAAAGAAAAAAGAAGAAAGAGAAGCAACTAAGTCAGGATTCAAGCCAACTCTAATCACTGTTGCTGTCCCATCTCTCCTCTGCGTCGCTAATCTGAATTTTGGGAAAGAAGAACAAAGTCAAAGATGTTCAACCAAACTCAAGTTTTGGAAGCTTGACTCTTATTTAAAAGGGTAAACGACCATAAATTAAATCAAGGAGAGTGAGCACACTGTTTAGGTCTTCATAGCTTTCAAGCTAAACCTTCTTCTCCTTCATGGTTTTACATTGAATTTTCTGTTTTTTAGTTTTATCTTTCTTTATTTCTTATCAATGGAAAAAGGCATTGTGTGAGATATTAGTAAAAGTCATTAAGAGAAAAAGCAAAGAAAATAATCTTGGAGAAAAGCCAGAAATTATTTCCAACTCTTTTGTATGTATTTCTATTTTGTATTTATGATTCTGAGAGGATTTCTTTGTTAAGTTGAGTGAGCACTTAGTGGTTGAAAGTCTAGAGAGTGAGCCTAGCCAAATCAAGCTTGGGTAGAATGCTTGGGAATTGGTGTATATAATCTTTGAGAAAGATAGTGAAAATTCCACCATAGTTATGGTGGAGACTGGATGTAGGCCACATTGCACAAGGTGGTTGAACCAGGATATATGGCTGTGTCATTTTCTCTTCTCTGTTCTATTTCTGTTTTTCATTCAGTAAGAAACAAAATGAAATTGTCTCCTGTTTAATTAATCTATCTCACAGAAATCACAACAGGCGGATTCTAAAGTAACTTGCTTGCTCTGTTCCTGATCAATCGTTAAGAGACAAAACTAAATTGTCTCCTATATTATCACTTTGCATACTCAATAGCAACTCTAATCTAAGTTCAGTTTGAGGTTAAAAAAAATACAAGTTTAAAAGAACCCATAGATTCAACCTCCCTTCTCTAGACCATTGATAACCTTCAGCATTTACACTAGGATATGAAGTTTTCTCTTGGGCATCAAAGAAACAAGAAACTGTGCCTCAATCATCTGCTGAAGCCGAGTATCCTGTAACTGCAAATGCTACTAGTTAAGTAATATGGCTAAGAAAAATATTCGAAGACATAGGTGAGAAACAAGAAGACCTAACAACTATATTGTGCAACAGCAAATCAACAATAGCAATGACAAACAATCCACTCCATCATAGTAGGATCAATCATATAGCTATCAAGTATAATTTAATACGAGATGCTATATTGGAGAAAAAGTTAAAGATCGAATATTGCAACATAGATGAGCAACTAGCTGATATCTTCACTAAGGCGCTACCAAAATCAAAGTTTGAACTATTTCAAAAGATGCTCGTTGTGCATCAAAAAAGAGTATTAATAATGCTACACATTTATAGAACTCTCTAGATTTCTCATCATCTTGTTTTTGTAAGATTAAATATCTAGGTATTATGATTGAGAAGTTAGAAACTAAATAAATAAATCAAGCAACTATCTAAAAATATCTAAGAAGGTAGTATTTAAAAATATCTAAAAAGAAATTATCTAAAAATTTCAAACACTAATTTGATAAGTCTATAAATAAGCCATTATAGAGTTGATTGTAATTAACTAAACACATGAAGTCTCAAATATTTTTGTACTTTTTCTATAATTTATAATATAACTATCGAATTTCTCTAACATTAATCTAAATGACTCCTCCATCAAAACTATCCCTTCCATTTTTGCTACGACATTCCATAATCTACTAAATCAACTTCAATAATATACAAATGAGTTCGAGAAGCTTGAGTTAGCTTGGTAGGTCAGTTATTGATAATCTTGCATTCTTATTTCAATAATAGTATATTATTAACTTAAAAGAGAACTCTTTCAAAATAGCAATTCTAGTTCCTCAATAACACACTCTAGTTTCAACTTATTGGCAAACAATATGTTCAATTCCAGCATCAAAGAAAGTGGTTCAACAAAATGAAAGATCACATCACTTAGATTCCTATAGTTTCTACATTAAATCAGTGACTGAAAGATTTTCAATGAGAGAATAACATATTTTCTTAAATTGAAAAAGGATGAGAATGCAAAAGGTTGAGGTAGCAAGACAGAGAGAAAGCGTGAGCAGGTTTTGTTGATTGTATATAGCAAAAGGGAATTAGTTATGAGTGTAGGTGTTCAAACATTGGAAATGACGATGTGCTTATCTGAATATTGATCTTTGCAATTTTGCAATCATTGAACAAATTTGTTCATGTTTCTAGTATTATTATTGAACAAGCCTGATGTTTCACAAAATTAACAACTTCCCAGATGAGTTCATCAATTTAAAACTAAAACATATTTTAAAGTGGAATCAGCTAATGCAAATGAAATGCAACTAAAATAGATTGATTGATGAGAACGTGAAAGTGAACATGATGAACCATGAAGTGGCTAAGACTAATGATAGATAAAATATCAAACAAATAACACTATAATAAGGGTTAATACTCAAAATAGTCCCTGAAAGATCACCCGATCTTCATTTTCGTCCCCGAATATTTTTTTTAATCAAATTAGTCCCCGAAAGATTTAATTTAAACCACGTTCGTCCTTCCATTAGGTCATTGACGTCGCTGTTAAAAACTGCTGACGTGGACTGTGACGTGGCTGCCCACCCCAATCAAACGACGCCGTTTGGTCACTCCAGCGTGTCGCAATGAAACGCTTGCGTTTTGAGGGGATAGTGAAACGTTTTTCACTGTGTCTTTGGTCTCTAACCTCAGTTGTTCTTCTTCATACTAAGCTTGAGTCTCTGTTTCTCTACCCCCTAAGCAAGCAACAGGAAGACGAAGAAGACTGCCCCATTGAACGCAACCGTTGGAGTAGGCGTGGAGCATTGTTGGTGCGTCTACTCTGGAGCCTGGTGGGAAACCTGAAGGCAAGAACAGAGCGTTGTTTCTGCGTTCGAAGTAAGAGGTAAACTTTTTTGTATGTTGCCAAAACCCTCTGGTAAAACTGTATAAAACCGTAGTTTCCACATTATTTGATTGAGTGATCGTTAATAATCTGTTACTGAATAGGGTGTAGGGTTTCATTCCAGGGTTGGATTTATGAATGGGTGAATGCGTAAATTAGGAAAGACTCTGTATTGTTGGCTTAGGAAAAGTGTTAACTATGGCTTGTGTTAATGGAGTAATGGTTAGTGGTTTAGGGTCTGTGTTGGTGATGATTTAGTGTTTTTCATGTTCCTTTTTAATTTTTGTATAGGGTTTGGAGGCCTTGCACTTCTAAGATGGAGGGTCCTCCGATAACGTTCATTTTTCATCATGGTGGAAGCTTTAAAAATGATGAGAAAGGAAGTAGAATCTACGAACCAGATAATACGGAAGTGTTAGTGGGGGTGGATGGGGATACGTTGGATGTGTTTTTTGTTAAAGGATACTATAAATAACTGGGATATGCTGGGGGGGTTTATGTTGGTAGAAGGTTCCTTGGCTGTCGCTTGAGAAAGGGCTGAGGAAGTTGGAGACTGATAAAGACTTGCTGAAACTGTGTAAGACCTGTAGGAGGAATCACAATGTGATGAACACATACTTTGAACATGGAGTTTCAGAGCCACACGTGGTGGAATGCATGAGTGAGGAAGATGATGTCATTCTGGCAACCAATGCACCCTTGTTGAAGCTGCCCAGCACACAGCCTGCAATGCAAGCAAGGAAAATTGCATCCCAGTCCACAATGAGCCACTCACAAAGGGAGTCAACAAAGCCTCTGCATCCCACTCCCAAAAATAAAGCCAAAGCCACTCCCAACTCTGCTGGACCCAATCCTCACCACAAGAACATGGAATATGGTAAGCCCAAGACAAGGTCTTCCCAGCAAGCAGAGAAGCCCAAGGAAAAACCCAATTCTGAGCCCAGTGAAAAGCCCACTAAGAAGCCCATTTCTGCCCCCACCAAAAAGTGTAGTTCTCAGCCCACTCCAAAGCCTAAACCCCAGCCCAAGTTCCAACCAAGAAGCTTCTCCCAACCTGCAAATCCTAGCACAGCTGTTAAGTCAGGAAGTAGGCACCAACCTCCAAAGAAGTCAAATTATAAAAACAAGAACAACCCAACTCAGCATTGCACTAGATCTGGGAGAACTGTTAAGCCACCCCCTATTCAGGATGATAGTGACTCTCATGAGTCATATGAGAGTGCTGAGGACAGTCTATATAAACCCACCAAAGGATTGGGAGATGCCAGTGACACTGACAGTGGGGGTGAAGAGTTTGAAAGTAGAGGTATACGAAAGAATGATTTTAGAGAGAAGCACAGACCAGCTTCTTCTAGAAGGGAAGAGAAGGTTATTGACACAGATGACTCTAGCTACGAAGACATTGAAGAGGATGACCCATCAGATTCAGGTAACTGATGGTTTATAATGCGACTTATATTAATCATGTTTTTTTTATCAGACATATTAATTTGATAACTGGCCTGTGTGTTGTGATTGGATTGACAGACTCTGGAGAGGATTCTGGAATTGAGACTGAATCCGACTGTGACTCCTGGCACTCAGAAGATATGGATAAGGTCCTGGACTCTGATGAGGAGGAGCCTACTGTTTATCCACCATACAATGAAAAGGCAAAATTTGGAAATCTGAAGCTTGAGGTTAGCATGATCTTTAAGTCCAAACAACACTTCATGAATGCCACTAGAGATTATACAATACAATGGGGTAGGAATATCAATTTCATTAAAAATGATAATGTGAGAGTGAGGGCTGTATGTAAAATAGAGGGATGTCCATGGGTTGTTTATTGTGCATGTAATAAGCAGAATGGGGTATGGCAGATTAAGACACTAGTTGATGAACATAGCTGTCCTAGAAAGAGAAAGAACAGAGCTGCAACACAAGAGTGGACATTGGGTAAGCTGGTTCCTAAGCTTAGAAAGCACCCAACTATGAAGCATAGAGAGGTATACGACTGGTTTGTCAGGAAGTGCAACGTTAAGCTTAATAGGACCTGCATTACTAGGGCCTTAAAGGCAGCAAGGAAAGTAGTGGAAGGGGATGAAGTTGAACAATACGGACTGATCTGGGATTATGCTAACCAACTCTGGACCACCAACCCAGGTTCAACAGTTCAGGTTGGAGTCATTCCCATGCCTGAGAGTCCTCCACAATTTCAAAGGTTCTATGTATGTCTGGAGGCGTGTAAGAAAGGATTCAAGGCTGGGTGTAGACCGTTAATTGGCCTGGATGGAGCCTTTTGGAAGAGCTTGCATGGAGGGCAGCTGCTGACTGCTTGTGGCCAGGACGCTAACAATCACGTTTTTGTGATAGCCTATGCATTTGTGGATGTTGAGAACAGAGATAACTGGCACTGGTTTCTTGAGATATTACAGAATGATATCGGTGACTACAGGGAAAATAGTTGGGCCTTCATTTCGGATATGCAGAAGGTAAGGACCATTTTGCTGCACGAAATGATTTTTAAGGACTTATTTGAATTCATTAATTTCTTATGAGGACTTGTTTGATTTAATGAAATACGTATTTGAATTTGTTTGATTTAATGAACAAGCAATGTTTGAAATGTTTTTTTTGCAGGGATTAATCCCAGCCATGCAGGATATGATGCCAAGAGTTCACCACAGATTTTGCGTCTAGCATCTGTGGAGGAATTTTTCCAAACAGTGGGGCAGTATACAATTGAAGGAGCTGGTGTGGGAATGTGCTAGGTCTAGAACTGTTAGTGAGTTTGAAAGAAACATGAAGAGGGTGAAGGTGTTGAATGAACGAGCATGGGCTTATCTGGATAAGTGGCCGAAAGAATCATGGACGAAATCTCATTTTCGTGAAGGGCCTAAAATGGACACTATATGTAACAATGCCTGTGAATCATTTAATGCAAGGACCAAACATGATAGGGGTAAGCCTATCCTTACACTGACAGAGGAGGTTAGGAGGATCATAATGAAATCCATGATTGACAATAGGGAGAAACTGGCTAACTACCAAGGTCTTCTGCCTCCAGTGCAACAGAGCAGGCTTGAGGCAATGACAAAGCTTTCTCAGCATTGGAGCCCACAATGGAGTGGTGATCAGAATGAGGAGTTATACGAGGTTCACGGCTGGCCAACGACAATGGTTGTTGACTTAGGAAATCGAACTTGCACATGCAGATTCTGGCAATTGACAGGTATATATTCTCACCCTATATTAAGATTCTGAAGTGTACTACTCTTACACTGGAGTACTATGTCTGAGATATTAACTGCTGCCACAGGTATGCCTTGTATGCATGCCATATCCTGTATACAAGATAAGAATGATAAGAGGGCTGAGGATTACTGCCATGAGTGGTTAACCATGGAATCATACCGAAAAACGTATGCTTTCCATGTTAATCCAGTGAAGGGCCAAGAGTTATGGGAAAAAACAGGTCGTCCTGCCCCAGTTCCCGCTCCAATTAAGCCCAAACCAGGTAGACCGACAAAGAACAGAAGAAAAGACAAAGATGAGGGAGGATCTGGGTCCAAGACAAGAATGAAGAGAAAATATAACCCCATCCGATGCATGTTCTGTAGTGAGGTTGGACACAACAAGAGAACATGCCAGAAGAAGAAACAGGCTGATGCTGAAGAAGAAGCACGTTTAATGCAGCTGCAACTGGCTTTAACTAACCCTAATACAGATGTACCAAACGAGCTCCCAACTGATGCTGATGGTGCAACTCTACATAATCCTCTCCCTTTGTCTGTTTCCCCACCACCAAAGCGGTCAAATGCAGCCACTGAAACAACACCGGTTTGCTTTACTGCTTTAACTTCAATTTCATTTCACTACAGCTGTTTAGTTTCTCAGTTTGGTGTTTACTATGTCATGCAGGCTAAAATGAGGGGAAGACCACCAAAGGTTCAAGTTTGTAAGGGAAAAGGGAAAAGAGCTGCCTCTCCCCACTCTGCTCCACCAACTGCAATAGCTCCAATTTCTGCTGGAACAATCAGAGGATCTAGTGCTGCGACAACCAAGAAGCTTGCGAGTTTTATGATCTTCGTCCCGACTCCAGGGTTCAAACGGCCTAGGAAGAAAGACGACGCCATCTGAAGCACATCCATCTAAACATATGCAACCTTTTTTTTTTGTTCTAGGCTCTAGACTAAGAAAGACATGTTTATGTTTCTGTTAAACAATATCTAGAATCAATGTTTTGTAATGACTCTATTGGGTGCATGTTATGCCTTGGTATGAAGTGTTTCTGTTGAATCACTTTTAGGAATTCTACTACCTTTTGTTATGACACTTTATATTAAGAAATTTAAGGAACTTTATTATCTTGTTATGTGTCTGGTTTGCCATTTGCTTCTTTACATTTTATCTTTTCACCACAGGTTATCCAAAAACCAAATTTCCATTGATAAACTCTAGTTTCATATTAGAATACTTTAGCTAGGGTACTGGAAACAACAAAATCAGCCCTACTTGTACATATATGAGATGCAAAGTAACACTCCTACTAACATGACTAGCATCACAATAGTGAACATGAAGCACAATAACATTCTGTGTGCTCTAACTTCTGCTTCTAAACTACCTATTCTCCATGCTAACTTAACCTTCCAATCTTCATAGTCAATGTCCAATTCTCCTTCCATTTCTGGGACACCCCTGGAACCCTCTGCAACAGCTACATCTTCATTTTCTTCCACCCATTTAAAAAAATTGCAATGGTTCCCTTTCTGGAAAAATTGAACAACAGTGTAAAGCCCAGAACAAGAGTAGAAGCCAACATCATGCTATGATTCATACAAAATTAAACTCACCCGATATCTTGCACAGGTATGGAACAACCGATCTGGGTTCTTTGATGTCCCTGATTTCTTAATCAAGGTTTTTAAACCGCAGAAACAGGTTTCCTCATGGTATTGTCTTCTTCTTCGCATGGACGAGCTCGATGTATAACTACTCAGTGAGGGAGATGGAAACCCACGACCGGCCCCTCCACTTCCGCTTCCCATCATGGCGCCCAGACCAACTTCCTCCTGCAAGCACAACACCTGGGTCTACGACAACGCTCAACCAAGGCAACCGTGTTCTTCGAAGGTTGGGAATTAGGGTTTTTTAATCTCACACTTGGGGACGAAATTGATGCAACACACTAAACATATCTGGTCAGCAATACACTCACCATGCCAGGTATTAGGGTGGGCAGCCAAGTCACAGTCCACGTCAGCAGATTTCTAACGGCGACGTCACTGACCTAACGGAAGGACGAACGTGGTTTAAATTAAATCTTTCGGGGACTAATTTGATTAAAAAAAACATTCGGGGACGAAAACGAAGATCGGGTGATCTTTCAGGGACTATTTTGAGTATTAACCTACTATAATAAATATGAACTTTAACAACATTAAATTTTGTTACACTTTAAAATCGTTTTATTACATAATTTTAGATAACAACATAATTTTTACAGTATTATTGTTGAAATTTAATTTTTTATTATTTTTAGGTAACAAAATAAAATCGTTCTATTAGATTATTATAAAAAATTGTTTTATAACTGTTTTAAATGATTTTTTATTAAACAACAGTTTCTAAATATTTTTTAAATAATTATACAAAAAATATACATAAAAATCATTCTCTAAAACTACTTAATTTATAATACACATAAAAATTGTTTCCTAAAAATATTTAATTTATAGTGCACATAAAAACTGTTGTTATAAACTTTTAACTACTAAATTCTTTAGCGAAACATAAAAGGTTGTTTTATATATATAATATTTATTTTCAATCTTTGAAAAAATAATTGTGAAAAATATTTAAATTATATTATTATTTAAAATCATTATTAAAAATCTAATTATATAATATTTATTTTCAACATCTAAAAAATATTGTAAGATTATCTAAATTATATTATTATTTAAAATAATTATTCAAAAAAAAATCTAATTATAACATTACCTAATATATTATTATTGTCAAAAGCTCTTCACCGGTAAAATCCCTCGTTACTTTCTCTATTCACATGGAACATGTAAACTACGTGTTAGAGTTTCTTTCTGTGCCAAGCGGTTTGTTCGTTCTTTTTAAAAATTCAATTTTTAAATTATCTATAATTTATTTTATTAGTTTCAGAATTTTATTTTTTAAAATGAATTTATTAAAAATAATTAAATTAAATTTCTAATCATTTGAACTTAAATTAATTAGAGCACTTATACAACTTTTATAATAATAAAACATTTTGCATAATTGCAAATAAAATTTAAGTAATTAAAAATAATAAAAATTAAAAAATTTAATTATTTTAATTTTTGAATTAAAATAATTATTTAAATTTATTAATAAATTAACAAATAAATCTTTTACGTGTTTTAAATAATTTTATTGTATTTCATTTAGTCATAAATTATTAATTTATTCTATAATTATTTTGAAATTTCTAAATTACTTCTACGTCTACTCTTTTCAAACTCTAGTTTTCTTAACACATGCATCACTCCCTCACTTCACTCACTCAGACTCAAACAAAAGAAAGCAAGACATGAGATAAGGAAAAAAGAAGTAGCGGGGTCTGGCGTCTTCTTCTCCATCGCTGCCACGTTTGACGTCGCTCAGAAGAAGAGTGATGAAAGAGGAAGGGGATGAGACAATGAAGAAGGAGAAAATGAGAGAGTAAGGAAGCACGATGGGAAAGCCAAAGGAGAAGGCAACGGCTGAAGGTGCTATTGCGATTGTTTTTGTTGAAATCAAAGAGGGGAGCACCACGAAGAACAAAGAGAGAGAGAGAGAGAAACGCGCTCGGTGAGAGAGAAAGGATGGAGGTTGGGTTTGTCGCTATTATACTCCATTGCTACCTCTAACGTGCCATGTTCGCCACGTTGGAGCTCCCTGTCATTGTTCTATTTATTACTTTGTGCCTCTTGTTGCAGCTATAAAGTGGGAATTGCTTTGTTTGTGTACTCTACATTCAAGGCAATAGAATGTAGAGATCAAAATGATCAACGAAAGTGTCTTTTCTACGTGAAAGGTACCATTTACTTTGTTTTCTGATATATTTGCATCACCCCTTAAATATATTTTTCATTCAACTTCATTGAAGTATTTACAAACACTACAAGAAAAACGTGAGTACCGTCGAATTTACCGTCAGATTTAGTGTCGCAGAGTAGCGGCGGATTTACCGGCAGGGAAGGCGTGGAATTCATCATGTTAAATTATTACCAACGGATTTACATTTCCGATGGTTTTCGGTAATAATTAGAGGAAAACAAAAAAAAGCGCATAAATTAGTATCGGATTTACCGTCGAATAAATTCGCCGATAAACCCATTTAGTGAAAAACCTGCGTGTTGGTGACCTGCAATGGTTTACCGTCAGATTTTTTCAACGGTAATTTTGCCCTAAATTTGAAGCGCGAATTTTCTCCCCCTTCATTTTGAATCAGACTCTCTCTACCCTTTAATTTCTTCTCCCACTCTCTCTCTAACTCTCTCCCTCCCGCTGCTCTGTCAACCCCGCCATCATCCCGCGGTCATCCCGCTGCCGCCTCCTCAATCCATCTCTTTCTCTCCTTTCTTCTTCCACTCTCTCTAACCATCTCCTTCCCTACCGTCGCATCCTCTCTGGCAGCCCATTTCCCTCTTGCCGCCATCTAATTCAACAGCCGCCACCAACAGCGCCGGCCACCAGCAACAGTGCCGGCCACCACCAACATTCTCCAGTCCACCTCTGTGTCTACATTTTTTGGTAAATAAATTTTTGTTTTTGTTCTCATTAAATTTAGGATTATTTTAGATTTTAGTTGTTAATTAGTATTATGATTTAGATAGAAACAATTTTTCTGTTTAGTGAATTTACGTGGTTAAGATAGGATTAGATTAGGTTATTAAACTTTTGTGAGTTCTAATGCTGTAATGATGTGATATTGCTATTGTTGTGCTGTTGGTTTTGAATTGGAATTGATTTTAGTAAATTACTGATGCTCAAGCTTGAATACATATATTTCCTTAAACAATGCCCTATAGTTCAAAACTCAAACAAAACTTGTCATGAGTATCAGTTGGATATCAAACCAATTATGATCAAATTAAAGGCAAAATTCATTCAATTTATCAATTATCAAAATTGGAAGAAAGAATTCAAAACAAATTGAAATTTCATGAAAAGTGAAAATTTTAATTAAAACCCAAGTGAAGTATGCATTTTCTAGTCAATAGATTGAGTTCTATCAATAACATCACCTACAAAATAAATAGTTTAAGAAAATTATACAAAAGCAGAAAAATATATGAGCAGAAGTTTTGAAACCCAGCACACTAATTTAAAAATTTTGGCAACATATCGCGAAAAATCATCTGATATCATGAATTTTCTGCAAAGATTCATATATATATATACTTACAAAATATTTTTTTAGTTTCTTCCTCTTTCTCATGTTTCTTTATAGAGTCATCTTTTTTGATAAGTGTTTTCCTCATACTATAAACATTCAAAATATGAGATAGAAAAATGATTATTCACAGCAATAAAATAACAGATAATAGCACACAAACAATGGAGCAAAGCACAAAAATACTAAATTATAGCACACAGACATTGAAAAATAGTACACAAAGAATGAAATTCAGCATACATACAGAATCACAACACACAAGCAATGAACTTTAACACACAAATACAGAATTATAGTACAAAAATAATGAAATTTAATACAAACAATGAACCAGATCACACAAACAATGAATCTCATAAATAATTAGCACAAAAAAAATAAAATTTAACATACAAAAAATTAACTTCAACACACAAAATATAAATAACAGCATATAAACAATGAATATTTCCGCACAAACACATTAGGTAACATGCACTCAAATTTAGTATTCTCAAGAAATCTACATGTAAATGATTGGGTTAAATACGATTTTGGTCCTTAAGGTAGAGGACGAAAATTTTTTTCGTCCTCAACCTTTTTTTGCTTACAAATCCGTCCCTAAGTTTTAAGTTGGTTTTAAAATCGTCCTTCAGACCAAAATACCCTTTTCCTTCTTCTTCAAAATCCTCATTTTCTATTCTTTTTTTCTCTTTTTTTCCATCACAGAAGCAGAAGCAGAAGCAACCAGAAACAGATAAACAAGGCAAGAAGCAGAAGTACAAGCAATACACATGGATAATGGAAGGAGATAAACAAGGCAACCAGAAGATAAACAAGGCAATACACAATGAGGACCAGGAAAAACAGAAGGCAACAAAGCAGAGTCTTGACTTCTTCTCCAACAAAAAAAACAGAAGCAGAAGTAACTAGAGGCATCAACAACAACAATGGATAATAGAATCAGAATCAAAAGCAGAAGAAACAGAAGCAGAATCATAGAAGCAGAATAGAATTAGAATCAACAACAATAATAGAATCATAATCAGAAATAATGTAAACAAAATAAACAAATCCACAAATAAAAAATTCAACAATATAATTTTTTGAAGCACAACGGCGAGTGACGAGGAGAAGCGGCGAGTGACGAGGAGCAGCGGCAACCGACGAGGAGCAGTGACGACTGGCGACCGAGCGAAGAGGAGGAGCAAAAACGGCAAGCGGCGCAGAACGTCCACCCTCGCAGATCTGCTGGTGTCGACATCGAGCGAGGAAGAGGAGCAGTGGCGAGATCTGACGACGAGATCCAGCGGCGAGGACGCGAACGATGAGAAGTGACAGTATGGGCGGCGGATTCCCTTCCCCTTCCCTTCCCCGTCTTCTTCCCTGAAACACCCCCGTGCGCGCGTGCGCGCATGTGATTCCCCTTCCCCTTTCTCTTTAACCCATTTTTTTAATATTTTTTAATTAGGGTAATTTGGTAATAAAAATTAAAATTTTGGTAAAAATGACGATTTTAAAACTAAGTTAAATCTTAGAGATGATTTTGTCTTAACCCTAAATGATTCTACTTCATTGTTATTTCGTTTACAATCTTCATAAGTAAAATGACGTGTTGTTTGAGTTGTGCATTAGTGGAGCGTGTGTGCACACGTTTTATTTTGAAGTGTTTTTAGTTGTAGTGAAATATTTTTAGTTATAGTTAGACCAATTTAATTGGACTTGACTATCAAAAAAATTTGTACATGTAGGATCACTACTTTATTTAGAAGAGCATTTTAAACTTTCATTAGTAGAAATTTTAGTTTACTCATCTTTTATAAATATAAAATTAGTTTTATTTATTTATTAATTAATTTAACATTCTAATATTTTAACAATTAAAATAAGAATTTAATTTTGATATAGTGTAAAACTGTTTTATACGTGTATCCAATCACGAACTTTTTGTTGTTGATATTGGAGTGGTAATGATGTTTTTTTGAAATGTGGACAGTTGGAGTGTTATTCTCAAATGTAGAACTGTTTAATTGGAGAAATAGAAATCGGATCGTTCGATTTATTAGAGGTACAGAAATCGAACAGTCCGATTTGTAGAGGTATAGAAATCAAATTGTCTGATTTATGAGAGGTATACAAATCGGACCGTCCGATCTGTGTTAAAAAAAATAAAAAATTTGAGGTACAAAAATCGGACCCTCCAATTTGTGTACCTCAAATTTTTTGAATTTTTAAACACAAATCGGAGGGTACAATTTGTGTATCCCAATTTTTTTTAATTTTTTAAACACAATTGGACAGGATTCGATTTGTGTACTTTCGATAGTTTTAAAAAACACAAAAAAATTATAATGTTAAGGTATATCACTTATCCCACTTCCATATCTAAATTTTTTAGCCTCTAATCACATAAAGATACATGATCAAAAAATTAGGTTTAATTACTCTGCTTGTCCTATAGTTTCGTAAAATTTTCAATTAGGTCCCTATACTTTTTTTTCTTTTAATTGAGTCTTTGCCCCAAATTTTTTTTTAATCGGGTCCCTACACTTTTCTTTCCTTTTATTTAGCTCCTTGTACCCATTCTTTTTTTTAGTTGGGTCCTATAAAATTAAGCCAATTACTACTAAGAGGAACTTAATTGAAAAAAAAAAAGATTTGGTGTAGGGATCCAATTTAAAAGAAAAAAAAGTATAGAAACCTAATTAAAAATTTCATGAAACTATAGGAACCAACAGAATAATTAAACTAAATAATTATTTTTTATATTGACGATATGAATAATCATCAAAAAACAATTGTATTATTACACTGTACATGAAAATTAAACTCTAAAAATAATAGTTTGTTCACTAATAAAGAGGGAAGTCGGGCCAATGAATAATAGCTCAAATAGCATAGACTCCCCATACTCAATTAAGAGGTTGCGGGTTCGAGTCTCTTATCTTTTCAAATTTGCCAATGAGTAATAGCTTAAATGACATAGTCTCCACATACTCAATTAAGAGGTTGCGGGTTTGAGTCTCATATCTTTGGTTAAAAAAAAAAAAAAGAGAAGTGAAGTCGGATTGATACAAATGGTTAGAACTTCAGATTTTTAAATTTGTTGCTCTCCGTATTTACAAGTTCAAATTCCCTTAACCCACTAAAGTTAGTTGCGGTTTTTCTTCTACCATTTTATTCATAAAAACCCTCTTCACCTTACGATGAAAACAAATTCAAATTCAGCCTTTACTAACTTGACCTCTATGAAAGTATGAATCTTATCGACTTATCCGCTTCCATAGCTAAGAACACGAGAGACAATAGAACAAAACAAAGACAGGTACCGAGTGACTAGGGAAAATAACTGTGATCCCGTGAACCCCAAGGGCATTTCAGTAACTCCACCCAGCACCGTGGCACCAGCACTCTAGTTATAGCGGGAAACTAGTAAGTAGTAACTATACAGTGCACAAACGGACTTTCTAACCCTACACACCGACTAATTTGAATTCTAAAAAACTAATAAAATTATAAAATAATAAATTAATTATTATTAAATTTATAATTTTTATCAAATATAAATTTTAAAATTTAATTAATATGTGTTTTTAAGACACATAATAAATTTATTAATAGTAAAAATTTTAAATATTTTATTTAATAAATAATTTTTTTTATTTTATAATTTTAACATATACCCTTAAAATACATAATAGATAAATCCAATTTATTAAGATTTAGTTAATATATATTTTTAAGATAGAATTAAAATTATGTTTATAAAAAACTTTAAATATTTTTTTAATAGATACACAATAATTACATTAAAAATCACACTTTATATAATTTTTTATAATAAATTTTATAATTAATAATTTTAATATGTATCTTTAAATTACATATTAACTAAATTTATTTTGTCATCTTAATTAAAAAATAATTAAATATTTATTTTCTAGTTTTATTAATCTCAAACATATGGAAACTTGAAAAGTCTGGTACGATGTCACTCGACAACGCCACCATACATTTCCACATACTTTCGTTATTCTCTTTCTTCCTCACTTTCTTTATGTTCCAATAATGCCCTTCGCTCCATTTCTCTGTCCTCTCCTCTTCTCTCGTCTCTGGGTCTTTTCCATTCCAAGCGTCGGCAGTTTATTTTGTTGTCTTCTGAGTAACAAAACTACAAAATAAGTAACAGAACAGAGAAACAAAGGGGGAAGGGGGAGAGAGGGGGGGGGGGGTTAAAAGAAAAAAAGAAAAAGAATATTCAACTTATTCATATATACACATAAATAAATTATAGAAATATATTGGAATACAAAAGGGCCCTCTTCCTCTCACACACACTCGCTCAGTGTCATTGTGTCAAAGTGCATGTTTTGTTTGTATTGTGATTTGCGTGTGAGTGGGGTGCGCAGGATAAGCAGAAGGGAAGATAGAAAGAGCTAGAAATCCTATTCATATTAAAGAAAAGGGAGGTTGCTGTTTTAACAACCCATCATATACTAGTTTTTAAGGCCATTTAATTTAATTGCGCCTTTTTACTATATTCTCCTTTTTCGTTTGTGCCTAAGTGTGTTACTATAAACAATAAAAATAATTAAAATTAGTAGGATATACATTTGTTTATTTTTGGGGTTTTGTGGCCTCTGAGTCAGTGTATGTGAGTGTGTGAGTTAAATACCCATTTTGGGAGAATTTTGATATTAAATTTGCATGCTTTTGGATTTGGAAGCTGTAATGGCTGCCAAGTTGGGAATTCACAATATTGTGCAGCTCTGCTTCTTTTCCTCCTTGCTTTTGGTGCCTTTGGTTTCTGGTGGCAGAGCCACCACCGCCACCACCGGTGGTGGAAGTGGTGGCGGCGGTTCCAGTCAGAAGCTTAATGTTCAGAACCATTTGAAGAATTTGAACAAGCCTCCTGTTAAGTCCATCAAGGTAAAGAGAAATTATAGAAGGAAAAAAAAAAAAGAAGAAAGAAAATTCGCCTTACAACTTTCTAATCTTGATTATGCATTACTGTATTGTCATTGATATTTGCAAAATGGAGTAACTGTCGTTTAAGGGAGCTTCTTTCTTTCTTATAATGTCTGTCATTGGCCGTTGTGATGGAGATTCTCTAAATTGTTCTTTTGCTCTTTGTTAAGAATTACGTAATTGGTTTAACAAACATTGTGTGATTTTTTCCTTTTTTTTTTTTTGGCGATTTCTAACTTATTACGTATTTGGTTTTGCTTGAAAGCAGAGTCCTGATGGGGATATCATTGACTGTGTTCATATGTCACACCAGCCAGCTTTTGATCATCCTGACCTCAAGAATCACAAAATTCAGGCAATTAACAATTGCTTTATTATCTTAATTCTCTTTTATTTTTCTTTTCTGCAATTCAAATCGAAAATTTTCAAATGTGGGGACCGAATTATTCTGTTCCTGTTTGAATTTCAAAAAATAATGATGAGGTTTAACTTTTTTTTATGTGGTGTGCAGATGAAACCACCGAATTTCCATCCAGAAGGGAAAATTTTGGCAGACAGCAAAGTATCCTCAAGTTCCAGCCCTGTGGCTCAGCTGTGGCACCAAAACGGAAGGTGCCCGGACGGAACGATTCCGGTCCGGAGGACTAAGAAGGAAGATATATTGAGGGCAAGCTCAATTCAGCGATTTGGGAAGAAGAAGCAAAAGAGTTTTCCTCAGCCAAGTGCAAAACCTCTTCCTGATATCCTCACTCAAAGTGGTCACCAGGTATAATGCCATGTCTCCATTTCTCATTAGTTTCTTCCATGGCTGAGCTATAGTTATATGGAACCCAATACGTTCCGGCATGCCTATGCTACCTAATTGGGGAATTCATATAGCCATGGGCTGAACTGCAGGCGAATTCTGTATTATATGCACTTCTTGAAAGCTGTTTATTTATTTGTCACTTCTATTTATTAATTTTGTTTTATGTTTTTGGAGAATTCAGCATGCAATAGTTTATGTGGAAGGAGATAAGTATTATGGAGCTAAAGCAACCATAAACGTTTGGGACCCTAGAATTCAACAGCCAAATGAGTTTAGCCTCTCTCAAATGTGGATTCTTGGTGGCTCTTTTGGTCAAGATCTTAACAGTATTGAAGCAGGTTGGCAGGTAAAAATTATTATTTTATTTAATAAATTTCCCTTTTTCCATTGTTATCTTCTGCCTGCACATTTTTCTAATTCAGTAATCAGAACTCTCTTAAAACTATGATCCGATTTCTATCATTGTTTCATCTAATTTAATTTTCTATTCTTATCTTTTTCTTCTCTCTTAATCAATCAGGTTAGCCCAGATTTGTATGGAGATAATAACACAAGGCTCTTTACTTATTGGACAGTGAGTTTTCCAATTCATGCAAAACCCCATTTTCTTAATCTCTCTTGTTATTATTTTTACTATATAAATTTCTTATTTGTTTCATGGAATTGGTTTTTTTTAATAACATGACAGAGCGACGCATATCAAGCTACTGGTTGCTACAATCTTCTCTGTTCTGGCTTTATTCAAATTAACAGTGATATAGCCCTTGGTGCTAGCATCTACCCACTTTCTAACTATGGTTCTTCCCAATATGATATTAGCATTCTGGTCTGGAAGGTACATTTACAATTTTTTTTTTCTTTTTTGTTTTGATTATATATAATATTATCTCTTCATAATAGACATTCTGGCATGAAAATATGCCCCACTTATATTAAAATAAATTATTAAACTGTTATGTGAAGATGCATTGTTCAATTATAAATCAAGAGAATCTCTGACAATAACTCTATTATATCTGAATGCGTTGGTAATTTTGCATGTCCTTGGTTTTTATGTCCATGAATTTAATATTTTAGGCCCCCCATTTGGTGTATGTTCCATGACAAAAAATATACGGGCTGAGACAGTAGAAAAGGACAAACCTATCCTCACAAATCACAATCCTCATATTTTAGGTAAATAGAAAGTATAGAAAAAAATATGTCATTTTAAAATACAGGAATAATTGCTTCATAACACAATTTTATTGTGAACTAAAAAATTGGAGATATCATAATATATACTATTTTTAACGGGCTTATTAAAAGGGTTGGTGTTCAACTTTTTTCCCTAAAATACCCTTCATTATATATTTTATAAACAAAATAGTCATTTTGAAAATTTGAACCCAAAATCTTTTAGTTAAAATATAAATCACACATCATCTCAACTAATTTAATATTTATTATTTTCATACACATTAAATAAATAAGAGAGTGAATCAATACGCAGGAACTTGTCTATTGTTACACAAGTAGAAATAAAGACACAATTTTTCTTTAGTTTCCAAAAGAAAGGCCTATAGAGTTATAGTTATAGTACCATATGATGTTTCTTTACAAGGGTAAAAACTATTGTGTAGGACCCAAAAGAAGGGAACTGGTGGATGCAATTTGGGAACAACCATGTTCTTGGGTACTGGCCAGCATCTTTATTTTCTTACCTCTCAGACAGTGCCTCAATGATTGAATGGGGGGGAGAAGTTGTGAATTCTGAGTCTGATGGCCAACATACTTCAACACAAATGGGGAGTGGCCATTTCCCTGATGAAGGTTTTGGCAAAGCAAGTTACTTCAAGAACATTCAGGTTGTCGACGGCGAAAACAAGCTTAGAGCTCCAAAGGACCTAGGCATTTACACTGAGCAAGATAGCTGCTATAATGTTAAAACTGGTAATGCTGATGATTGGGGCAATTACTTCTACTATGGTGGTCCTGGAAGAAACCCCAACTGCCCTTAGTCGTCGCAAACTAAGGACCTGTTTGGTTTGTGAAAACGTTTTGTTTTCGATATTTTCTGTTTTTTAAAATTTGTGAACGAAAAAATAAATCGGAAAATGAGATTTTATTGGTTTTTACTAATTTTATTTTTTCTTCACAAAATTATTGAAAATAGAAGATATTGGAAATAAAAACATGAATTTTCACTGATCAAATAGGCTCCAAGGAAAGAAAAGAAGAAAATAACAGAAGAAAAAACAAAAAAACTAATGTTCATTTTATCTGGTATAGGTTGTATCTTGTGCTAGTTCTTGTTAGGTTTTGGTCCATTATGAAGCTATTATTCTCCTTTTAAGGTCTCCAATAAATTGTTGGAGAAAAAGGGTTGGTGGCTTACTGGCTTTCTAGATTTACAGGGATCAAGTTTTCTTTCATTTTTCCTTTTATTTTTATTTTTTGACCTATTTTCTTGTTCATATATAAATATGTGCCGTTTGTTGGTTTGCTCTTCTCTCTAGAGCTGCGAAAAGCTGAGGGTGGTGTTGTGAATGTGAACAGAATATTCTTAGTATGGTGACAAGTGAGTTCAAGGTTTCTATGTATTTATTATTATTTTATTACGGTGCTTGATTTGTTGAAAAACAAATTGTCTTAATAATAAGATATGTATAAAACCATTTATGTATGTTATGCTCTTCCTGGTTACATTACTGGTCGGTGGCTCTTTATTTTTATCTTCAAAATTTATTTACTTATTTTGTATGGAACTTAACAAAGTATATGGTATGCTCTTGCACATGTTGTGAAACATGGCCAACCAAATTAAGTCACTTCACATCTTTTATGAAAAATTTTATGGTATTAAATTAAAGTATAAATATAGCACTATTATTGGAAATTAATCATATAATGACGGAGCTTAAATAAAACAAAATCAAAGATGAGCACTAAGCTTTATGTTATTGCGATGCTTGTATTGTATATGCTGGACCCATGTGAGATTCAATCAATGGTATGGTATGTTGGTTTGGCATCCTAGCGTTTTCTTTCATAAAAGCCTCTAATATGGTTGGTTAAACCATCACCTCTCCTTTATCACTTGGTATTAAAATATTTATTAATATAATATTTGTTTTTCTTTGTGGATTTTAACCTTTTAAAAAGAAAGACTTACAATTTTACAAATGTATAAAGTATGTGAAAAGATTTGTGACTTTAAGCATTGTTTGTCTCTTAGCTTCGTTCATATAAGAAATTTCATTTCTTAGAGGGGAAATAAATTAATAAAGAAAACTTTAATATGATCATTTTACACAGAAGTGACATCCAGCACCTTGTGAGCTGTGAGGAATCCATCTTGGCAGAAATTAGTGATAGATAATAGATGATATAAATATCTGCATATTTTATTTTATATATAATTTAAATTCATTTTTCAAAATAATTGTTAAACACACACATTTTAATAAGAAAGTAATTAATGAATTTTAATAAAGTTTAAAACTTTATAAATAGACAAACATATCTTTAACTAAACTCGCAATCTGTCTATTATTATTCCACTTTTTTGTTTATTCAATGTATTTAATAAGAATAAATATAGTATTAATTAAGATGGATGGATATTTAAGTCTCATAATAAATTAGTAGTCATATTTTAAAGTGTTCAGAATATATATAAAGAAAACTATTTTATATCCTAAAAATACATTTTAAAATTATAAATCAACAAAATTTTTATTAAAAATTCAAAAAGTCTAAATTTTCAATGCATTTGTTTTATATTTATTACAAGGAAAAAAAATTTAAAAACTTCTATACAAGATACCACTCGTACCAGTTGTGAGAGGGATCGGAGACTGGTCGGTCTTGATGGCAACGGGTCGGACTCTTGGAACGCTGGGGGTGGTACTTGTAAAGACACTCTGATGATCAAGTCAAAATGGATCTTAGAGGTAAGTGAAGGTTGAGAATGTGTGACGTACCTGAGAGAGCACTTGGCTTCCTTTATATAGTTTGAGTTTGTTATCTATCTTATCTTGTTGGCTAAGATCAGGGAAGTGTTTGAATTTGAATATTGGTTAGGGGTTTATGGTTAGCGGGTCAGTTTGGACCACGGTGGTGGCCTAAGCCCGGGTAACTGAGTCGTAACTTGCTTCGATAGGAGACCCGGGGATCGAGTCCAGAATAGTTTCCCCTGGAGCGAGAGAGGTGCTTGCTCAGTCTTGTCGCTGGAGGAGTTCACTTCGCCATGTGGCCGCGAGCCTGGCTCAGGAGATGGTGTGCCATCCATGGTTTATGGTGGAGGTCGAGAGCCCGTGAGGGGTCTGGGTCCTCCTTTATCTGATTGTTTTCATTTCTCGAAAAGTTTTCCCATTTTGTCTTTGCCTTTTTATATTTTTCAATTAGGAACGTTTGGGGCCTTTTATTTTCCTTTGTTACAATCGTTTCCTCTTCTTTCTTCTAATCATCTCCTTTATGTCTTTGTGTGACCATTTTTGCAACTTTTTCCTTGGCACTGCGTTCGGCTGGATTGTTGGTTTCTGCTTGTGCTATTTCTATCCCTCGTGCCTGTCGCAGTTCCTACTTTCAACTTCTAAAAACTAGGTTGGTGCCTTCGTTACTTTGTGCTTCCCCTTTTTGTTTTATTTCATTTATGTGTTTTTCATTTGTTTGTTTCTTTGCATTTCCTTATTGGTTTGTTAATTTGTGGATATTCCTGCGTTTAATGGTGGGAGAATGCTGATAAAGACTGTTGTGTCTTAATGGGGTTTTAGGGATTCAACGGGATTTGAAAATTTGTCTGATTGTAGTTTTTGATAGAGGTAGGGATTTTCCTATTTATGAATTTTCTGGGTAGTGGGCTGACAGTGGAAAAATCCTAATTTGGATATAGGTATGGTGCAACGGAGGGGAGTTCAAGGGAACCCGGGTCCTATCTTCCCGGTGGGGGTGTGCCAAATCGTTACCACTAGGTAACGTCTGATGTTCCTAGCACGCCCTCTCGGTTGGATGAGGGGACCTCCAGAGGCTCTGTTGGAATCTCATGCAATGCAATCTATTCTAAATGCAAACTACCTACATGAATTAGGCAATTTTAATTATCACCCACCTATATATATAGGGCTTACATGTGGTTAATTTGTTTCATATTTTTCAAGGAATCATATATGCATAGCCAAAACTAGATCATGTTAAAGCACTTTCACAATTGAGTTGGATAAAGATATTTCACAAACTTGCAAGACAATTAACAATTAAGCAGAGATATATAGTGATGAGCTATTGAACCCTCACTGGATTTGTGTTTACTCTCTATTCACTCAGTGTTTAGGGCTAATCACTCTATTCTTTTCTATTCATGCTTTCTAAAACTTTGTTCTTCATCTAACCAATCAACAAATATACAATATGCACATACAAACATCATGAGGTCTTTTTCAAGGTTGTAATGGGACCAAGGTAAAAGTAGGGGTATATATATAAGGCTAAGTGAGCTATAAGTTGAATCCTTAATTAGTCTAAGATCTCACCTAACATATATATATATATATATATATATATATATATATATATATATATATATATATATATATTCTATAATTTATAACTTTCTTGGGGTTCCCAATTTTTCACTTTCTTAATACATACTCATGTACCAATTTCAATTTTGATTCTTATCTCATGTGCATTGATTTCTTCATTAAACTTATTATTGGGGTAATTTTGTCCCCTTATTTATCTATTTATATTATAAAAAGGATTTTTTTTAAGAATAACATATATCAATGCACATGGTATTTTAATTCAAATTGGTTTCACATGAGCATGCTCCCAAATTTCTGACTATTTTACTAATTTAGTTCTTTCCTATCAACCCATGTTCTCACGTTTTCCCACACTTAGTGTGTACACAATCTCTATCTTAAGCTAACCAAGGATTCAACTTGGAAATTTTAATTTGTTTTTCTGCTTAAGGCTAGTGATGTGGTTATAGAACAATAGGGGATTAAAAGGCTCAAGGGGGCTGACAAGGGTGATGTAAAAGGTAGGCTAATTTGGGATATGTGAGAAAAAATTTAAATAATGACCTCAATCATATATTGGTATGTATCTACATTCTATATTGGACATATAGACTGAAACAAAGTAAAGATCACCAGAATAAAAAAGAAGGGCGAACACACAAGAATGAAATAATTATGGTTAAATAATGTAACCATACAAATAAGCTCAAAAACTCACAGGTTGTGTGTTCTTTGGCTCAAAAACCATATATCAGTTATGTATGCCATGCAAGTAGAAAGCAAGGGTTCCCATTATTCTTAATGTGAATCTTAGGGTGGCTCTTAAAATCTTAATGTTCTTCCTTGAAAAATATTGTGTAAATTAACCAATCAATTATTGCTATATATATACAGTGTGTGGATTGTTGTGATTCTGTTATACTAAAGTCTTTAGTTTACTCTTTTTATTTTCAATTAATCCAAGTTATCGTATGCTAAAAGGGTAAACTAACTAATTAATCTATATATTGTGATTCTGTTATACTAAAGTCTTTAGTTTACTCTTTTTATTTTCAATTAATCCAAGTTATCGTATGCTAAAAGGATAAACTAACTAATTAATCTATATATTCTATATCACAACTTAATAAGCTAAAATTGCAACTAGGCTAAACTAAATATCTAAGATAAATATATAAACAAAAGTACAAAATGTAGAAATAAATTGAAAATACAGCAAAATGTGCAAGTACTGAAAGATAAATAAGATAAGGTGAAATAAAAATAAAAATAAAAATACAGAAAAATAAACAAAATAGGATAAAGAGAGTCTGAAAGGTGGTTCACGAAAATAAAGTACGCCAGAGATGGCGACCTCCCCACACTTAAATAATTGCATCGTCCTCGATGCTCAGTCAAGCTGGGTGTGAGAAGTGTCATCTCCGGAAGGGTGTGCAGTAGGTGTCTCTGTGGTAGGCTGAGGGTCTGCAGTCTGGATAAGTGTCGGAGGAGCTGCCTGCTGAAGCGGAGGCTCTGTCTGTAAAGGAATCTCGGGGTCAGCCGGCTGTATCTGATGTGGCTCCTCATGGTGTGGTGCAGCTCGCTCAGGTCCTCCCTGCTCATCCTAGGCATGTGCCCCCTCCTCATGATCATCTGCCTCCGCATCAGATGGCTCAGAAGCGGTGTCAGGCTCAGAGGAAATGTCGCTGCCGGATCGGATCATCAACTTTAGGTGCTCATAGCGTCGCTTGTGGTGACGCTCCATACGATCCAGGCGTGCGAAGAGGCGGTGCACCATATGATAAATGGGCTCAGGAGCAGGTGAAGGTGCAGTGGATGGGGCTGGTGCAGCAGTGGATGCAGAAGGGGCAGCTGAAGATGTGGCTGCCTCACCCGAGGTAGTGAGAAAAGGAGGTCTGTACCCTAATGCCAGAAACTTCCTGCTGTGAGGAATGATCTTCTTGCAGTCTGCAGCAGTTGGCTTCTCATCAGCAAGCTCTCAAGGCACATCAGCTCGGAGGCCTAGCTGGGTGATCAGATAAGGGAAAGGGAGAGTGCCTCTGACATGGACCCTGACCATATAATACCTGATGAAACATGGAAGATACAGGTCCTTACCCTCAATCACACACCAGATGAGGGTAATCATAACAGCGGGCACCTCTGTCTCATGAGTGCTCGGCATCACGTAATTACTCAGGATCTACTGCCAAAGCCGAGCCTCATCATTCAAATATATCAGCTTGATTCCCTTAGGCATCACTGTATTCTTTCCCATGACCCATGGGGCAGTAGGATCAAGGGCTATTCTCTGCTTGACTGCATCCTAGTCAAATCTCATGTATCGCATATCCTCTTCAGCCTTTTGGTAACCGTCAGGCTGATCTGGCTTAGGCTGAAACCGGAGGATATCCTCAATAGCTTCCTCAGTGACTAAATCTGTTTCCCTCTGAGGTGCACTGCATCCAGGGAGGTCTTGAAATAGTTACAGTAAAATTCTCTTACCCAGGATGCATTGACCTCTGTCAAGTTCCTTTCCATGAAGAACCAGCCTCTTTGTTTTATCTATTCGGAAGTGTACTGGGTGAGTTCTTCTGGAATTTTAAGAGTTCTCTCTAGGTAGAGGTTTCTGGAAGTGGCAAACACTGGATACTTTAGCTCACAGTATCTGCTTGCAAATTTGACTTGATCTGTGGCAGTGAGGA
The DNA here is from genome assembly GCF_059453495.1 of Arachis ipaensis. Lineage (NCBI taxonomy): Eukaryota > Viridiplantae > Streptophyta > Magnoliopsida > Fabales > Fabaceae > Arachis > Arachis ipaensis. The sequence continues at coordinate 114,012,005 of NC_142443.1, read as the reverse complement.
GCTGGTCGGCCTTTTCCTGTAGGGTAAAGTTCTTTTTCCGCTAGGAATCGTCGTGAAGGATATCGAGGATAGAGGTAGAAGATTCTCCTCTTTTCCGTTTTCCTGTAGTTGCCTTGCCTTTTCCCTTACTTTTGGGATTAGACATTCTGAAAAGCAGAAGTAGCAGGATATAATTGAAGGACTAAAGCAGGAAAATACGTAGGCAAATTGGGTTTTGTCAATGTAAGCATAAAGGCAAAAGAGCAATAGAAGCAGGAAATGAGTTAAATATATGTACATTTTGGATTGAATTCGAGTTAAAAATCTGAGAGTAAAAAAACCACAATCCAAAATGTAACAGAAGTGGAATTCAAGTTAATTTGGAAAAACAATAATCATGTCTTGAGTTAGAAAGTTAAAGTAGTTAGGTAAAAACTAAAAAGAGAAGTTAGAAAGCTAAACTGGTTAGGAGTTAAAAAGGAAGTTAAAGTGAGTGGCATGAGAATGGTTTTCCTAGTTACCAAGAAATTCACAAACTTGAAGAACAATCTACTCATATTCAAGCAAGGATTGCAGTTTATTGATGATAATTCCTATAGATAAAGTAAGTGTAAAATGAGAATGAACTTATCAATAAGCAATTTATTACTCAGGGAACAAAAAGGGATAAGAATGCTAGCCCATGCATTCAGGAGTTGGTTTGGTTGTAGCCAAGTAATGCAAAACACTGAATTTTCAAACCAATACATGAATGGGGATAGATTGAACCATAAATTTGTAAAAAATTTGGGCAGCATTTCGGCTAAAATTGGATGTTCCCGGGTAGAAAACAGCAGGAAAAATCAGTTCATATGAAATTAAATAGTGCTGGAAAGATTAACAAATAGCAAGAATATTAAAGAACAGTTCAACAACAGCATCAAATATGAAGAGCAACATATAAATAGAATCATCACAGCATATTCAGAATTGCAAATCAGATAAAAACATGTAGCAGAAACGGTGCAATTATCAGGCCTGAATCCACTAACCACATCCTAGCTACCTAACCACCTAAAATCCACTACAATCATGCATCTCTAACTATCCTATTTTGAACAAAAACTGTAAAAAATGCAACTAACTGACTGATTGGAAAACAAAATCGATGTTCGGCGGAACCTAGTGTGTAGAAACAGAAATTAGGCTCAGAGAGATGGTGGCGGTATGATGGTGATGCAGCGGCGATGGATGGCGGAGCGGCGGCGGTCTGAGGTGGAGGCAGGGGTGGTTTGGTGGTTGTGGGTGGTTAAGGTTGAGGAGAAAAGGTGAGGGGGTGAGTGTTGTGTTGTGGTGGCTGGTGGGTGGTTGGCTGGAGGTCTGGGGGGGTGGTGGTGGTGGTGGCTCGGCGGGTGTGGTTCGGCACAACGGTCGGAGTTGGCTGGCGAGGAGTGGTGGTGGTTGGGGGATGGGGGAAGAGAGGTTGCAGATGGGGGTGGGGGGTTTTGGGTGACGCGATATGGTAGGGTTTTGCGTGGGCTGGGGTTAAGGATTTTGAATCCATGCGAACACGTGGGCACACGATCGCATGATTTGGGCAAAATGGGGAGTGACGCAGCCGCGTCGTCGACGCAATCACGTGATTGTGGGATAATGAAAGTGACGCGTACGCGTGGGGCACGCGTACGCGTCGCTCAAAATTGTGCTAAACGCACGATTCCAGCATCGTTTTGGCGCAACTCTCTGTTTCCAAAAGGGTCCATAAAATCCACGCGACATGTACGCGTCGCTCACGCTTTCGCGTGGGATGTGTGTAGTGCGAGTGACGCGTTCGCGTCATGGACGCGAACGCGTTGGCTAATTTGTGCTAAAGGCACACTAGCTGCACGATTCCAACCCAACTTTCTGGGCCTTGGATCTGTACGCCGATTTCCATTCGACGCCCACACGTGGCCTGCGCGCTCGCGTGGGGTGATTTTTTTTTCTTAATGCAAATATGCAGTATGCAATATGCAATGCTAATGTAGATGCTATGAATAATTCCAGGTTTAATGAAAATAAAATAAAATAAAAACAAACAAAACGAAATAAAATTGAAAAAGGAACGATCATACCATGGTGGGTTGTCTTCCACCTAGCACTTTTAGTTAAAGTCCTTAAGTTGGACATTTGGGGAGTCCTTTGTTATGGTGGCTTGTGCTTGAATTCATCCAAAAATCTCCACCACTGTTTGGAATGCCAACAGCCTCCGGGGTCCCAAACTAGGCATGTAACGCCCTTGAGTAAATTCAAACAGGTTCTCAGGTTCCCGGGATGTTGAATGTCATAATAGATTCCAGGATCCCAAACTTTGCTTTTGTATTCGCCTTTGTCTCGATTTACATTTTTCCAGCCGGGCGATTTGGAAGTAGTATTCTCACCAAGATGACCAAACATTTTCCGAGACCCATTCAATTGAACTCGAAACCAATCCTTACACTTCAGATTGAAGCGTGGAACCTTATTGAATCTTGCATACTAGCCTTGAGTACGAACCATTTCCCTTTTACTCTTAAAGCCGCAAAGAGCTCTAAGTTGGCCATCTGTTTCAAGCAAACCATATTCAAGTGGAAAAGTAAAGATAAAGGCTAAGGATTTTACCCACTTGTAATTTTTAGAGTTGCCGGCTCGGGTCAAAGTTTTCTTGTTTTTCTTCTTGTTGACCATCCCGCATAAGGAGGAAAACATAGGAAAGGGTATATCTCTTTCCGAGCCAAACAAACCGCCGAATCTTTGACCTGTTCGAGGACTAGTTTCATGGGTTCAAGTCGGAGTACTTCAAGGTCCGACCTGTTGAGGGTTGTCACCCTTTTGGTTGTCACCGGAGTAAGAGCACTGGATTTGTCCGTATTGGAACTTTAGTGCTGAGGCTTCCTACATGATGAGGTGACCTATGAGGGGCTGGCGCCCGAAAACAAAGAGATTGCCGATGTCTTGTTGGCTCTCTTTGGGAATCAGCCTCTGAATCCTCGTGACGTAATGGGGGATCCCGATGTGAGTAGATCTAATGTTGGTAGGTTTTTTCTTATTTCTCTATGTTTGAGTGTTTTGTATTCCGATTATGTAACTTATTTAATTTCCTGTTTCCCATGCCTTGTAGTTGGGATGGCTGGCGGGCTGACGACTTTACAGCGCTTTAAGCTTGCCTTTCTGGAGACTCCGGAGGCTGGAGTCGAGGGGTCCTCTTAGTCAACCCCTCCGACGGTTTCTGTCTTGAGCTCTCAGATGGTCTCGCAAGAGATCGTCCAAGGCTGTGGCTTTGAAGAAGCAAAATGCCGGCCTTCTAGCTGATGCTCGAGCGGCCGTCAAGGCTACCGAGGATGCATTGAATGCGCAAGTCTTGGTTTTGGCCCCGGGCATGGATGTGTCCATAATGGAAGCTTTTTGGACTGTGAAGGATGGCCAAATCGTGGTTTGGAGTAGCCTGTGTCTAATTTTATATTTTATTTGACAAGTTTATAGGTCGTGTGTTTGGCGTTATACTCTTTTTTTTTTATTGGAACAATTTTAAATTTTCCATCTTTGTAAGCCTTTTTTTCAACTTGTTGAACAATGTTTTGGATGGACTCTTGGTAGGCTTAGTTTACTTATGCGTAAATAGTACGCCTTTTTGGTGAGCCATTTTCGATACTTATGTTTATTTTCTTGTTTTTTGGATATCCATGTGCTGGCCTCAGGGATAATCGGACCCTGGGGATAGCCGTTTACTTGTGCCGTCGATTCGGCGAGAATGTGAAAAAAATAGTTTTAAAAGGAAAATGCAAAAATGATTTTATTAAGGTTTGGGCCTCGTTAAAACCTCCCATTGGGGAAAGAAAGAGTGCCCGACAAGGAAAACAAAGTTAGCGATAAATGGAAAAGGAAAAAGATTAAAAGAAAAGAAAAAGAAAAAAGGAAAAAAATCGGAGCATGACCTTAATTTGCTAGAGGTACCAACTCGGCTTATGTGTAGTATCGTCGTATGTTCGCGACGTTCCATGATCTCGGTAACTCGGTCCATTTAGTTGTTCGAGCTTATAAGCTCCTTTTCCGATTATAGTTTTTACTCGGTATGGCCCCTCCCAGTTAGATGTGAGCTTTCCTTCCCCGGGGTGGGGGCTGATGTTGTTGTGCTGTAAGACGAGGTTTCCTGGTTTGAAGTCTCGCTTCACCATGCCGCAATTGTACCTTAGGCTTATCCTTTGGTTTAGGGCGAGTTCCAGCAGGTGTGCTATGCTCCTGACTTCGTCTGTGAGGTCCTTCTCAGTGCTCTCGTCGTGTCCTCCCACAGTCCTGGGCTAGGATTGCTGACCTCTACCAGAATGACGGCTTCAAAGCCGTACATTAACCAAAAGGGAGTTTCTCCGGTTGAAGTTTGAGGGAACATTTGGTAGGACCAGAGGACGGATCCAAGTTTGCCAACCCATAGACCTTTGGCCTCGTCTAGTCGTTTCTTGAGACCTTTCACGATGATTTTGTTGGCCAATTCTACTTGGCCATTGGTTTGCGGGTGTTCTACCAAGATGAACCGCTAGAAAATGCTGAGTCCTTCTAGGAACTCCTTGAATCTTTTGTCCACAAATTGGGTCCCGTTGTCTAAGATTACAATTTTGGAAATTCCAAAGCAGGTTATGACTTGCCTCCAGAAGAACTTCCGGCATTGGGTGAACGTGATGGTGGCCAGTGCCTCGGCTTCGATCTATTTTGTCTAATAGTCAATGGCGACTATAAGATATCAAAGTTGCCCAGTAGCCATGGGAAGGTCCTATGAGGTCGATTCCCCAGGTTCTGAAGGGCTAATCTGTCGTTATTATGCTGAGCTGGTGTAAAGCTGCTTGGTGGAGGTCGTTGTGGGCTTGGCATTTTGGACAACTTCTGACTAGTTGGAAGGAATCTCTGATGATAGTGGGCCAGAAGAATCTGGCTCGAATGACCTTTTAGGCTAGGGTCTTCCCCCAACGTGCTGGCCACAGTATCCTTTGTGAATTTCACGAAGTATGTAGTCTGTTTCGCCGAGTTCTATACATTTGAGGAGGGGTTGTGATAGTCCTCTTTGTATAGTTTCCCATCTATTATGGTGTATTTAGGAGCTTCTCGCTTTACACGCTTCGCTTCCATCGGATCCTTGGGTAGGCTTCTGTCGGTGAGGTATCAGAGGATTGGAAAGGTCAAAGAGTTCTGGTCTAATACAACAAGGTTTGTCGCGGTCGTGGCCATGACCGTTGGTGTTCTGACGACTTCTTGGACGAGATCTATTTGTCGGGATTGACTTGGTACTTACAAGTTTGGAAAAGAGGTCGGCTCTTGCGTTTTGTTCTCATGAAAATATGCTGAATGATAACTTCGTGGAACTCGGATGTTAACTCCTTAACTTTGGATGAGTACTGTTGTAATAAGGGGTCCCATGTTTGGTAGTTCCCATTTATTTGGGAGCTGACTATATGAGAGTCGCTGCAGACTTCCAGCATTTTTGCACTGACCTCTTTAGCCAGTGCCAGTTTGGCTAAAAGGGCTTCGTATTCAGCCTGGTTATTTGAGATCGGGAACTTGTATAGAATGGATTGTTCGATTGCAATCCCGTTCTCATTTTCTAGTATTATTCCTTCTCCCCCTGAGTTGGTGTTTGACGAGCCATCAACGTGGAGTTTCCATATTTCTGTGGGTTCGCTCTAGAAGGTCATTTTGGCTATGAAGTTGGCCATAGCCTGGGCCTTTATCATGTTCCTAGGTTCAAACCTGATCTTGTATTACGATAGATCAACCGACCAGGCGAGCATCCATCCTGCGAGGTCTTGTTTCTATAGCATTTGCCTCACCATATGCTCCAACTGGACCATGATGGGGTGTCCTTGGATGTATTGTCGAAGGCGTCGGGATGCCATGAGTAGTGTGAAGGCGATTTTTTTTGAGTTTGGAGTATCGTGTCTCAGCATTTTGGAAGACTTTACTTATGAAGTATACGGGACTCTGAGTCCTTTGCTCATCTTCTCAGATGAGCGTTGCAGCTAGCACTTCGTCTGTTATGGCTAGGTAGAGGAAAACTGTTTCTCCCATTCTTGGTTTTGAGTGTATGGGGGGTTCCGCTAGTACTTTCTTGAAGTGTTGGAAGGCCTCTTCACATTTGGGTTTCCATTTGAATCTTATGCCCTTTTTTCATGAGTTTGAAGAAAGGGATGGCTTTTTGAGCCGAGGTTCCGAGGAAGCGAGAGAAGGCGGCAAGTTGTCCCATTAGTCTTTGGACATCTTTAAGGTTTATGAGACTGCTCATCTCAAGGATAGCCTTACACTTGTTTGGGTTTTCCTTGACTCCTTGTGTAATCATGAAGCCCAGGAACGTCCTGGCCTCCAACCCGAAGACGCACTTAGTCAGATTGAGGCACATTTGATGTTTCCTTAGTGTACCCAGTATGAGCTTTAGGTCGTCAATGAGTTCCTCGCCGGCTTGTGTTTTGGCAAACATGTCGTCAATGTAGACCTCCAGTTTGGTTCCTAAGAGATCTTTAAAACTCTTGGTGATGAGCTGTTAGTAGATGGCCTTGGCATTTTTCAATCCGAAGGGCATGAATGTATAGTGGTACGTGCTCTCGGGGGTCACGAAAGCTATTTTTTTCTCGTCAAGTTAGTGTATTAGTATCTGATTGTACTTGGAGTATGCGTCCATGAAGTAGAGGTACTGGTGTCCCGAGCCAGCATCTACTAGTCCGTCAATGTTTGGCAGAAGAAAGGCGCATTTTGGACAAGATTTGTTCAAGTCCGTGTAGTCGACGCATATTTGCCATTTGTCGTTTGCTTTTTTTTACTAGAACAATGTTGGCCAGTCAGGGCGTATAAGCGAGTTCTCGGACGAAGCCTCCTTCGAGGAGGCTATTGACTTGCTTTTTGACCTCAGATGTTCGGTCTGAAAACATCTTTCTTCTTCTTTTGTGCTACTAGCTTGGCCTTAGGGTCTACGGACAGTCGATGGGACATTAATTTCGGGTATATCCCCGAGATGTCGGCTGGGGTGAAGATGAATAGGTCCCTGTTTTGCCTTAGGAGATCCACGAGTTCACCCTTTAGGCAAAAGGGTGAGTTTTTATTGATGAATGTGAATTCCTCCTTGGTCTATCCTATTTGTAACTTTTTCATGTATCCCTTCGGTTTTGGTCTTGGCTGGTCGTCTTGTCATGCGTCGAGGTCGGCTGGGAAGATCCCTGCCACATCTCGAGATTGTTTCCAGAGAGCTAGACTGGTGTTGTCGCACTCTACCGCGACTTCACGGTCACTATGTATGGTGTCGATGGTGCCGTTGTCGGCTTGGAACTTCATAATGAGGAATATGGTGAATATGATAGCGGACAGGTCATTGAGCGTCTTCCTTCCTAGAATGATGTTGTAGCCGGTTGAATCTTTGAAGACCTCGACTTCAGAGAGTATGGTTTTCCTTTGGGTTCCGGTTCCGATGGTTACTGGTAACACTATGGAACCATTCGGTTTGAGAAAGTTGTCCCCGAGTCCGGTCACCCCATTGCGATGGCTTTGCAAATTTTCGTTTTAGAGGCTTAGCTTATCTATGGCTCCTCTGAAGAGGATGTTAGAGTCAACTCCGATGTCGACCAATATCCTTTTCACTAGTCTGGTCCCGATCCTTGCTGAGATGATAAAAGGGCGTCTTCTACCGAGGTGCCGTGCTGGCAATCATCGGAGGAGAGTGTGATTGCTGTTGGAAAGGAAGAGGTTGATGCTTGGTTTTTACGGCTAGGACTCTCAGATCCATTTTCAATGCTGATTTTGAATTTTTTGGTGCATCTTTTTGTGTGATTACGTTTACTATTATGTGGGGTCAGCCTCCGGACTTTCTTAGGGTGCCTATCGTATCGTTCTGGGGTTGCATCCTTCCTGTTCTGGCAATCTTTCTCTTTCCATTTTCCTGGATTCTCGGATAATTTTGGCGATTTTTCTCTTTCTGTTTTCGCTAAGGCATGACAACTTCAGAAACTTGCCAGTGGTGCCACTCTCGTGCAGAATCCATTAGTCATTGCCTTTGAGATTTTATTTTTGCTAATCATATTTGGCACTTATTGGGGTTCACTAGGTTCCATTACTTCTAGTTTTATAGTTTCTCAAAATGGGTTCAAGCAGGTTACAATCTTGGTTATCACCGTGACTTTCTAGTGGCTCTTTGGGAAGTTTGGTTAGACCATAATGAGCATGTTTTTAATTCCAGAAGTAATTTTGCGGAAGAAGTAGCTTTACGAGCTCGGCTATTGGTGGAAGATATTCGGGTGGCTGAGCATTTTCTTCCCTATCACTGAGAATTTTGGACTGCATCTTCAGGAGTTGCTCGGAGGATGGATTTCTGAAACTAAATTACGATGGGAGGATTCTGATAAAGCTAGGTATTGGTTTGTGATAAGGAATAGTGGTAGAGAGTGGGTTATTGGGGGTTCTGGGGTAGTGACTAGGGGTCAAATATTGGTGCAGAGTTCTGGGAGTGTATGACATGACCTTTGTGCGACTTATGATTTAGGCTGCAAATTCCTTGTTTATGAGACATTTTCGTCGAAAGTTTATTCCATCATATCTTACTAGAGAAATCCTGGAGATCATGATGAGAAAGAATTGATAGATCATATCTTTGAGTTGAAACTTTGGCGAAACTTGACTCTTGTTTTGAGCTTATAAATCGTATGGCTAACCAAGTAATAGACTATTTGACTAATATAAGCATGGAGCTTTGGTTGGTGTAGATGAGATGATTTGGACCGTTCTTCCAAATTTCTTGCAAACAATTTTGCGGCTAAAATTTTTTATTATGGAATATAAATATGTGCAATTCAGTTCTGTTGGTGGTGCATGTGTTTTTATTTTGATATGGGAATCAGTAATCGGTAGGTCCAATTACTTTGTAAGTTGATTTTTAAAATTTTTTAAATATCAAATTAGAGAGTCCGATTTGTTTGTTGTGATTTTTTTTTTAAAAAAATTCATAAATCGGAGGGTCCGACTTTTGTTCTTAATGAATCGGATGGTCTGATTTTTATTCCCAAAAAAATTGAAGGTCCGATTTTCACATTTTAAATAAAAAAGTTCTACATTTAAGAATAACACCATTATCATCCATAATTCTAAAAAACACTATTTTCTTTCCAATATCAAAAATAATTTGCACAATTTTGCATGAGGATCTTTTAGTTTTTCTTGCGGTGCTTTTTTTTTTTTTTCGTTTTACTATTAAAAAAAACACATGTAATTTAATAATCATTGAATTATCATTTTTAAATTATGAATGCTATTGAATTAAGAAAAAATTATTCTAAAGGACCATTAAGAAGATTTAATTATTGAAAAGGATTTTTAATATCAAAATTATTAAGAAAGACTAAATCTTTTTATAATATTTCAAAAAAAGAATTAAATCTTTTTATAAGGAGATAAATATATTCTTAACTATTTTTTATTTATTTTTTATAATCTTTAATATATGCTATTTGATTCTCAACGCTATATAAATATGTATGAATATTCACTTGGAATTAATTAGTTAATTAATTAAAAAAATATTCTAAAAAATTGTTAGGGAGATTTAATTATTAAAATATTAATTCTTAACTATTTTTTGTTTACTTTTTATAATTTTTATATTAACAAGTTTTATCTTTTCTAAAATTTTAGTAATTTTATTATTTATTTATTTTTTACTTTTTATGATCTTTTGTCTTTTTTTTCCGTTAGGTAAAAATCACAAAAATAAAAAAATAAAAATAAATAAATAAATAATTAATAAACTTTACTAAAATTTTAACAGAAATAAAATTTATCAACATAAAGATTACAAAAAATAAATAAAAAAATAATTAAAAATATATTTATTTCCTTATAAAATGATTTAGTTCGTCTTCTTAAATATTATAAAAAGATTTAGTTCTTTTTAATAATTTTAGTATTAAAAATCCTTTTTTAATAATTAAATCTTCTTAACGTTTCTTTAGAATAATTTTCCTATATATGATATTAAAACTTGAAATAATTTTAAAATGTAAAGAAGGGGTAGCTAATATAGTGCTAGTTTGGAATTTTGAATTAACTTTTTTGAGTGAAAAAGGTATTTCTTTAAATAAAATATTTTTATTTAATTTAAATTCTATTTAGATATATCTTTAAAAAAATATTTTTATTAAAAATAAATTATTTTTTTAAAAAAATTAATAATATCTTTTTTTTAAAAAAAAAGACGTTTTTAATACTTAATCTTTTTAAAAAAAATTATCTAAATATAAAATAATTTTTATTTGTTAATTTTTTTTAAAATAAAAAATAAATACTTTTTTTAAAAATCAATTCATACTGACTTATATTTCATTAAGATCGAGCACTGTTGCTAATCAAGAAAGCTGACTTGTAAATCTGCGCTTTTTAATTTCGTAAGGTTGACTGATTACAACGTCGAGCTAACCGAACAGAATGTACACTTTTTTGATAACTACTGGCAATGCTTGTTTTTCTTTATCAATAATGAGTTTTCTTTTAGCTTTATTTATATATTTATCTTTTAAGTGGTCATGAAGCATAGGCTTATCTATTATAAATGCGTGGAGAAACTTTAAAATTTCCGAACCACCAGTTATGTTCGCGGCTCATTCAGGTTACTTCGTTACTACAAGATAGGAGGAATTAGTCACTGTGCTATATACGGTGGATACCCTGATTGTAAAACAAAAAAGGTTACAATCATTAGTTATTATAGATTAAATCACCAACAATAATCCAGACTAAGACTCAAGATAATAGTTTTTTTCCCCTATAATTAGAAGCTAAAAATTATAATTCCCACAAGATATAAAGCAATTATTTGCTTTTATTTAATAGTTTAATTTTTTTAGGAGAAATCAAGCAGTTTCTTTAGGTTAGGAACTTAGAATATGTCTCCTGGTATTATTGCTGTTATTGTTGACGTTGTCATTGCAATTAAAATAAAGAAATATAATAGGATCTGTTAATAATAATAGAAGAAAATGATACTATCTTTATCTACGAAATGTTTACATGACTACATGATATTTTTTTTATATTTATAAAATATATATTTTCCCCTACAAAATTAAAATAACATATACATTTGTCTATTTGACTAAAATATAATCATTAATTAATTAATTAATAGAGATTAGTAATAATTAATTAATTCAAAATAACAATTTAAAAATATTATTATTTTAATAAGTTTTGTCACATAATATAAAAGATTTATTATAAATATTTAATTGAAACTTTTATGTATTTTATTATTAATAATTAATCAATTTTTTATTTTTAATATTTTATCATTAATCATGAAATATAAAAATAATTAAATAAAATATTTATGTAGCAAGTTAAAATATTTTATTATGCAATAAAATATTAAAAATAAAAAATTATTACAATAATATTAAATATTTAATTTATATTATTATTATTTGAATGAATTAAATAAGTATCATAATTTATAAACATAATTATAGGATAAAGAAAAGAGAAGAGTTAATAAATAGTTATTATTTAGTTTCTATCTACCTCGATCAGCTCCCTATTTATATTATCAATTAATCTCTACATCCAAGTCATTTAACCAATCAAGTAGCTTTTACCTAATTCACCTCCACACGCTACTACCTCTAACAAACTTTTGACTCAACACGCAAATATATATAACTGTCTTTTCATGCAGATTTCATTTCATTTTTCGATTTTTCTCAGTGTTTTCTGTGTCTCTATGTTCTGTTCCATCTCTACGTTATTTACGTTTCTCTTCCTTCAATATGTTCTCTTCATTCTCTGCGTTCTCTTCATTCAAGTTTAATGCTAGGATAAAAGTTTTTGAAATCAAGTTGTGAAATGAGGTTTGAACAGGTATTTCGTTGTCGAAGATAATGAATGATTCAAGTTCAAACTGTCAATTGAACCAGCGTGAAGTGAATTATTATTTTGAATCGAATCAAGTGGTTGACGTGTGGTTCGATTCTAGTTAATGTAATTTGTTAGCAGTTTATGATTTTGTAGGTGAATAATGCTATTTTTGTTTGTAAAAATTGTTGTTCATGGTTGATAGTTTGAATTGAATGTAATGTAGGAGTTCTAAATCTCAATTATTAATGTGATGAATTGTTATTGTTGTTCCATTCTCGTTTCGATATATTTTTATTATAAATTGGTGTATTTTGAAAATGCTTTCGATGTATTTTTAAGTTCATACTTTCAATTGAACCAGGGAAAATTTGAATTTGAATGTTATTTTGATAAATATGTTTCGTTCCCAATTTTGGTATATTTTAGATTCTAATATGGTTTATTTGGAACAATTTTGGTGTATTTTCAGTTTCTGTGAGATGTTGATGAGTAGCTTGTTTCAAAGGTTAGGATGACTTTTAACACATTTGAAGAGGCTGAAAAATTCTACAAAGATGATTATAAACTTGCAGGTTTTTCTACAAAAATTTGAAACACAAATAAGAAGAGAAATAAAATTAAGAACCAATTGATTACATGTACCAAAGAGGAAAAATGAAAATCGACCATATCTCCAACTGAGAAGACAAATTTCTAAGCTGGATTAAATTATCCAGTAAGAATTTATATACATATATTGAAGGACGTTAGTGTTTGGATCATTTCGAAGGTTATGTTGCATCATTTACATATGTGTTGTCCAAATCAAGTAGAGATGTTTAAACAACACAGGCAATTAAGCATGTCTATATGATGTACAATAGAGAATAACAAAAAAGCTGGAATCAGACCAAGCAAAACATATCAATTATTTGTCGCAGTAGTAGGGGTCATCATGAATAAAGCTTTATTGAAAAAGATGCGAGAAATTACATCACGAGAGAAGTGCAAAATGTTTCAGAACTAGAAGATGCAAAAGAATTTGGGAAATACTTATTAAGAATGAAAGAGAAGAATCAAAATTTCTTTTTCGAGCTTGAACTCGAGGTTGATCAGTCAATTAAGATTGCTTTTTGGGCTGATGCAAGAAGCAAGGCTGCCTGTGGGTATTTTGGAGATGTTATTTTCATTCGATACCACTTACAACACAAACAGGTAACATAATATTCTAGTTTATGTGTTTTTAGAAACTTTTCGGTGTATATGAATATTTTTCGGTATATATATGATTTGTTTCTGTGTCGTTGTATTCAGTATAATTTCGTTTTTGGTTCTTTTTTTGGGGTGAATCACCATGATCAATCAACACTTTTAGGATGTGCTTTAATGAAAAATGAGGATATTCAATCATTCAAATGGTATTTGAATGTTGACTTTGTTGCATGGGAGAAAATGATCCAAAAGGCATTCTTACCAATCAATGCGCATCGATGCAAAGGGCTATCGAGGCTTGTATGCCCATAATAATTCACGGGTGGTGTATTTGGTATATCATAAAGAAGATAAGTAAATTAAATGGCTACAAGCGACACAAAGAAATTGAACATGAGATGAGTCATATTGTTTGGAACTCTTTTACAAAAGAATCATTTGACAGGAATTGGAATGATTTCCTAATGAAGTATGGTGTTGGGGACAACAAATGGCTTTTAGGTAATGGTGTCTTTATTAGGATTAACTGATACTGTTACTTTTAGTGTGTGGATATTTATGTTTTTTGCTTGTGCAGTAGAGGTGTCAAACTGTATGTCTTTTGGTGTATTTTGGTTCTTATTTAGGCATTTTTTTATTTTTCAGAGCTTTTCAAAAATCGTCATTTATGGACTCCAGTTTATCTTGATCACCACTTTTGGGCCGGATGAGAAGCACACAAAGGAGCGAGAGCATGCATGATTTTTTTAACAAGTTTATTACGCATAACTGCTTATTTATCCAATTTGTTAAACATTATGATAATTGCTTAAGAAGTAGAGAGCAGAGAGAGAATCAGATACTGCAGATTTTCATACCATCATATTATGTGCAACAAAATTCTCAATAGAATATCAGTTTCAGCATGTGCATACTCAAGAGAAGTTCAGAGAAGTCCAAGCACAATGTAGAAGAAAGGTGGGCATCACAAGATCAATGTAGTCCGATCTAGGTTATACGGTATATGAAGTTGTAGAATAGATTTCTAACTCAACATTCAATAAGTTTGCGGTTACATATGACGGGATATCAGCTGAAGTTAAATGCTAGTGCTTATTATTCGATTCAAGCGGAATATTGTGCCGTCATTCTCTGAGCGCGTTAAGCTTTGAGCGAGTAAATAAAGTATCTCCAAGATATATATTAGAACGATGAAGTAAGAACATAAAGAGGAGGCACACATATCAAGAGCAGCCACGACGAGCCTCTATTGGAGCCAAGAAGTAGGAGATTTGATGATTTGGTATTTCGGTCACAAAATATTTGTGAATTTATATCAGAATTTGAGGAGTTGACTGTGATTCTGCATTGTGCTTATGATAGTGCTATGATTGAGATGCAAGAATACAAAGCCAAAAACAAAAAAAAATGTTCGATATCTCATGAAGATGCTTGGTTGGAAGATATTAACGAGCTTCAAAGCCCTCGACAGGTGAGAAACACGAAAAAAGTGAGGTAAAAGTGATGTTCTTTAAACACGGAAAAACAGTTTGTTCATGTTAATAGTTTTGCTAATATATTATTTACTTTTTGCAGTTGAACCTTTTTTATTATGGTTTAGTAGTGCAGTCAAATTTCAGCCATTATCATGGACATGTTATGAATTATCAATTCAGAGATTCAAGAGAATAAGATAGATTTCTCAGTATTTTTTTGAATCCATTTTAGTGTTCTTTGGCACAATTTTGGTGTAATTTACGTAATGTTCATTTTTTTATGGAAATGAGGTTTGGTTTTTATGTTTTCTTGTTTTATTCTATTTCACCATGTTGCTGTTTGTTTTGAAATTAGTTTCTTCAATTATTTGATGGGATTTATTTGTTTTAAATATACAGTACCTGGAAAATTCAATACTTATAGAATTTATCTGATGTTTATCTAAATAGTTTTCAGTGTATTTTGTAAGCGATTCGGTGTATTATAGAATTTATTCTTCTTTTTCTATACTTTTTTGAACCTGTATTCATTCAGATTAAAAGCATTTTAATACAATACAGACAGGTTCATAGAAGTTTAATTTTGCAAAAAAAATTTATGAAAAGCTTGGATTGAATATTTACAAAGATATGTATTTGTTTGAATTATACATTGCACAGACTATTCAGTACACAACCAGCATAAAAATTCTTAACAATTTACAATATTCAAACTATTTACTATCAATATCTCCTTATTCAAATGTACACTAAGGACTTAATAATGCAGCAGATGGCTTGGATAGTTTGATGGTTTCAGATTCTTGAATGGCTTTATCTCTGAGTTGATTTATTTTGTCAAATAGAATAAGTGAAGGATATTCGGCTGTGAAATGATTAACTTGTTTGTACAGTTTAAAGCAATTTCTTTATTAAACTCCGTTAATTTAGTAATAGAGAGTTATCTATTTTTAAAGATAGTTATCTGTTTCTAATTTTTCCATTCATATTTTTCCCTTTTGATCTTTTTTGGATTAATTATCTCTAGACATTTCATCACATATATTGCACAATTGTAGCTAAAAACAAAAATAAATTAACACAAAATACGTCAGTAAGAGAAAACACAGTAAAATTTCTTAGACAGAAAGTTTAATACCTTATACGTTGCGCAGCGATGTTAACGTATGGTGCTTCGACTCTCTCATCCTTGTCCATCAAAGGTTCTCCTCCGGCAAACACCCTTATTTTTGAAACCATGAAGCCCTAAAAAAAAGCAAAATATAAGAAACACTATATTTAACACCTAATTACACCAAAATGAATAAATAATAACGTCACACAAACAACTACCAGTGCACCTTATTTCAAATAGAACTATACCAAAATAATATAATGATAACAACAGATAGAAATAAGAGAATTTGTAGAAAATATAGAAATATATATCAGATAAACAACTTACAACAAATTTATTAAGTTCTGTTCTTACTTTCGAAGGAGATTTTTTGTGTTTTGCATCAAGAACATGAAATTTCTTATTTTAAATATCCGCCATCTATATCCACTAATGGTTCCCATAGAAAATTGGGACAAATATCTGAAGTTTGGCCAAAGAGAACAATTTTTTAGTTTAATTGGCACATAATGAAGGAATTATTTAAGATGCTTTATAAATGAAAACTTTCAAAAGGATGTGATGTGTAACGACCTAATTTTCAGTATGTCTAGATTATACCAGAAACTGAGTGTTACCAACTTTTCTTCCTAATTATTATCTATTATTTAATATATGAGTCTGATTTGTTGTTAAAACGTAGTTATTTTCCGTGGTACTTTTTTTTAAAACACGTTTAAGTTGACAAGCATGAACATACACAAATGATATCATAAATAACAACAAGATAAGCAGTTAAAAGTAAACACACACACACATCTCAAGCAATTTACAACATTCAATCATCTAGCCTTTATTGGAACATAGATATTGGTTAGGACACCCCAACAAGTAGCTAGGTAATAACTATATACATATATATATATATATATATATATATATATATATATATATATATATATGCAACATCCCAGGCCATGACCTGTTCAAAAAGTCCCTAAGCTGGCACCCAGGCTAGCCTAGATGTTACACTCACCTAGTCCCTCTAAACTACTAAAACGAAGAAAATTGTTATCTAGGTCTTCAAAACTCAAGTCAGGTGAAACGTTATCAAAGGTGGAAGATTGTCTACCACTCCTCTGCACGATCATACATTGCCATATGACGTCTCACTGGTACTCCATCAAGTAGCCACATAACAGGAGTCTCATACACAGGATTTAGGTTAAAGTTTGCTACAAATGAGGTGTAGACGTTGGCTGGTCTCACAGTATACGTATAAACAGAAAACGAATCTCGCTCTAGACTCAGAAGACTACCCAGTACAGAACCCTTTTGCAGAACGATCATCAATGGACTACGAAAGGATACTCTTGCTTCTATCTGGAGGGGGTAGGGAGAGAGAAGGGGTAAGAACTGGGGAGTTCTTAGTAAGGTCAGAGTTATTAGTTAAGTTCATTAATTTTGGGTTGTTTAGCAGACAAATAGTAGAATAAAGAGAAGCAGTTAATAGAAGATACAGATAAATAAGAAAAATAGAGAAAGCAGAAAGCAGAACACAAACAGAAGAATACAAGAAAATAAAATACAGACACAAAGAATAGAATACAAACAAAGAAAGCATACATTCATACAAAAATCATAACAGAGAAAATACAAAACCAAGTATGATGCATGTCTGTCCTATGCAGGCCATGAGCTCATCTGTCGATTTCGACCCACTCCCGACGCAACCCAGCATTCTTAGCCGGATATGGCCTTATCTCTGTAGGTGAACTTCTGCCTACAGAAATGGCACCCTTGTAAGGGAACTTTGGCTTACAGGAATAGTCTAAACATAACACAACAATTTTCTGTAGGTGAACTTCGGCTTACAGAAATGGTACCTCTATAAGTGAACTTTGGCTTACAGAAATGGCTCCCCTGTAAGTGAACTTTGGCTTATAGGAATCGCAACTCTCTGTAGGTGAACTTCGGCCAACAGGAGCAACACCTTGAGGTGCACAACTAATATCCGCTGTAGGTGAACTTCGGCCTACAGGGATAACAACTCTCTGTAGGTGAACATTGGCCTATAGGATCTCTAGGGCTAACAAAAAAGCAGTAGATGAACATAAAATAGAATATCTTATTTTTATCCTCTTTTCCTCTATTCTCTTTGTCTCTTGATTCTGCACTTGTTATCTTCTTTATCATCTTTCCACAATCATAAATCAAGTATCACAACATCTCAGTTATCTCATTTCACAATTCTCTGTATACATTACAACATCACAACAGCACACTGCTATATAGCTTTTAACTCATTTTCTTTCTAACATGATTACAAGTTTCTAAATCTTGTTTCATTACCTTACATACTTCTATACCCTTTTTTATACCTTTTCTTAGGTATTTAATAAAGAGAATTACGAAATTTTGGCCTCAAAACTGCCTTCCTGAGACTTTTTGGAAAAACTGCCTTTTGATCAATATTTTATTCAACTTTCAAAAATTGCATTTTGACCCCCGAAATTTTTGGAACTTGCATTTTAACCCCTTTAACTTTTAATATTTGCACTTTGGCCCTTCAACTTTTCATTAATTACATTTTAATCCCAAACTTTTTAATAATTATGATTTGACCCCAAATCATCAAAACAAAACATTTTTCTTGTCCTCCAAAAACTAGAAACACTTTTCCAAAAGTTCATCAGATTTCAATTTGATTTTAACTAGTTTTTCAATCTTTTCGGTAACCGATTTTTACCCAATTTTTGCAAAACCAAAGAGCAAAGTTACAGCCATCAAATACACACCAAAAACACATCAAATATCTTGAATATCATGGTTAGAAAGCATGTTTTCCAGCAGCAACAACAACAACTTCACAACCTTCAATAACTTGATTTTCAAATATTAAAACAACAAGATCTCATGATCAAATCATCATACAAACACAAAATCAAGCCTCAAGTAACAAGATCTGATTTCACACTTCAAGAACATAACCAATCATTGATTGATTTACCACACCTTACCTCCTTTGCAGCTGCCAAGAATTGAACCAAGAACAAGCTTCAAAAAGCACTTTTACGCCTAATTTAACATCAAAAACAACTTTAGAACCTTATGAACCATGAAGGCTGAAACTTCATGATAATGAAAATAAGGTTTTCCTCACCTTAAAGCAGCTAGAGATCACATTTTCTTAGAGCTTATGATGAATGAACAAGAGATCCTAGGAGAAAACATGAAGAAAACATCATTAGTTTGATTTTTCACCATGGCCGAAACTTCAAGGAGGAGGAGCAGCCATCATACCTTGATTTACTCCATGAAAATTGACATAGAAGTGAAGACGAGGAAGATGTGAATACTTTGGTCGGATTAGATTTTTTATAGGGATTTTAGTTTGAGAAAGAGCAGAGGTTGAAGCTTGGAATTCTCATGGAAGTTCTTCCGTTTTCTCTTATGGAGTTTGGCTTGTTTTGGAAGCTAGAATGAGAGTAATGATGATGCATGGGAGACCGTGGGGTTAGGATAAAGATTATCCTAGATTTTTGTGTAAAAATATCTCAATAAAGGATAATTACTAAAGCTAGATGTATTAGAACACAAGTATTTCTTACTTTTTCCTTAAGAAACCTTTGCTTGGAGAGAAAGAAAGGAAACATGTGGTGGCTATCCCTGGAAGAGCCACGTGTCATAGGGTGCTGAGTCATCAAAATTTAATAATAAAATATCATTCTGAAGATAATTACTAAAACTAGATACATCAGATTACACGACTTAAGGATTAGCATGAACTTTACTAGTATAAATGATACTAGTAACAAGATAATCATGAGAATAAAAGATGTATGGTGAAGCATTAGCATTGCTAAGTTCATCTAAGAATGCTGGTATTATCCATTACCGGTAGATTTCTAGCTCAATTATTATATTACTAAATATATATATATATATCAATATTAACCAAAGCAGAGGAAATAATAATATAATTTTTCTCTCGAAATTTGGGACCGGCTCGTTGGTGCACGAATTGTGAATCACACTTTTCACAACTCATACCACTAACCAGCAAGTGCACTGGGTCGTCTAAGTAATACCTTACGTGAGTAAGGGTCGAATCCCACGGAGATTGTTGGCTTGAAGCAATCTATGGTTATCTTGTAACTCTTAGTTAGGATATCAACTATATTTATCAGTTTGAATTGCGAAAAATAAAAGAGCATGGAATAAATACTTGTTCTGCAGTAATGGAGAATATGTTGGAGTTTTGGAGATGCTTTGTCTTTTGAATCTCTGCTTTCCCCCTGTCTTCTTCTTCACGCACGCAAGCTGTATGTTGGTGGATCACCGTTGTCAATGGCTACCATCCATTCTCTCAGTGAAAATGGTCCAGGTGCGCTGTCACCGCACGGCTAATCATCTGTCGGTTCTCACTCATGCTGGAATAGGATCCATTGGTCCTTTTGCGTCTGTCACTACGCCCAACCCTTGTGAGTTTGAAGCTCGTCACAGTCATTCAATCCCTGAATCCTACTCGGAATACCACAGACAAGGTTTAGACTTTCCGGATTCTCAAGAATGCTGCCAATAGATTCTAGCTTATACCACGAAGATTCTGATTAAGGAATCCAAGAGATATTCATTAAATCGAAGGTAGAACAGAGGTGGTTGTCAGGCACGCGTTCATAGATTGAGGATGATGATGAGTGTCACGAATCATCACATCCATCATATTGAAGTGCGAATGAACATCTTAGATAGAAACAAGCGTGTTTGAATAGAAAACAGAAATAATTGCATTAATTCATCGAGACACAGCAGAGCTCCTCACCCCCAACAATGGAGTTTAGAGACTCATGCCGTCAAAGAGTACAAAGTTCAGATCTAAAATGTCATGAGATACAAAATAAATCTCTAAAAGTTGTTTAAATACTAAACTAGTAACCTAGGTTTACAGAAAATGAGTAAAATAAGATAGATAGTGCAGAAATCCACTTCTGGGGCCCACTTGGTGTGTGCTGGGGCTGAGACTTGAGCTTTACACGTGCCTAGGCTGTTTCTAGAGTTGAACGCTAGGTTGTAACCTGTTTCTGGCGTTCAACTTCAACTTGTAACTTGTTTCTGGCGTTTAACGCCAGAATGCAACATGGAACTGGCGTTGAACACCAGTTTACATCGTCTATCCTTGAGTAAAGTATAGACTATTATATATTTTTGGAAAGCCCTGGGTGTCTACTTTCCAAAGCAATTGAGAGCGCGCCAATTGGACTCTTGTAGCTCCAAAAAATTCATTCCGAGTGCAGAGAGGTCAGAATCCAACAGCATCAGTAGTCCTTTTTCAGCCTGAATCAGATTTTTGCCCAGCTCCCTCAATTTCAGCCAGAAAATACCTGAAATTACAGAAAAATACACAAACTCATAGTAAAGTCCAGAAATATGAATTTTGCCTAGAAAATAATGAAAATATACTAAAAACTAACTAAAATATATTAAAAACTACATGAAATTAACCCCAAAAAGCGTATAAAATATCCGCTCATCACAACACCAAACTTAAACTGTTGCTTGTCCCCAAGCAACTAGACAAATAAAATAGAATACAAATGAGTCAAGAAGCAATAATATCTCAGAGTTTTGAGTGAATCTCAGATTCTAATTAGATGAGCGGGACTAGTAGCTTTTTGCTTCCGAACAGTTTTGGCATCTCACTTTATCCATTGAAGCTCAGAATGATTGGTATCTATAGGAACTTAGAATTCAGATAGTGTTATTAATTCTCCTAGTTCAGTATGTTGATTCTTGAACACAGCTACTTTATGAGTCTTGGCCGTGGCCCTAAGCACTTTGTTTTCCAGTATTACCACCGGATACATAAATGCCACAGACACCTAATTGGGTGAACCTTTTCAAATTGTGACTCAGCTTTGCTAAAGTCCCCAATTAGAGGTGTCCAGGGTTCTTAAGCACACTCTTCTTTTTGCTTTGGACCTTGACTTTAACCGCTCAGTCTCAAGTTTTCACTTGACACCTTCACGCCACAAGCACATGGTTAGGGACAGCTTAGTTTAGCTGCTTAGGCCAGAATTTGATTCCTTTAGGCCCTCCTATCCACTGATGCTCAAAGTCTTGGATCCTTTTTATTATCCTTGCCTTTTGGTTTTAAGGGCTATTGTCTTTCTCATGTGTATAGATCCACCAGCTGAGTGATCTAGAGAAATTTGAGCTTTCTCTATAAGCCCATAATAGAAGATGTCTAACTGCACCCATTCTGAAAATATTTTAGAGGGGCATGCTCTCTATCTTCTTTGATATGGTAGAGAAGTTTCTAGAAGTCTTCATGGATGACTTTTCAGTATTTGGAGACTCATTCAGCTCCTGCCTTGACCATTTAGCACTTGTTCTGAAAAAATGCCAAGAGACCAACCTAGTTTTAAACTGGGAAAAATGTCACTTTATGGTGACTGAAGGAATTGTCCTTGGGCATAAAATTTTAAACAAGGGAATAGAGGTGGATCAAGCTAAAGTGGAAGTAATTGAAAAATTACCACCACCTGCTAATATTAAGGCAATCAGAAGCTTTCTGGGGCATGCAGGATTCTACAGGAGGTTTATAAAGGATTTTTCAAAAATTGCAAAACCCCTGAGCAATCTGCTAGCTGCTGACACGCCATTTGTGTTTGACACAGAGTGTCTGCAAGCGTTCGAGACTCTGAAAGCTAAGCTGGTCACAGCACCAGTTATCTCTGCTCCAGACTGGACTTTACCATTTGAACTAATGTGTGATGCCAGTGACCACGCCATTGGTGCAGTACTGGGGCAGAGGCATGACAAGCTTCTGCATGTCATTTATTATGCTAGCCGTGTTTTAAATGATGCCCAGAAAAATTACACAACCACAGAAAAAGAATTGCTTGCAGTGGTTTATGCCATTGACAAGTTTAGATCATACTTAGTAGGATCAAAAGTGATTGTGTACACTGACCATGCTGCTCTTAAATATCTACTCACAAAGCAGGATTCAAAACCCAGGCTCATCAGATGGGTGTTGCTTCTGCAAGAGTTTGATATAGAAATAAGAGACAGAAAAGGGACAGAGAACCAAGTGGCTGATCATCTGTCCCGGATAGAACCAGTAGAAGGGGAGTTTCCCCCCTCTATTGAGATCTCTGAGACCTTTCTGGATGAGCATTTGTTCGCCATTTGATGCCAAGGCATCTTAGGCTAGTTTCACTAGTATTTTTCTGTTATTTTTAGTTGTTTTATGCATTTTCTTGAGCCTTAAGTAATCATTTGGGCCAAATAGTCATGCTTGTCTTAAATCATTCAAACATGAAGATTTTGATGCAAATTCCATGAGTTTTTAGTTATATTCCTTGAATGCTATGAATGAAAGATTTCTCATGAAATTTTGCAAGACTTTGATGCAGTTGTTTGGATGATTTCAGGGAAGAAGAGGCTAGGCAAGGAAGCAACAAAATCAATAAAGGAAGCTTGAATATCACATGTGGAGTTTAAGTTCCAGTTTAAGCTTAAACTGGAGCTTAAACGCCAAAACCATGAGAGCTAAGGAAATGCTGAAAGTGGCGTTTAACCTCCAGTTTAACCTTAAACTGGAAGTTAAACGCCAGAATTAGAAATGCACCAGGGAGCATTTCCACGTTTAAGCTCCAGTTTAACCTTAAACTGGAGCTTAAACGTGTTCGACTATTTTTTCTCCTCCAGGGTTGCTTTCTCATTTCCACGTTTAAGCTTCAGTTTAACCTTAAACTGAAGCTTAAACGTGCTCGAGCTTGTGCCTCCAGGGAGTGCCAGCGTTTAAGCTCCAGTTTAAGCTTAAACTGGAGCTTAAACGTGTTATATGGAACAGCTTGACCATGCCTTCTTCAAACATAAATAACTTGAGCTACAAAACTCCAAATGAGATGATTCAAAATGCATTGAAAAGAAGACATCTAGAGCTTTCCAAGCATATATGGCATGCATGGTGGATACTAAAAATTGAGGGAGAAAATAGCCCCGTAATGTGCATAGAAGAGCATAGTACCAACATGCAATCAGGCCAGCTGACCTCTTCACCTTCCATGGAGTATAACTCGAGTTGTAGAACTCCAAATGATGCGCTTCCAGTTGCATTGGAAAGTAGACATCCAGAGCTTTCCAACGATGTATAGAAGTATGGGGTGGACAATGCAACTGAGCTCCCAAAATTGGCATTTTCAAGCACGTTTAAGTGACATAAACGTTGGGTTAAACGCTGTCAAACCAACCAGCAACCTTGTCACCTTCAATCAAGCATAACTTGAGCTATAGAGATCCAATTGAGGTGCTTCTGGTTGCGTTAGAAAGCTGACATCCATAGCTTTCCAACGAGGTATAATAGTCTATATTTGGCATCAAATTGGCAAGGTTGACAAGAGAACAAAGTGACGACTCAAGAAAGGGGGGTGCAACGTTTGAGTGTAGTTTAATGGATCATTATCCTTTTTGGATCAATTATGTCACTCTACCCTTCAAGCAAGCAAGGCCCATCAACAACACCAAATCAAGGCCACAAGAATCATCTAGAATAGTTTATTTTCATTTGATTGTAATTTGCTTTGAATTTCATTTTCATTTTGTAATTTAGGGAGCCTATTTAAAGGCCTTAGTTTCTGCATTTGAGAACGGGGGATTGAGGGGGAATCCAGCCCCTGAGGGGGAAATCGGGGGACACGGAGAACTTTGGATCATTTTCTTTTAGTTTTGTAATTGAATTCAGAGCTATGACTCACTAAACCCCTTTCATTGGGTTAGGGAGCTCTATTGTAATTCAATGAATCAATAATAGTTTTATCTTCTTCTTCAATCTTTTCTCTTGAATTTTGTTAGAAAGCTTCTCGATCTAATTCCATTGGGTAGTTGTCTTGGGAAAGAAACTACCCATAATTGGAATCCTTCGGAACCTTGGGAAAGGAATGGAGGATTCATGCTAGAGAAGCTTTCTCACAGTGAATTGGATTGGGGTTTGGATGGATATTGTGACATGTAATCCTACCAAATTGTGGTTCATGAAACTATGTGGTATAATCAGTGATCGAGCATCATCTCTTCTTATGAACATTTAAACCAAGGGATTGGGAATTTGTTCGTTTTTAGAGAGAATTGGTGAGCCAAGGGATTGGGATCCAATCATATAAGATTGCCAAGCAAAATTCAATGAATGCATTGGTTGAGGAAGGAATAAAAATGTTTTGATTCGGAGATCTCAATATCTCCTAACACCCAATGAATTTCCCATTTCTGATTTCCACTTTCTCTTTACATTCTGCAACTCAATTCATGCAATCACCCCCATTCCCTTTTAATTTCAGCAATTTAGCTTCTGCTCTTTAATTCATGCAATTTAAGATTCCGCCATTTCAATTTCTTGTCATTTACGTTTCCCGCCAATTTTACATTCCGCAATTCTTATCTAATTCTTGATTCCGCTCAACTAGACACACTTCTAATCCGAATTGCTCATTCAACCAATCCTTGTGGGATTCGACCTTACTCTATTGTGAGTTTTTACTTGACGATAACCGGTGCACTTGCCGGAAGGAATTTTGCCGATCGTGCAATTTCCTAAATCGTGGCATAACTAGTTTATGCGCATCAAGTTTATGGCGCCGTTACCGGGGATTGGTTTTCGATTGACAATTCTCAAATTGGAAGTTAACTAGATTGAGCAATTTTTCTTTTCTTTTGTTAATAGTTTTTGTTTCAGTTTATTACTGCTAATTTCTGCAAATTTTAATTTGTTTTCTTTGCTTATTCACTTGTTAGCATACTAACCACTAGCTGTTTGTGATATTGCCTCACTATGGAATTTCCACTATCTTTGGATGAGTATTGTTTGAGACTGAGCACATTGCAAAAAAGAAAGGAGTATCCATCATCTTTTGGTCAATCAAAATTCATGAGAAACTCTCCACCACCACAGAATGATTCATGTTATTATGCTCATGGTGGGTGGGAGTATCAGGAACAGGAAACGGGGTACTTCCCAGAGCCACAAAATGGTCCATGTTTTGGTGAATTTGATCACTACTCAAGTTGTGGCTGGGAAGATCAAAACCAAAGAGATTTCACTTATTCACACCCCATTCATCAAGAGCCATCACCTATGAATTATCCAACCTCACCTCCTAGTTTTACATATCCAAATTCTTCATCACTTGAGCATTTCTCAGCACAAAATTCCTTCTCAAATTCATACAATTCATTTCACTATCCACAAGAATCATTCCACTACACACAAGAGTCATACCACTACCAACACTCCAACCAAAGACTCTATCAGCCCACACAAAACACATACTCCCAGCCACCATATCACAGCCAAGATAATCAACCTCATCAACCCAATCCGAACCAATCACTTCATGATCAGTTAACCAGGATAGAAGGAATGCTTGCAACTATGGGCAGAGATGTGGCCGATTTGAAAAGCTTTAAGGAAGAAGTGATATCCAACTTACAAAATCAAGGTGCTGCCATTCAAAAGCTAGAAGCACAAATTGGATATCTATCAAAGCAAATCCCTACCCACAATTCTTCTAGTGATACCATGGCAAACCCAAGGGAGGAATCAGAAGAACAAGAAAGGGAGAAAGTCAATCAAGGGAGATCACACTCCAATGAAACAGAGAGTTGCAAAGAGGAAGGGTTCATTGAACCACAAATTCAGGAAGCTTTTGATGAACAGGATACTCCAACTGTCCAACAACAACCAAGTTCTGAGATCAAGGATGTGAAGGCAGTAGAAACAAGCACCAAAATGAGGATTGTGACCGAGAAACAAAGGACCATATCCATGAAGAAGAGAAAGTCGAAGAACAATCCAACTCCTGAGCCAACAAGCAAGTTCACTCAAGCCAATCACAAGGGAAAGCTTGCTGGAAAGAGGCATTCACAACAAGGGGCACTAACTAGCTCCTTTATCCACTTGAAGTCATTCCTCTTAACAAACTGGAGGAAGAGGAAGAAAGTCAGGAACAGCATGTCAAGCTAATGACAGTAAACGAGCGTTTGTTGGGAGGCAACCCAACCAAAGGTAGTTTTTCTTTTCTAGTTATTTCAATAAAAGAGTTAAGTAGATTTATCTGTATTGCAAGGAGCTAAGTTTGGTGTTGCACACCAAAACAATTCAAAGGTGAATGTGAGATTCTAAGTTTGGTGTTCCACCAAAAACTTCATTAAAAGCACATTTCTACCTCAGCATGACTAGTTACTAGCTCCAACCAATCAGGGAAACTACTTAAACAATAGTTTAATTTCTAGTTCATAGTTTCTTTTTCTAGTTCATAGTTATTTTCTTAATAAAAGCACATGAGGTTTTCTGCATATGATCCAAATTGCTGCATATGGCAAGGAACTAAGTTTGGTGTTCACACACCAATCTAAGTTCAGAGGCCTACAAACATACATGCATGCTAACCAATTCTCAAAGTGCTTGGGGAACAAGCAACTTCTAATAGCTTTGCAGGAAGACAATCAATCTCATGGAAGGAATATACATCATCATCAAAGAGAACACCAAGGCTAGGAAGGATGATGAACAACAAAGAAGATGCTAAAAGGTTGTATTGTCACTTAATTGCTTGTACTTTGAATTGCTGATATTGGAAGTTTGCATGCACCCCTGCTTTAAGTTTGAGTCATTGCAGTTTTTGTTTGTCTGTTTGTTTAATTTCCAAATAAGTGATAGTCTAAGTGTCTGGATAAACTTCACTTGCTTAAATGTATGCTTGCCATGCTTGTTCTGTTTCCAAAAATAAAAGAAAAGTTTGAACAAAAGTAACTTGGCTCAATTAGTGATAAATCAAGTAGAATTAAGTGGTGGTATGCATGCTTGATTGTTTAGTCAGATCACTGGAAATAGAGTGTAGAATTATCATTTTTTGTGTAGAAATTGAAAACTGTCTATGGATCTTGATGAATAAATGTCTTTGGCCATGAAAAAGAAAGAAAAAGAAGAAGAAAAAGCCACTGAAAAAGGGCAACCAAAAAGCAAAAAAAAATTGAGAAAATAAGCTAGGCACCAATGGTTTGAACTTCTGAGACAAATGCCTATGGTGTTTATGTATTAAGGATATGCTTGGATGAATAGGTTCTGAGGAGTGTTTCAACACTTGGTAACTTGGGTTAACTAACCCGGGATTATCAACCAAAAGTCCATTATCAAGAGCAACCTAAATACAAAACATTTAGTCACACAAAGAGGTGCTGGGCACCAATGTCTCAAGAAGAAATGTGAACTAAAATGCCTGTAGTGGATATGTGTAGTGCACTGATAAGAAAAAGAAAATGCCAAAGGCTTGTGCAACACATGACACTGAGCAAACAAGGAGCAAAGGAGCTCTAAGGAAAAGAAAAACAAAGAAGAGAAAAGTGCCAAGGACATAAGAATAACAAGGGGCCATAGCAGTGTTTGATGGATGCAATGAAAAAGTGATAATCTTACTTGATAAGAATGAAAAAGTGATGCTGCAACTTTCTGCATAAAACCCTTCTGATGAACTTCAAGTGCTTACTAATATAGCCAATGAAATTGCTTTCTGTTTCATACTTTCTTCTCAAGTAACTCAGGACTTGCTTAGGGACAAGCAAGTATTAAGTTTGGTGTTGCGATGCCAAGGCATCTTAGGCTAGTTTCACTAGCATTTTTTTGTTATTTTTAGTTGTTTTATGCATTTTCTTGAGCCTTAAGTAATCATTTGGGCCAAATAGTCATGCTTGTCTTAAATCATTCAAACATGAAGATTTTGATGCAAATTCCATGAGTTTTTAGTTATATTCCTTGAATGCTATGAATGAAAGATTTCTCATGAAATTTTGCAAGACTTTGATGCAGTTGTTTGGATGATTTCAGGGAAGAAGAGGCTAGGCAAGGAAGCAACAAAATCAATAAAGGAAGCTTGAATATCACATGTGGAGTTTAAGTTCCAATTTAAGCTTAAACTGGAGCTTAAACGCCAAAACCATGAGAGCTAAGGAAATGCTGAAAGTGGCGTTTAACCTCCAGTTTAACCTTAAACTGGAAGTTAAACGCCAGAATTAGAAATGCACCAGGGAGCATTTCCACGTTTAAGCTCCAGTTTAACCTTAAACTGGAGCTTAAACGTGTTCGACTATTTTTTCTCCTCCAGGGTTGCTTTCTCATTTCCACGTTTAAGCTTCAGTTTAACCTTAAACTGAAGCTTAAACGTGCTCGAGCTTGTGCCTCCAGGGAGTGCCAGCGTTTAAGCTCCAGTTTAAGCTTAAACTGGAGCTTAAACGTGTTATATGGAACAGCTTGACCATGCCTTCTTCAAACATAAATAACTTGAGCTACAAAACTCTAGATGAGATGATTCAAAATGCATTGAAAAGAAGACATCTAGAGCTTTCCAAGCATATATGGCATGCATGGTGGATACTAAAAATTGAGGGAGAAAACAGCCCCGTAATGTGCATAGAAGAGCATAGTACCAACATGCAATCAGGCCAGCTGACCTCTTCAACTTCCATGGAGTATAACTCGAGTTGTAGAACTCCAAATGATGCGCTTCCAGTTGCATTGAAAAGTAGACATCCAGAGCTTTCCAACGATGTATAGAAGTATGGGGTGGACAATGCAACTGAGCTCCCAAAATTGGCATTTTCGAGCACGTTTAAGTGACATAAACGTTGGGTTAAACGCTGTCAAACCAACCAGCAACCTTGTCACCTTCAATCAAGCATAACTTGAGCTATAGAGATCCAATTGAGGTGCTTCCGGTTGCGTTAGAAAGCTGACATCCATAGCTTTCCAACGAGGTATAATAGTCTATATTTGGCATCAAATTGGCAAGGTTGACAAGAGAACAAAGTGACGACTCAAGAAAGGGGGGTGCAACGTTTGAGTGTAGTTTAATGGATCATTATCCTTTTTGGATCAATTATGTCACTCTACCCTTCAAGCAAGCAAGGCCCATCAACAACACCAAATCAAGGCCACAAGAATCATCTAGAATAGTTTATTTTCATTTGATTGTAATTTGCTTTGAATTTCATTTTCATTTTGTAATTTAGGGAGCCTATTTAAAGGCCTTAGTTTCTGCATTTGAGAACGGGGGATTGAGGGGGAATCCAGCCCCTGAGGGGGAAATCGGGGGACACGGAGAACTTTGGATCATTTTCTTTTAGTTTTGTAATTGAATTCAGAGCTATGACTCACTAAACCCCTTTCATTGGGTTAGGGAGCTCTATTGTAATTCAATGAATCAATAATAGTTTTATCTTCTTCTTCAATCTTTTCTCTTGAATTTTGTTAGAAAGCTTCTCGATCTAATTCCATTGGGTAGTTGTCT
This sequence comes from Arachis ipaensis, assembly GCF_059453495.1. NCBI lineage: Eukaryota > Viridiplantae > Streptophyta > Magnoliopsida > Fabales > Fabaceae > Arachis > Arachis ipaensis. The sequence continues at coordinate 113,982,054 of NC_142443.1, read as the reverse complement.
TGGGAAAGAAACTACCCATAATTGGAATCCTTCGAAACCTTGGGAAAGGAATGGAGGATTCATGCTAGAGAAGCTTTCTCACAGTGAATTGGATTGGGGTTTGGATGGATATTGTGACATGTAATCCTACCAAATTGTGGTTCATGAAACTATGTGGTATAATCAGTGATCGAGCATCATCTCTTCTTATGAACATTTAAACCAAGGGATTGGGAATTTGTTCGTTTTTAGAGAGAATTGGTGAGCCAAGGGATTGGGATCCAATCATATAAGATTGCCAAGCAAAATTCAATGAATGCATTGGTTGAGGAAGGAATAAAAATGTTTTGATTCGGAGATCTCAATATCTCCTAACACCCAATGAATTTCCCATTTCTGATTTCCACTTTCTCTTTACATTCTGCAACTCAATTCATGCAATCACCCCCATTCCCTTTTAATTTCAGCAATTTAGCTTCTGCTCTTTAATTCATGCAATTTAAGATTCCGCCATTTCAATTTCTTGTCATTTACGTTTCCCGCCAATTTTACATTCCGCAATTCTCATCTAATTCTTGATTCCGCTCAACTAGACACACTTCTAATCCGAATTGCTCATTCAACCAATCCTTGTGGGATTCGACCTCACTCTATTGTGAGTTTTTACTTGACGATAACCGGTGCACTTGCCGGAAGGAATTTTGCCGATTGTGCAATTTCCTAAATCGTGGCATAACTAGTTTATGCGCATCACCATTCAGGAAACATCATGGTTTGCAGACATTGCAAACTATAAAGCTGCAAAGTTCATACCCAAGGAGTACAGCAGGCAACAAAAAAAAAATTAATTACTGATGCAAAGTACTACTTGTAGGATGAACCCTATCTCTTTAAGAGATGTGCAGACAGAATAATCCGTAGGTGTGTGCCTCGAGAAGAAGCACAGAAGATCTTATGGCATTGCCATGGATCACAATATGGAGGCCATTTCGGAGGTGAGCGAACAGCCACCAAAGTCCTCCAATGTGGCTTCTACTGGCCTACACTCTATAGGGATTCCCGAGAGTTTGTACGTAACTGTGATAGTTGCCAAAGAGCTGGTAATCTGCCTCATGGTTACGCCATGCCTCAACAAGGAATCTTGGAGATTGAATTGTTTGATGTATAGGGAATTGACTTCATGGGACCTTTCCCACCATCATACTCAAACACTTATATTCTGGTGGCAGTCGACTATGTATCAAAATGGGTAGAGGCTATTGCCACACCCACCAATGATACTAAAACAGTGCTGAAGTTCCTCCAGAAACACATCTTCAGCAGGTTTGGTGTCCCTAGAGTACTAATCAGTGATGGGGGCACTCACTTCTGCAACAAACAGCTTTACTCTGCCATGGTCCGGTATGGGATTCGCCATAAGGTGGCGACTCCATATCATCCACAGACAAATGGGCAAGCTGATGTTTCTAACAGAGAACTAAAAAAAATCCTGGAATGGACTGTAAGTACCCGTAGAAAGGATTGGGCAAGAAGCTTGGATGATGCTCTGTGGGCTTACAGAACAGCATTCAAGACCCCTATAGGGACTTCTCCATACCAGCTTGTGTATGGTAAGTCCTGCCATCTGCCCGTGGAACTGGAACATAAGGCCTACTGGGCAACTAGATTCCTAAACTTTGATGCCAAATTAGCTGGAGAAAAAAGATTGCTCCAGCTGAATGAGCTAGAGGAATTCAGACTCACTGCTTTCGAAAATGCCAAGCTTTATAAAGGGAAATAAAAAAGGTGGCATGACAGAAAGCTGTCATCTAGAATCTTTGAACCAGGACAGAAGGTTCTGCTGTTCAACTCTAGGCTTAGGCTATTCCCTGGGAAACTGAAATCCCGGTGGAGGGGACCATATGTGATTACAAGTGTGTCACCATATGGCTATGTGGAGCTTCAAGACATTGATTCTAATAAGAAGTTCATTGTTAACGGATAGAGAATCAAACATTATCTTGAAGGCAATGTTGAGCAAGAATGCTCAAAGCTGAGGCTAGATTAAAAAGCTCAGCAAGGTCCAGCTAAAGACAATAAAGAAGCGCTTGCTGGGAGGCAACCCAGCCATTAGCAAAACTCTTTCTGTGATTTTATTTTATTCTATTCTTCAGTTTATTTATTTTTAAAGCATATAAGGTCAATATTAACAAGGTAAAGAATCAATTGCATAAGTTCACAGGGCTACAGAAGGATTCAGAGCACAAAACAGGAAAAAAGAGCTCACTGGCAAGAAAATGCCAGTAAGAGGCACAATTGGGCGTTAAACGCCAAAAATGAGCATCTACTGGGCGTTTAACGCCAGTAGAGATAGCCATCTGGGCATTAAACGCCAGAAAGAAGCAACTTCTGGGCGTTTAACGCCAGATTTACAGCATCCTGGGCGTTCAGAAAACGCCCAGTGACAAAGGAGTTTCTGGCGTTTAACGCCAGCTGGAAGCAACAGCTGGGCGTTAAACGCCCAAACCAAGCACCAAGTGGGCATTAAATGCCCAAAACATGCAGCAGTTGGGCGTTTAACGCCAGGATTGTGGGGGAGTAGGCAATTTCGTTTTCAATTCAAATTTTTTCCATTTTTTATGTTTCAATTCATAATTTTCTGCACAAACATGTTACAAATCCTAATTTTTCAAATCCTTTTTCAAAAGATATCAAATGTATCTTAATTCATAAACCCTTTTTTTCCTCTTCAAATTATTTTCAAATCCTTTTTCAAAACAAATCTATCTCTTTTCCTTCTAAAATCTTTTCAACTCATCAATATCTTTTTCAAATATTCACAACATCTTTTTCAAAATTTAGATTTATCTTTTTCAAATATCTTTCATATCTTTTCAATTTTAAATTACATCTTTTTCTATCACACTTATCTTTTCCAAATCACTTTTTCTATAATATATTTTTCAACCAATTTTTGAAACCCACCCCCCTTCCCTTTAAATGTTGGTTCGGCCTCTCTCCCTCTCCTCCACAATTCGAACTTGGCTCTCCTCATCTCCCTCTCCTCTCTTTTCTTTTGCTTGAGGACAAGCAAACCTCTAAGTTTGGTGTGTTTATCCGTGATCACTAAGCTAATACCCACTAAGATCATGGTTCCTAAGGGAAAACAAACCGACTCAAGAGGCAAGAAAGAGAATATTCCAAAACCACTTTGGAATCAAGGAAAGTTCATAACCAAAGAACATTCAGACCATTTTTACAAAATAATGAGTCTAAGGTCAGTGATCCCGGAAGTTAAATTTGATCTGAAAGAAGACGAATATCCGGAGATCCAAGAGCAAATTCGAAACAGGAGCTGGAAAGTCCTAGCTAATCCTGAAACAAAAGTGGGAAGAAACATGGTCAGGAATTCTATGCTAATCTATGGCAGACGGACAGGCAGAGGATAGCTGGAACCACATTCTATGACTATAGAACTTTAGTCAGAGGGAAGATTGTTCACACCCACCCTGACAAAATAAGGGAAATCTTCAAGCTGCCTCAACTGCAAGATGACCCAGACTCCTTTAATAGGAGAATGATGAGATCAAACCTGGGCTTGGATAAAATCCTAGAGGACATATGCCTCCCTGGAGCCAAATGGACAACCAGCACAAAGGGTGTCCCGAACCAACTCAAGAGAGGAGATCTCAAACCAGTCGCCAAAGGCTGGCTGGACTTCATTGGGCGCTCTATACTGCCCACTAGCAATCGCTCTGAAGTCACCATCAGAAGAGCAGTGATGATTCATTGCATTATGCTGGAAAAAGAAGTAGAAGTTCATCAGCTGATTGCTTGTGAGCTTTACAAAATTGCAAACAAGAACTCCAAAGATGCCAAATTGGCCTATCCAAGCTTAGTCTCTCTGTTATGTAAGGATGCTGGGATAAAAATGGGAGTAGATAAGTATATCTCAGTTGAGCAACCAATCACCAAAAAGTCTATGGAAGGACAACAAGTGCAGGACGACCCCATCAAGAGAAAAGCACAGGAGTTCCTCCCGAAAATTCCTCAAATTGAATACTGGGAGCGCCTAGAAGCATCTTTCACCAAGTTGCAAGAAGCTGTGGATCAACTGAAGGAAGAACAGCAAAATCAAAATAGCATGCTCTGCAAACTGCTTAGAGAACAAGAAGAGCAAGGGCGTGAACTGAAGGAATTAAAGCGTCAGAAACTATCTTTTGAAGGGCCAAGCACTCCACAGACTAAAGAGGCATCCACCTCCCAAATTCAAGGTTGTTGAGTTCTAATCTTAGCCTTAACTCTGTGATAATTGTTCTTATTTGAGTTTTACCTTAGAAGTTATATATGAGTAGTAGTAATTAGTATCTATATTTTGATTTTATCTCCAATTAAGCTATAGTTTATTTTTTTCATCATCATTAAACATGAATAAAATAGCAGATTTTCTTTAGAATAAGGAGGCAATATTTTTTCGAGTTTTTAATAAGGAAAATTCTAATTATTTACATGTGGTGGCAATGCTTTTTGTCTTCTGAATGAATGCTTGAACAGTGCATATGTCTTTTGAATTTGATGTTTATGAATATTAAATATGTTGGCTCTTGAGAGAATTATGAAAAAGGAGAAATATTATTTGATAATCTGAAAAATCATAAAAATGATTCTTGAAGCAAGAAAAAGCAGTGAATACAAAAGCTTGCAAAAAAAAAAGAGACAAAGAAAAAGCAAGCAGAAAAAGCCAATAGCCCTTAAAACCAAAAGGCAAGGGTAATAAAAAGGATCCAAG